>NC_092716.1:192099656-192421600 GCF_047496885.1 Scyliorhinus torazame
TGGGTGAATTGGCGACGCTAAATTGCCCCTTCATTGGAAAAAAATAATTGGGTAATCTAAATTTTTTTTTTAAAATCAAGAAAATACCTTTGATTTTCAAGAGTCCACTGGAATGGTTTCACACCACACCCAAGCTGATTACATCCAAACCTCCAACGGCAATAAGGTTAACGTTCTATCACGGAGGTTTTTTTAGCTTCCAGTTAAGAAGTCTTCCAATCATTTTCCTCTTTCCTACTTTGTCTTGTACCATTTCCCAGTCGGCGACGCATCATGGATGACAGATCTAGCATTTACTCTACTTCAGGTGTAAGTCTGGCGTTATCTCTCTACTTTCAAGGAGCAATACATGCTGCATAAGACCCGTAGCTGACACAGTCTCTTAGCTGCTTTTTCAAACACTAACCAGTATTAATCACTGGCTAGGCCCTAACCAAATTCACAAAAATAATCTGACTAAATCCTACCCATCTCCACGATAATGTGAGATGGCCAGTACCAAGGTAGAAATGCAAATTCACTACCTTTTGATTCCAAACCTGTCCTTATTCCGGGAAAGCATGTGAATAATTTATACTTTACTGGAATAACTGCAAAGTACATGCCTCCAATTCTTTAGCTCAGTATGCCCATCTGCCGTTTGTTGACTGCACCTTTCTGGCTAGTAACCTTTATATCAAAATGGCGCCGACCCTTTAAATGTCATAAACTCCAAGCTTGTTTGAATTTCATTTAGTTCACGATTGATTTTACTAGTTTGTCGGCCCGATAAGCCCATTTTCCACAATTAATACTTTAATTCCTACATTAAAGTTATATTTTGAAACACATGAATTACGAACTAGATGTTTGCAACAACAGAGTTGGCTTGTACGGGCAGCTCAGATAAAAAGCAGAAATGGTGAAACTTGACCTGGTACCTGAGGACAGCAGCACTTCCTCCTCCTCTTCCAACACCACACTTTGCATGCAATCCAACTCCCACTTGTGCACCTTGGTTATCCACAGAGCCGGGACCAGGACATTATATCTCGAGCTTGAAGACAAAACAGAATACAAGCAGGTGTGAAAGAGAGAGCAGAATAAGGCGGAGTGAAATTCAGCATTTTCTTTGGATTAGATTCTCGGTTATGAGGGAATCCAGAACAAAAGAGCACAGTCTTAAAATTAGAGCCAGACCCATTAGGGAGCGATGCCACAAAGCAAAAGAAAGTGGAAATCTGGAACCTTCTCTCCCAATACATCTGGGGGTCAAGACTGAGATTGATGGTGTCACGATCTCATTGGGGGCCAAGGAATGTGTTCTATAAGATTCCCTGCCTTTACCACAGAGTATGACCTCCCTCTGTAATTGGGGGTGGAATTTCCCCCTAAACAAGTAATTATTGTGTTTTTTAAAAAAATGTTCCAATAAAGGGCCTATTTAGTGCGGCCAATTCACCTACCCTGCGCATCTTTTGGGTTGTGTGGGTGAGACCCACGCAGACATGTGGAGAATGTGCAAACTCCACATGGATGGTGACCCGGGGCCGGGAGCGAACCCAAGTCCTCAGCGCCGTGAAGCAGCAGTGCTAGCCACTGCTCCACCATGCCACCTTATAATTATTGTGTATATTGTAATAAACCTTTGTTCATTCCGATCCTACCATGTGTTCCTGCGTCTCTTCCGTTGAATTCTACACTGGGTGGATGGAGCTGCTGCAGTCATTGTGCAGTATATCACCAGCCCACTGCGTCTAGGCCCAGAGAGGCATCGAACGGAGAGATGCCACACATCGTAAAGCTTGAACAGTTCGATGCTGGTACCAATGACTGGACTCAGTACGTCAAACAGGTACAGTAGTTTTTCGATCTAATGCCAATTGTTGGGGATGAGCGACAAACCGTTATCCTACTGGCCGCAGTCGGGGGACCCACATATGCGCTCAACGAAAGGCTCACCCACCTGGACAGGCAGGCGGACTCTTTTGTTGTGTTGGTCAAGGCTCATCTAAAGCCGCAGCCCTCAGTAATGGTCCACCTGTTCTGTTTCCATACAGCCTCGCAGGCCCAAGGGGACTCCAAAGGCAATTGTTTGGCGCTTGAGAACGTTCGCCACCTCATGCGAGTTCAATACCCGTGTCTGAATCATTACGCAACCATTTCATCTGTGAACTCAAATCGCACACCGGATGGCCGACGGATCGAAGCATCTACTTTTACTACAAGACCTCTGCAATGGACACCCGAGGGTATCCAAGGTGCTTGCTTGCAGCTACGCTTTATGGCCCATGATAAGACTCGGACATCGAGAAGGTAGCCCAACGTTCTGGCCCTTGCCAGGAGAACCAGAGGGGCCCCACCTGCTGCTCCGATGCACTCTTGGGAACATAGGAACTAGGAGCAGAAGTAGGAAATTCAATTCTTCGAGCGTGCTCCAGCCAGGGAGTGGCATGGAAAACCTTGGTGCCACATCCACATAGACTTCGCCGGCCCATTCCAGGGGGCGACGTTCCTCATAAGGGTGGAAGCTAACTCAAAGTGGCTCAAGGTCCACAAGGTACAGAGTGTGACCACGAAGATGACCGTAGACAGGCTGAGGCATATGTTCCATACCCATGGAATCTCCAAAGTGTTGGTGTCCGATAACGGCGTAGTTTTCACAAGCAGGGAGTTTGAGTCGTTCATGGCCTTGAACAGAATCCGACATATGCGGACTCCCCCTGATCACCCGGCCTCAAACAGGTCTTTACCCCCTCGGTATTTGGGTGTGGGGTTTCCCCTTGTCAGTATTAAAACCCCGACCTGTGGGTGGCCCATCGGGGAGAGGAGTTGTTGTATTGTAATTATTGTGTATACCGTAATACCCTTGTTCATTCCTATCTCACCGTGTGTTCCTGTCTCTTCCGTTGGATTCCATAGATAGGCTTTTGCTTTGGAAGATCTCGGGGGTTGGGTGGAATGGAGGAGGGGGGGGGGGGGGGGGGGGGGGAGATGCTCTAAAGCACAGGCAAGAAAATTAGGCTGAGGTGAAGGTCAGCTATTGTCTAACTGAATGGTGAAAGGGGCCTGAGGAGCTAAATGGCTGGCCTGTTCCTATTCTCCCAATGTCCCACCCACTTTCCATTGCTTCCCCCACTGGCACCAAACCTTTTACCTGTCTTGGTCCAATTCTCTGAATCTCTGCCTTGCTCCATGTCTCTCATCTCCTTTGAAACTCTTGAAACCTTTCTTTCTGACCAAGGCTTCACTCATCTCAGCCAATCCTGTTGTCGTAACTTTGTCTGAAGTGTGATGTAAACTTTGTCCAGCCAATCAGCCCTGATCACAACTAATTCAGTTTTTCTTTTTCCTCCTGTTGTAAAATGTCTCACAGTAAAAGGCTGCACACAACAGATTATTGTCAAAGTCCAATGGGGTACAAATCAGACCTCATGTACTGCAAGGGCCAATTTTTCTGATGAATAGGTGTCTCCAGGAAGACTGGGAAATGGGGCTCTGGGAGAGGTGGATATTGGGGAGTGGGGAGACTGGAGAAAGAGGTCCGATGGAACAGCCGAGGAGCAGAAAGGTTCCCACTGGTCACCGTCAGCAAAGCCCTGTATGCTGCATACCCACCATGCCACCACCCCTCCCCCATAACACAAGAAAATCACCTGATGGCCGCTGGTGACAAGGCAAATGGATTGAAACTGAAGGTTTCTGACAGGTGAGCTGCCAGTTGGCAAAACCTTTGGGGCCTGGGATCATCCCATATGAATATCTCGGCCAATGGCTTTCACACTGGGTGGGCGCCAGGTGACTTTGCCTTGATCAAGAGCGGGGAGTTTGAAAAAAATATTTAAGTATTGCATACTAAAGCTCAAAGAAAGGGTGCCAAAATACAAGCTCAGATCCCACCTGGAAGTGGAGAATAATTTACGAGTTTCATTTTCAAACATACTCTGATAGAACTGCTCTGCAGCGCGAAGCAGGCACACCCATCTCACTGATATCTTTAAATAAATAGCTGTTTCCTTAAAAATATTTATTAAAGCACTCTTTACATGCAGAATGTCATAATTATAATTGATTTGGGTAGAGGGGGGTAGTCTTTGATTAATCTAATTGAAAAGGGTCTTTCCAGCAAATAAATGTGTCAGCCACAGTTCCAGGCCAACCTCGCCAGCAAAATTTCTTTTTTTTGGCAGGGTGCCATCTGAAACCGGTACAAAACCCAACAGTTGCCTTGGGCGCATCAGCATGTCTTTGAATGATGCAGCAAGGTGGGAGAAATTCAGCAATTCGTGCATGTGCTGACTCCTTGAATGAAGAAATCTCTCTCCACGATCCATTTGGGATAAACAGACACTTAAAAAGGCACGGATTGATCAGGGATAGTCAGCAAGGTTTTGTTAGGGGAAGATCGTGCCTCACTGACTTAATAGAATATTTTGAGGAAGCAACAAGGAGGATCGATGAGGGTATTGCAGTAGATCTTGTCTACGTGGATTTCAGTAAGGCATTTGACACGGTCCCACATGGCAGACTGGTCAGAAAAGTGAGATCTCATGGAATACAGGGGAAGGTGGAAGATTGGATCCAAAACTGGCTCCGTGACAGGAAACAAAGGGTAATTAATGATCGGTGGATGTTTTGGGGAATGGAAAATATTTTCCAGTGGTGTTCCACAGGGCTCAGTGTTAGGGAAATTGGCAGATGACACAAAAGTTGATAGTAAAGAGGATAGCTGTCGACTCCGGAATTCCATTAATGGTTCGGTTGAGTGGGTAGAGAAATAGCAAATGGAATTCAGTCCAGTGTGATTTAAAAAAAAAAATTGTTCATGGGATGTGGCTGGCCCTCCATTTGTTGTCCATCCCTAATTGCCCTCGAACTGATTGTCTCGCTAGGCTATTTCAGAGGGGAAGTTATTGCTGTGGATCTGGAGTCACATGTAGACCAGAACAGATAAGGATGCTAGATTTTGTTTCCCAAAGGACATAACAAAACTCATCAGGTTCACTAATGAAAATTGACAATGGTTTCACGGTCACCATTTGACCTTAAATTCCAGATTTTTATTGAAGTCAATTTTCACCATCTGCTATGATGGGATTTGAACCCTATTAGATCCCTACAGAGGACCCAGTGGTGACCCTGGCTCTCTGGCTTACTAGTCCAGTGACAGTACTACTACGCCACAGCCTCCCCTAGGTAATGCATTTTGGTAGCAAGGGAATACTCAATACAAAGGAGATATTGAGGGAGGCTGAGGAAATGAGAGACCACGGGGTGCATCTCCATAGATCCTTGAAGGTGGCAGGACAGGTAAATAAGGTGGTCAAAAAAGCATATGGAATGATTTTCCTTATTGGATGAAGTATTGAATACTAAAGCAGGGATGTAATGATGGACTGTATAAAATGCTGGTTAAGCCACATCTGGAATTTTGAAGTCCTGGTCACTGCATTACAGGAAGGACATAATTACTCTGGAGAGAGTGCAGAGGAGATTTACAAGAATGTTGCCAGGACTTGAAAATTGCAGCTATGAGAAGAGATTGGATAGGCTAGGGTTGTTTCCTTAGAACAGAGGAGGCTAAGGGGTGACCAAATTGATGTGTACAAAATTGAGAGTGGCCTAGACAGGATAGGCAGGAAAGATTTGGCTCCCCTGGCTGAGGGATCAATTACCAGGGGGCATTGAATAAAGGCGATTAGTAGAAGGATTAGAGGGGGCATGAGGAAAAATCTTTACACCCCAAGGGTGGTGGGTATCTGTTATTCACAACCTCAGTTGGAGGTTGGAGCTGAAATGCTGAACTCATTTAATAGGTATCTGAATCTACATCTGATGTGCTGTAACCTGCAAGGCTACGGACCAGGTGCTGGAAAATGGGATTAAAATGAGTGACTAGTATCTTTTTTCTCTTTTTTGGCTGATGCAGACTCAATGGGCTGAATGGCCTCTTTCTTCACCTTCATTTTTATGTGTTTCTATGGGACAAAGTTAGGATCCCGTGGGAAACTTTTATTGGCGGCACTACGAATCGGAACCGGATTTGATTGCTACCTAAACCGTATCTACACTCCTCTAACTCTGCCCCTCTGCATTACCAACTTTAATTGCACCTTCATTGGCTCTACCAACAGAGCTGTCTGGGCCTTAAGCTCTGGAATTCCCTCCCTAAAACTCTCCAACACTCTCTCCTCCTTTAAGACGCTTCTTAACACTTACCACCGACCAAGGTTTTGGTCCTGATATCGCCTTCTTTGGCTTGGTGTCAATTTCTGTGTTCCTGTGAATCTCCTAGAGATACTTTTACTAAGTTAAAGGTGCTATATAAAGGCAAGGTGAGGATTGTTGCCAGGCACTTACGTGACAGCAAGTTTACAGGGGATTTCTAATTTAAAGCCTATTCCACTGGAGAAAATAGCACAGTGTGGTGCCCTTCACAAAAGAAAACCCCTCTTGCATTATTGTGATTCACACTAAATGGTTTCCATTTACCTCATCGGACAGTAATTGCAGCAAGGTCAAATTTAAAGTGGAACACCAGGAGAGGCGGGAGGTGAAACCCTGTAAATTGCTCCTTTGACAGCACAACACAAGAGAAGTTTTTTAATTCAGAGTCTTGAACGTCTCCGGTGACGTGCTGATTGCTATCGACTTGGGAAACATTTACTCTGTCTCCAGTTCTACCACCGTCAATATCCCATCTCAATGAAAAGTTTTGAATTTGTATTGAATATGTAACAAAGCTCCTGCTGAGTATCATCGCTGCAACAAAGCACAATGTCGACTTTGTTCCATTTGATGAGATTTCTGTTTTTAAAAAAATAAACTTCAAGAAAGCCAATAGCAGGCACTCGGCTGTCCTGCTGTCACTGCCACTTGCACACTTAAATGTGATCGTGGCCCAGATATTCCGTGGTCTTGAGGAGTTGGGGTCGTCTCTGATTGGGCGGCACGGTAGCACCGTGTTTAGCACTGTTGCTTCACAGCGCCAGGGTCCCAGGTTCGATTCCCGGCTTGGGTCACTGTCTGTGCAGAGGCTGCACATTCTTCCTGTGTCTGCGTGGCTTTCCTCCAGGTGCTCCGGTTTCTTCCCACAAGTCCCGAAAGACGTGCTGTTAGATGAATTGGACATTCTGAATTCTTCCTCTGTGTACCCGAACAGGCGCCGGAATGTGGCGACTAGGGGTTTTTCACAGTAACTTCATTGCAGTGTTAATGCTAGCCTACTCGTGCTAATAATAAAGATTATGATTATTAAAGGAGTCATCTACACTGGCCCATTGAAACTATGGAAGACTGAATGACCCCTGGCCCCCTTGCGTCAGATTGCACATAGCAGGACACACGTCTTATTATATTTCCATCACCTCCATCCCTCCAATCTGTCAATATTTTCCTACCTCCATCTTTCAGATGACACTTTGAACCGTGGCCCCCATTTGTAGGTTGGACTTAAAAACAGCTAGACCTCACAGCTGGGTGCTGTAATATGGCTCAATTTAAGTCACTGTGTCCCTGGATAAATGCCATGTCTCTTCCAGCCACAAAACCTTCCAGGTCCCTGCACTTCTCTAATCCTGGACTCTTGCGCATTGTCCACTTCTTTCACCCCACTATTGGTGTCCATGCCTTTAGTTACCTGGGCCTAGGTGGAATGCTCTTTCAGAGGGTAGGTGCAGACTCGATGGGCCAAATGGCCTCTTTCTGTACTTCAGTGATTCTATGAAAAGTAAAGGGAGAGCTCTGGGTGTCCTTGTATGAATCACAAAAAGTACAATAAGTAATTAGGAAGGCAAATGGAATGTTGGCCTTTATTGCAAGAGGGGTGGAATATAGATTGTAGGGAAGTCTTTCTACAACTGCACTTGGCATTGTTGAGACTGCACCTGGAGAACCGTGTATAGTTTTGGTCTTGTTTACTTAAAGAAGGATTTACTTGCATTGGAAGCAGTTCAGAAAAGGTTCACAAGGCTGATTCCAATGAGGAAAGGTTGAACAGGTTGGGCCTATACCCATTGGAGTTTCGAAGAATGAGAGATGATCTTATTCAAACATAGAAGATTCTGAGGGGACTTGTCTGAAGATGCTCCTGTGAACCGACTTTGAACATTTTTCCTGTGTTATTAGAGGAGCTGCTTAAATGCAGATTGTTACTGATGGGCGTTAGGGTATGGTGATTGAGATGAAATTCTGGAGTTATTTAAGAAACAGTTGCAAGCCAAAATACCAACACTGCGTTTACCAGCACTTGGCTATACATCAACTTCTTCTCAATAGCCATTTTTTGGGGCAAAATTTTCTCAGCTTGATTAAACCTGCTGACAGTTGTCGGATGCTTTGAGCTGCCATCAGCTCGTCACAAAATTGCATTCTCATAGCTGCGCGTTACTCATTACTCTGTCAGCAGTTCAATGACTTGGCTTCACTGGGCTCTCGGACTTCAATATTCCAAAAGAAGAACATTGTACCAGAAAAGTTCACATACTCCCTCAGGGCCAGTGTCATCCATGGTATATAAAGCAGCTTGTGAGGCGGAAACGTCCAAGGTCCATTGCGTTCTCCTTCTATCATCCTGGTAGTCACAGGATCCAACAAAGTTGTTGACTAATCACAGCGATTAGTCTCTTATCGATCAGTCTACATAACAGACCCAAACATGACGAGAGGGAAAATCCTGTGGTTGAGAGCTTTGGGAACCATAGCTCAAAAGTTGCTGTCTGAATCATAGAATCGCAACACATAAGGAAGTCATTCAGCCCATTCCATGTGTGTTGGCTCTTTGAAAGATTTATTCCAGTAGTCCACTTCATTACTCTTTTCCCATTATCCCTTCTTTATTTTTTTCTTCTAGTACTTATCCAATTCCCTTTCTAAAGTTATTGCTGAATCTGCTTCCATCGCCATTTCAGGCATTACATTCCAGACAATTAGAACTTAAGGATAAAATAAATTTTCATGTCTCCTCTGATTATTGTGAATTACCTTGGACGGGATTCTCCAACCCCCCGCTGGGTCGGAGAATCGCTGGGGGGCAGCGTGAATCCCGCCCCCGCCGGCTGCCGAATTCTCAGGCGCAAGAGATTTGGCGGGGGCGGGAATCGCGCCGCGCCGGTAGGCCGTCGCTGGCAGCAGCCCCCCCCCGGCGATTTTCCGGCCCGCAATGGGCTGAGTGGCCGCCCGTTTTTTGCCAGTCCCGCCGGCGTAAATTAGAGTAGGTCCTTACCGGCGGGACCTGGCGGCGCAGGCGGCCTCTGGGGTTCTCGGGGAGGATCTGGCCCCGGGAGTTGCCCCCACGATGGCCTGGCCCGCGATCGGGGCCCACCGATCCGCGGGCGGGCCTGTGCCGTGGGGGCACTCTATTCTTCTGCACCGGGGGCTGTAGCGGTCCACCATGGCTGGTGCGGAGACAAAGCCCTCTGCGCATGCGCTGGGATGACACCAGCACACGCTGCCGCTCGCGCCAGCCGGCGGAGGCCCTTCGGCGCCGGTTGGCATGGCACCAAGCCCCTTCGCCGCCGGACGGCGTGGCGCAAACTACTCCGGGGCCGGCCTAGCCCCTGAAGGTGTGGAGGATTCCGCACCTTTGGGGCGGCCTGACGCCGGAGTGGTTCACGCCACTCCTTCCCACCGGAGTTGCCCGCCCTGCCGATTATGGCAGAATCCCGCCCCTTAAATCTGTGTCCTTTGGTTATTCACCTTCCTGCCCGTGGAAACAATTTAGCCCAATGTATTCTATCAAAACCCTCAAAATTTTGAATGCTTCTATTGAATCTTCCCTTAACCCACCCTGCTCTTAGAGAACAGAGGAACAGCCTCTTGAGCCTGTTCTCCCATTCACTGAGATATTGGTTGTTCTGCAGCCAATCCTCACATATCCACCTTTGCTCTGTATCCTTTACAGAGGCATGGTAGCACAGTGGGTAGCACTGTTGCTTCACAGCGCCAGGGTCCCAGGTTTGATTCCCAGCTTGGTCACTGTTTGTGCGCAGCCTGCACTTTCTCGCTGTGTCTGTGAGGGTTTCCTCCGGATGCTCCGGTTTCTTCCCACAAGTCACGAAAGATATGCTGTTTGGTAATTTGAACATTCTAAATTCTCCCTCCGTGTACCCGAACAGGCGCGGGAATGTGGCGACTAGGGGCTTTTCACGGTAACTTCATTGCAGTGTTAATGTAAGCCTACTTGTGACAATAAACATTATTATTTTAAAAAATAAATATTTTAATTCTCCTCCTTTTTCACATTTTCATCCAAATTTACACCCACCAACAAACAATCAATGGTTACAAATACAATGTCAATGCCCTGGCCAACAGTCCCTTCCTCCCACCAACCCTCAAAAGTTTAAATACAAACATCAAAGAAAAGGATTCAGGAATCCACCATCCACCCATACACAGTCACCAACAACATACACAGTCCACGCCCCCGGCTCAAGCCTCACATGTACCACCTTCAAAATTACCCTGAACACCTCCCTCCAATACCCCTCCAGCTTTGGACAGGACCAAAACATATGAACTTGGTTTGTGGGGCTCCTCCCTGCAACGTTCACAAACATCCTCTATCCCCTCAAAGTGTCGGCTCATCTTCGCCTTGATAATTATTATTATTAATGCCTTTGAATAACAAAAATCTATCAATTTCAGATTTAAAATTAACAACCGATCTAGCCTCAATTTCAAACTTGTACAGCCCTTTGGATATAAAAGTCTTTCCTAATTTCATTCCTGCCCCCAGTCCTAAACAGAAGAAATAGTTTCACACTATCAACTACTATACAGTACTTTCCCCTCAGGCGTGCTATGCTCACCACACAACATGTCTCAAATTATTCACATACAGTATCCCAAAATGTTACTTCTAGCAAGAAATTCATCTAAGTTGCATTTGGATGAATCAAAGCTCTTTCTTCCTCTTTCTCACTAATATTTCACAATACTTGCAAGTAAAGGCAGCACGACAGGCAGGTTTTACATATTCGGGTTAGGAATATGTAATAACAGGGCTGAGATCATTCTAGGTTGGGTGGTACGAACAGTTTGTGGAGTGGAAATGCAGTAAAACAGAACAAGAAGTCACACACCTAAAACAGATTCAAAAACAAAAAGTACTGGACAAGCTCAGCGGGTCTGAGAGCATCTGTGGAGAGAGACGGGAGCTAACATTTTGAGTCTGGTGGAGTCTTTGTCAAAGAGTCATTTGGACTCAAAGCATTAGCTCCCTTCTCTCGCCACTGATCCTGTCAGACCTGCTGAGATTATCGAGTATTTTCTGTTTTTGTTTCAGATTTCAGCATCTGCTTTTCCTTTTAATTTAGAGTATACAATTATTTTTTTTCCAATTAGGGGGCAATTTAATGTGGCCGATCCACCTAAACTGCACATTTTTTGGATTGTGGGGGTGAGACCCATGCAGACACAGGGAGAATGTGTAAACTCCACATGGAAAGTGACCCAGGGCCGGAATCGAACCTGGGACCTTGGCCACGTGAGGCAACAGTGCTAACCACTGTGCCGCCATCTAATTTTCTTTTACATAAAATAGTAATTTATCTCATTGCTGTTTGTAGGACCTTGCTCCGCACAAATTGACTGTTGTGTACCCCACATTGTTACTGTGCCTTTGTTTCAGAAGAAATGTATGTCATTGGCTGAGGTGCACTTTGGAATGTGAGGTCGTCAAAATTGCTTTATAAATGCTGGTTTATTTTATAGAAAGAGAGCTGGGGTTGGAGTGAAGAGCTTTAAGAGGCTCCACAGACCAGGGTAATGCTCTGGGGACCCGGGTTAAAATCCCCCCACGGCAGATGATGGAATTTCAATTCAATAAAAATCTGGAATTAAAAGTCTATTGGTCATGAAACCGTTGACAATTGTTGTAAAAACTCACCTGGTTCACTAATGTCCTTCAGGGAAGGAAATCTGCCATCCTTACCTGGGCTGGCCTACATGTGACTCCAGATCCACAGCAATGTAGTTAACTCTTAAATGCCCTCTGAAATGGCCTAGCAAGCCAGCCAGTTCAAGGGTAATTAGGGATGGGCAAGAAATGCTGGTTTGACCAGCGACTCCCACATCCCATGAAAGAATTTTTAAAAAGCAAAACAGCTGAGGAATGATTAGCAGCCTTGGATCAATTTTTATGGATTGTTGTGGACCTTACCTCCTGCTAAAAAGTTAATGGGGAACCCGCCCAAGGGAAGAATGGCTGAGCTGTTGTCATTTTATGACCGATTGGCAGATAATGGGCGCTATTCCCCGCCGGGTGGGAGAATCGCCAGGGCGCTGCGCGAATCGCGCCCCACACGCGATTCTCCCACCCCCCGGAAACCAGCGGCGCGCGATTCGCACCGGGCCGCTCGGAGAACCGGCGAGCGGCGATTCTCCGGCCCAGATGGGCCAAGCGGCCGCTACGACACGAAAAGGTTCCCGCCGGCGCCGTCCACCCCTGGTCGCTGCTGGCGGGAACTCTGCGGGAACGCTGGGGGGCGGGTGGGGGGCTCAGCGTGCAACAAATCCAAGAAAAGAGCAGGGAGAAGCATCAACCTCTGTACATGACCACCTTCAATCACACAAAGGCCTTTGAATCTGTCAACTGTGAGGGACTGTGGAACATAGGACAACACGCTGACGTCAGGAGGAGATGGTACTGGGACAACACGCTGACATCTGGACGATAGGGTACTGGGATAGCGTCCTGATGTCAGGAGGAGACGGTACTGGGACAGCGTGCTGCGTCACGTGGAGACGGTACTGGGACAGTGTGCTGACGTCAGGAGGAGACGGTACTGGGACAGCGTGCTGACGTCACGTGCAGACGGTACTGGGACAGCGTGCTGACATCAGGACGAGACGGTACTGGGACAGTGTGCTGACGTCAGGAGGAGACGGTACTGGGATAGCGTGCTGACATCAGGACGAGACGGTACTGGGATAGCGTGCTGATGTCAGGACGAGACGGTACTGGGATAGTGTGCCGACGTCAGGAGGAGACGGTACTGGGACAGCGTGCTGACGTCAGGACGAGACGGTACTGGGACAGTGTGCTGACGCCTGGACGATACGGTACTGGGACAGCGTGCTGACATCAGGACGAGACGGTACTGGGATAGCGTGCTGACGTCAGGACGAGACGGTACTGGGATAGTGTGCCGACGTCAGGAGGAGATGGTACTGGAACAGCGTGCTGACGTCAGGACGAGACGGTACTGGGATAGCGTGCTGCCGTCAGGAGGAGACGGTACTGGGACAGCGTGCTGACGTCAGGAGGAGACAGTACTGGGACAGCGTGCTGACGTCAGGAGGAGACGGTACTGGGACAGCGCGCTGACGTCAGGACGAGGTGGCACTGGGATAGCGGCTGATGTCAGGACGAGGTGGTACTGGGATAGCGGCTGATGTCAGGTGGAGATGGTACTGGGACAACACGCTGACGTCAGAACGAGTCGGTACTGGGACAGTGTGCTGCCGTCAGGAGGAGACAGTACTGGAACAGCGTGCTGACGTCAGGAGGAGACGGTACTGGAATAGCGTGCTGACGTCAGGACGAGACGGTACTGGAATAGCGTGCTGACGTCAGGAGGAGACCGGACTGGGACAGCGTGCTGACGTCAGGAGGAGACGGTACTGGGATAGCGTGCCGACGTCAGGATGAGACGGTACTGGGATAGCGTGCAGACGTCAGGAGGAAACAGTACTGGGACAGCGTGCTGACGTCAGGAGGAGACGGTACTGGGACAGCGCGCTGACGTCAGGAGGAAACGGTACTGGGATAATGTGCTGACATCAGGAGACGGTACTGGGATAGCAGGCTGATGTCAGGACGAGAAGGAACTGGGACAGCAGGCTGACGTCTGGACGACAAGGTACTGGGACAGCAGGCTGACGTCAGGAGGAGACGGTACTGGGACAGCGTGCTGACGTCAGGAGGAAACGGTACTGGGACAGTGTGCTGACGTCAGGAGGAGACGGTACTGGGACAATGTGTTGACGTCAGGAGGAGACGGTACTGGGATAGCAGGCTGATGTCAGGACGAGAAGGTACTGGGACAGCACGCTGCCATCGGGTCCAGACTGTACTGGAACAGTGTGCTGACGTCAGGACGAGACGGTACTTGGACAGCGTGCTGACGTCACGTGGAGACGGTACTGGGACAGCGTGCTGATGTCAGGAGGAGACGGTACTGGGACAGCGTGCTGATGTCAGGAGGAGACAGTACTGGGACAGCGTGCTGATGTCAGGAGGAGACAGTACTGGGACAGCGTGTTGACGTCAGGAGACGGTACTGGGATAGCGTGCTGACGTCAGGACGAGACGGTACTGGGGTAGCGTGCTGACGTCAGGAGGAGACGGTACTGGGACAGTGCGCTGACGTCAGGACGAGACGGTACTGGGATAGCGTGCTGACGTCAGGAGGAGACGGTACTGGGACAGCGCGCTGACGTCAGGACGAGGTGGCACTGGGATAGCGGCTGATGTCAGGACGAGGTGGTACTGGGATAGCGGCTGATGTCAGGCGGAGATGGTACTGGGACAACACGCTGACGTCAGAACGAGTCGGTACTGGGACAGTGTGCTGCCGTCAGGAGGAGACGGTACTGGAACAGCGTGCTGCCGTCAGGAGGAGACGGTACTGGGACAGCGTGCTGACGTCAGGAGGAGACAGTACTGGGACAGTGCGCTGATGTCAGGAGGAGATGGTACTGGGACAATGTGCTGACGTCAGGAGGAGACGGTACTGGGACAATGTGTTGACATCAGGAGGAGACGGTACTGGGATAGCAGGCTGATGTCAGGACGAGACGGTACTGGGACAGCGTGCTGATGTCAGGAGGAGACGGTACTGGGACAGCGTGCTGATGTCAGGAGGAGACAGTACTGGGACAGCGTGCTGTTGTCAAGACGAGAAGGGACTGGGGCAGCACGCTGCCATCAGGTCCAGACTGTACTGGAACAGTGTGCTAACGTCAGGACGAGACGGTACTGGGACAGCGTGCTGACGTCACGTGGAGACGGTACTGGGACAGCGTGCTGATGTCAGGAGGAGACGGTACTGGGACAGCGTGCTGATGTCAGGAGGAGACAGTACTGGGACAGCGTGCTGACGTCAGGAGACGGTACTGGGGTAGCGTGCTGACGTCAGGACGAGACGGTACTGGGGTAGCGTGCTGACGTCAGGAGGAGACGGTACTGGGACAGTGCGCTGACGTCAGGACGAGACGGTACTGGGATAGCGTGCTGACGTCAGGAGGAGACGGTACTGGGACAGCGCGCTGACGTCAGAACGAGGTGGCACTGGGATAGCGGCTGATGTCAGGACGAGGTGGTACTGGGATAGCGGCTGATGTCAGGTGGAGATGGTACTGGGACAGTGCGCTGATGTCAGGAGGAGACGGTACTGGGACAGCGTGCTGACGTCAGGAGGAGACGGTACTGGGACAGCGTGCTGACGTCAGGAGGAGACAGTACTGGGACAGTGTGCTGCCGTCAGGAGGAGACGGTACTGGGACAGCGTGCTGACGTCAGGACGATGTGGTACTGGGACAGCGTGCTGATGTCAGGACGAGGTGATACTGGGATAGCGTGCTGACGTCAGGAGGAGAACGTACTGGGACAGCGTGCTGATGTCAGGAGGAGACGGTACTGGGATAGCGTGCCGACGTCAGGACGAGACGGTACTGGAATAGTGTGCTGACGTCAGGAGGAGACGGTACTGGGATAGCGTGCTGACGTCAGGAGGAGACGGTACTGGGACAGCGTGCTGACGTCAGGAGGAGACGGTACTGGGACAGCGTTCTGACGTCAGGACGTGACGGTACTGGGACAGCGTGCTGACGTCAGGAGGAGACGGTACTGGGACAGCGTTCTGACGTCAGGACGTGACGGTACTGGGACAGCGTGCTGACGTCAGGAGGAGACGGTACTGGGACAGTGTGCTGACGTCAGGAGGAGACGGTACTGGGACAGTGTGCTGACGTCAGGAGGAGACGGTACTGGGACAGTGTGCTGACGTCAGGAGGAGACGGTACTGGGACAGCGTTCTGACGTCAGGACGTGACGGTACTGGGACAGCGTGCTGACGTCAGGAGGAGACGGTACTGGGACAGTGTGCTGACGTCAGGAGGAGACGGTACTGGGACAGCGTGCTGACATCAGGACGTGACGGTACTGAGACAGCGTGCTGACATCAGGACGTGACGGTACTGGGACAGTGTGCTGACGTCAGGACGTGACGGTACTGGGACAGCGTGCTGACGTCAGGACGTGACGGTACTGGGACAGTGTGCTGACGTCAGGACGTGACGGTACTGGTACAGCGTGCTGACGTCAGGACGTGACGGTACTGGGACAGCGTGTTGACGTCAGGACGTGACGGTACTGGGACAGTGTGCTGACGTCAGGACGTGACGGTACTGGGACAGCGTGCTGACGTCAGGACGTGACGGTACTGAGACAGCGTGCTGACATCAGGACGTGACGGTACTGGGACAGTGTGCTGACGTCAGGACGTGACGGTACTGAGACAGCGTGCTGACGTCAGGACGTGACGGTACTGGGACAGTGTGCTGACGTCAGGACGTGACGGCACTGGAATAGCGTGCTGACGTCAGGAGGAGACGGTACTGGGACAGCGTGCTGACGTCAGGACGAGACGGTACTGGAACAGTGTGCTGACGTCAGGACGAGACGGTACTGAGACAGCGTGCTGACGTCAGGACGAGACGGTACTAGGATAGCGTGCTGACGTCAGGACGAGATGGTACTGGGATAGCGTGCTGACGTCAGGAGGAGACGGTACTGGGACAGCGCGCTGACGTCAGGACGAGGTGGCACTGGGATAGCGGCTGATGTCAGGACGAGGTGGTACTGGGATAGCGGCTGATGTCAGGACGAGGTGGTACTGGGATAGCGGCTGATGTCAGGCGGAGATGGTACTGGGACAACACGCTGACGTCAGAACGAGTCGGTACTGGGACAGTGTGCTGCCGTCAGGAGGAGACGGTACTGGAACAGCGTGCTGCCGTCAGGAGGAGACGGTACTGGGACAGCGTGCTGACGTCAGGAGGAGACAGTACTGGGACAGCGTGCTGACGTCAGGAGGAGACGGTACTGGGACAGCGCGCTGACGTCAGGACGAGGTGGCACTGGGATAGCGGCTGATGTCAGGACGAGGTGGTACTGGGATAGCGGCTGATGTCAGGTGGAGATGGTACTGGGACAACACGCTGACGTCAGAACGAGTCGGTACTGGGACAGTGTGCTGCCGTCAGGAGGAGACAGTACTGGAACAGCGTGCTGACGTCAGGAGGAGACGGTACTGGGACAGCGTGCTGACATCAGGACGTGACGGTACTGGGACAGTGTGCTGACGTCAGGACGTGACGGTACTGAGACAGCGTGCTGACGTCAGGACGTGACGGTACTGAGACAGCGTGCTGACGTCAGGACGTGACGGTACTGGGACAGCGTGCTGATGTCAGGAGGAGACAGTACTGGGACACCGTGCTGACGCCTGGACGATACGGTACTGGGATAGCGTGCTGACGTCAGGACAATACGGTACTGGCATAGCGTGCTGACGTCAGGAGGAGACGGTACTGGGATAGCGTGCTGACGTCAGGAGGAAACGGTACTGGGACAGTGTGCTGACGTCAGGAGGAGACGGTACTGGGACAGTGTGCTGACGTCAGGAGGAGACGGTACTGGGACAGTGTGCTGACGTCAGGACGAGACGGTACTGGAATAGCGTGCTGACGTCAGGACGAGACGGTACTGGGACAGTGTGCTGACGTCAGGACGTGACGGTATGGGACAGCGTGCTGACGTCAGGACGAGGCGGTACTGGGACAATGTGTTGACGTCAGGACGAGACGGTACTGGAATAGCGTGCTGACGTCAGGACGAGACGGTACTGGAATAGCGTGCTGACGTCAGGAGGAGACCGGACTGGGACAGCGTGCTGACGTCAGGAGGAGACGGTACTGGGATAGCGTGCCGACGTCAGGATGAGACGGTACTGGGATAGCGTGCAGACGTCAGGAGGAGACGGTACTGGGACAGCGCGCTGACGTCAGGAGGAAACAGTACTGGGATAATGTGCTGACATCAGGAGACGGTACTGGGATAGCAGGCGGATGTCAGGACGAGAAGGAACTGGGACAGCAGGCTGACGTCAGGACGACAAGGTACTGGGACAGCAGGCTGACGTCAGGACGTGACGGTACTGGGACAGTGTGCTGACGTTAGGACGTGACGGTACTGGGACAGCGTGCTGACGTCAGGACGTGACGGTACTGGGACAGCGTGCTGACGTCAGGACGTGACGGTACTGGGACAGTGTGCTGACGTCAGGACGTGACGGTACTGGGACAGCGTGCTGACGTCAGGACGTGACGGTACTGAGACAGCGTGCTGACATCAGGACGTGACGGTACTGGGACAGTGTGCTGACGTCAGGACGTGACGGTACTGAGACAGCGTGCTGACGTCAGGAGGAGACGGTACTGGGACAGCGTGCTGGCGTCAGGACGAGACGGTACTGGAACAGTGTGCTGACGTCAGGACGAGACGGTACTGAGACAGCGTGCTGACGTCAGGACGAGACGGTACTAGGATAGCGTGCTGACGTCAGGACGAGATGGTACTGGGATAGCGTGCTGACGTCAGGAGGAAACAGTACTGGGACAGCGTGCTGACGTCAGGAGGAGACGGTACTGGGACAGCGCGCTGACGTCAGGAGGAAACAGTACTGGGATAATGTGCTGACATCAGGAGACGGTACTGGGATAGCAGGCGGATGTCAGGACGAGAAGGAACTGGGACAGCAGGCTGACGTCAGGACGACAAGGTACTGGGACAGCAGGCTGACGTCAGGACGTGACGGTACTGGGACAGTGTGCTGACGTCAGGACGTGACGGTACTGGGACAGCGTGCTGACGTCAGGACGTGACGGTACTGGGACAGCGTGCTGACGTCAGGACGTGACGGTACTGGGACAGTGTGCTGACGTCAGGACGTGACGGTACTGAGACAGCGTGCTGACATCAGGACGTGACGGTACTGGGACAGTGTGCTGACGTCAGGACGTGACGGCACTGGAATAGCGTGCTGACGTCAGGAGGAGACGGTACTGGGACAGCGTGCTGACGTCAGGACGAGACGGTACTGGAACAGTGTGCTGACGTCAGGACGAGACGGTACTGAGACAGCGTGCTGACGTCAGGACGAGACGGTACTAGGATAGCGTGCTGACGTCAGGACGAGATGGTACTGGGATAGCGTGCTGACGTCAGGAGGAGACGGTACTGGGACAGCGCGCTGACGTCAGGACGAGGTGGCACTGGGATAGCGGCTGATGTCAGGACGAGGTGGTACTGGGATAGCGGCTGATGTCAGGACGAGGTGGTACTGGGATAGCGGCTGATGTCAGGCGGAGATGGTACTGGGACAACACGCTGACGTCACAACGAGTCGGTACTGGGACAGTGTGCTGCCGTCAGGAGGAGACGGTACTGGAACAGCGTGCTGCCGTCAGGAGGAGACGGTACTGGGACAGCGTGCTGACGTCAGGAGGAGACAGTACTGGGACAGCGTGCTGACGTCAGGAGGAGACGGTACTGGGACAGCGCGCTGACGTCAGGACGAGGTGGCACTGGGATAGCGGCTGATGTCAGTACGAGGTGGTACTGGGATAGCGGCTGATGTCAGGTGGAGATGGTACTGGGACAACACGCTGACGTCAGAACGAGTCGGTACTGGGACAGTGTGCTGCCGTCAGGAGGAGACAGTACTGGAACAGCGTGCTGACGTCAGGAGGAGACGGTACTGGGACAGCGTGCTGACATCAGGACGTGACGGTACTGGGACAGTGTGCTGACGTCAGGACGTGACGGTACTGAGACAGCGTGCTGACGTCAGGACGTGACGGTACTGAGACAGCGTGCTGACGTCAGGACGTGACGGTACTGGGACAGCGTGCTGATGTCAGGAGGAGACGGTACTGGGACAGCGTGCTGATGTCAGGAGGAGACAGTACTGGGACACCGTGCTGACGCCTGGACGATACGGTACTGGGATAGCGTGCTGACGTCAGGACAATACGGTACTGGCATAGCGTGCTGACGTCAGGAGGAGACGGTACTGGGATAGCGTGCTGACGTCAGGAGGAAACGGTACTGGGACAGTGTGCTGACGTCAGGAGGAGACGGTACTGGGACAGTGTGCTGACGTCAGGAGGAGACGGTACTGGGACAGTGTGCTGACGTCAGGACGAGACGGTACTGGAATAGCGTGCTGACGTCAGGACGAGACGGTACTGGGACAGTGTGCTGACGTCAGGACGTGACGGTATGGGACAGCGTGCTGACGTCAGGACGAGGCGGTACTGGGACAATGTGTTGACGTCAGGACGAGACGGTACTGGAATAGCGTGCTGACGTCAGGACGAGACGGTACTGGAATAGCGTGCTGACGTCAGGAGGAGACCGGACTGGGACAGCGTGCTGACGTCAGGAGGAGACGGTACTGGGATAGCGTGCCGACGTCAGGATGAGACGGTACTGGGATAGCGTGCAGACGTCAGGAGGAAACAGTACTGGGACAGCGTGCTGACGTCAGGAGGAGACGGTACTGGGACAGCGCGCTGACGTCAGGAGGAAACAGTACTGGGATAATGTGCTGACATCAGGAGACGGTACTGGGATAGCAGGCGGATGTCAGGACGAGAAGGAACTGGGACAGCAGGCTGACGTCAGGACGACAAGGTACTGGGACAGCAGGCTGACGTCAGGAGGAGACGGTACTGGGACAGCGTGCTGACGTCAGGTGGAGACGGTACTGGGACAGTGTGCTGAGGTCAGGAGGAGATGGTACTGGGACAGCGTGCTGACGTCACGTGGAGACGGTACTGGGACAGCGTGCTGATGTCAGGAGGAGACGGTACTGGGACAGCGTGCTGATGTCAGGAGGAGACAGTACTGGGACAGCGTGCTGATGTCAGGAGGAGACAGTACTGGGACAGCGTGTTGACGTCAGGAGACGGTACTGGGATAGCGTGCTGACGTCAGGACGAGACGGTACTGGGGTAGCGTGCTGACGTCAGGAGGAGACGGTACTGGGACAGTGCGCTGACGTCAGGACGAGACGGTACTGGGATAGCGTGCTGACGTCAGGAGGAGACGGTACTGGGACAGCGCGCTGACGTCAGGACGAGGTGGCACTGGGATAGCGGCTGATGTCAGGACGAGGTGGTACTGGGATAGCGGCTGATGTCAGGCGGAGATGGTACTGGGACAACACGCTGACGTCAGAACGAGTCGGTACTGGGACAGTGTGCTGCCGTCAGGAGGAGACGGTACTGGAACAGCGTGCTGCCGTCAGGAGGAGACGGTACTGGGACAGCGTGCTGACGTCAGGAGGAGACGGTACTGGGACAGCGTGCTGACGTCAGGAGGAGACAGTACTGGGACAGTGCGCTGATGTCAGGAGGAGACGGTACTGGGACAATGTGCTGACGTCAGGAGGAGACGGTACTGGGACAATGTGTTGACATCAGGAGGAGACCGTACTGGGATAGCAGGCTGATGTCAGGACGAGACGGTACTGGGACAGCGTGCTGATGTCAGGAGGAGACGGTACTGGGACAGCGTGCTGATGTCAGGAGGAGACAGTACTGGGACAGCGTGCTGTTGTCAGGACGAGAAGGAACTGGGGCAGCACGCTGCCATCAGGTCCAGACTGTACTGGAACAGTGTGCTAACGTCAGGACGAGACGGTACTGGGACAGCGTGCTGACGTCACGTGGAGACGGTACTGGGACAGCGTGCTGATGTCAGGAGGAGACGGTACTGGGACAGCGTGCTGATGTCAGGAGGAGACAGTACTGGGACAGCGTGCTGACGTCAGGAGACGGTACTGGGGTAGCGTGCTGACGTCAGGACGAGACGGTACTGGGGTAGCGTGCTGACGTCAGGAGGAGACGGTACTGGGACAGTGCGCTGACGTCAGGACGAGACGGTACTGGGATAACGTGCTGACGTCAGGAGGAGACAGTCCTGGGACAGTGCGCTGATGTCAGGAGGAGACGGTACTGGGACAATGTGCTGAGGTCAGGAGGAGACGGTACTGGGACAGTGCGCTGATGTCAGGAGGAGACGGTACTGGGACAGTGTGCTGACGTCAGGAGGAGACGGTACTGGGACAGCGTGCTGACGTCAGAAGGAGACAGTACTGGGACAGTGTGCTGCCGTCAGGAGGAGACGGTACTGGGACAGCGTGCTGACGTCAGGAGGAGACGGTACTGGGACAGCGTGCTGACATCAGGACGTGACGGTACTGGGACAGTGTGCTGACGTCAGGACGTGACGGTACTGGGACAGCGTGCTGACGTCAGGACGTGACGGTACTGAGACAGCGTGCTGACATCAGGACGTGACGGTACTGGGACAGTGTGCTGACGTCAGGACGTGACGGTACTGAGACAGCGTGCTGACGTCAGGACGTGACGGTACTGGGACAGTGTGCTGACGTCAGGACGTGACGGCACTGGAATAGCGTGCTGACGTCAGGAGGAGACGGTACTGGGACAGCGTGCTGACGTCAGGACGAGACGGTACTGGAACAGTGTGCTGACGTCAGGACGAGACGGTACTGGGACAGCGTGCTGACGTCAGGACGAGACGGTACTAGGATAGCGTGCTGACGTCAGGACGAGATGGTACTGGGATAGCGTGCTGACGTCAGGAGGAGACGGTACTGGGACAGCGCGCTGACGTCAGGACGAGGTGGCACTGGGATAGCGGCTGATGTCAGGACGATGTGGTACTGGGATAGCGGCTGATGTCAGGACAAGGTGGTACTGGGATAGCGGCTGATGTCAGGCGGAGATGGTACTGGGACAACACGCTGACGTCAGAACGAGTCGGTACTGGGACAGTGTGCTGCCGTCAGGAGGAGACGGTACTGGAACAGCGTGCTGCCGTCAGGAGGAGACGGTACTGGGACAGCGTGCTGACGTCAGGACGAGGTGGCACTGGGATAGCGGCTGATGTCAGGACGAGGTGGTACTGGGATAGCGGCTGATGTCAGGTGGAGATGGTACTGGGACAACACGCTGACGTCAGAACGAGTCGGTACTGGGACAGTGTGCTGCCGTCAGGAGGAGACAGTACTGGAACAGCGTGCTGACGTCAGGAGGAGACGGTACTGGGACAGCGTGCTGACATCAGGACGTGACGGTACTGGGACAGTGTGCTGACGTCAGGACGTGACGGTACTGAGACAGCGTGCTGACGTCAGGACGTGACGGTACTGAGACAGCGTGCTGACGTCAGGACGTGACGGTACTGGGACAGCGTGCTGATGTCAGGAGGAGACGGTACTGGGACAGCGTGCTGATGTCAGGAGGAGACAGTACTGGGACACCGTGCTGACGCCTGGACGATACGGTACTGGGATAGCGTGCTGACGTCAGGACAATACGGTACTGGCATAGCGTGCTGACGTCAGGAGGAGACGGTACTGGGATAGCGTGCTGACGTCAGGAGGAAACGGTACTGGGACAGTGTGCTGACGTCAGGAGGAGACGGTACTGGGACAGTGTGCTGACGTCAGGACGAGACGGTACTGGAATAGCGTGCTGACGTCAGGACGAGACGGTACTGGGACAGTGTGCTGACGTCAGGACGTGACGGTATGGGACAGCGTGCTGACGTCAGGACGAGGCGGTACTGGGACAATGTGTTGACGTCAGGACGAGACGGTACTGGAATAGCGTGCTGACGTCAGGACGAGACGGTACTGGAATAGCGTGCTGACGTCAGGAGGAGACCGGACTGGGACAGCGTGCTGACGTCAGGAGGAGACGGTACTGGGATAGCGTGCCGACGTCAGGATGAGACGGTACTGGGATAGCGTGCAGACGTCAGGAGGAAACAGTACTGGGACAGCGTGCTGACGTCAGGAGGAGACGGTACTGGGACAGCGCGCTGACGTCAGGAGGAAACAGTACTGGGATAATGTGCTGACATCAGGAGACGGTACTGGGATAGCAGGCGGATGTCAGGACGAGAAGGAACTGGGACAGCAGGCTGACGTCAGGACGACAAGGTACTGGGACAGCAGGCTGACGTCAGGAGGAGACGGTACTGGGACAGCGTGCTGACGTCAGGTGGAGACGGTACTGGGACAGTGTGCTGAGGTCAGGAGGAGATGGTACTGGGACAGCGTGCTGACGTCAGGACGAGACGGTACTGGGATAGCGTGCTGACGTCAGGAGGAAACGGTACTGGGACAGTGTGCTGACGTCAGGAGGAGACGGTACTGGGACAATGTGTTGACGTCAGGAGGAGACGGTACTGGGATAGCAGGCTGATGTCAGGACGAGAAGGTACTGGGACAGCACGCTGCCATCAGGTCCAGACTGTACTGGAACAGTGTGCTGACGTCAGGACGAGACGGTACTGGGACAGCGTGCTGACGTCACGTGGAGACGGTACTGGGACAGCGTGCTGATGTCAGGAGGAGACGGTACTGGGACAGCGTGCTGATGTCAGGAGGAGACAGTACTGGGACAGCGTGCTGATGTCAGGAGGAGACAGTACTGGGACAGCGTGCTGACGTCAGGAGACGGTACTGGGATAGTGTGCTGACGTCAGGACGAGACGGTACTGGGGTAGCGTGCTGACGTCAGGAGGAGACGGTACTGGGACAGTGCGCTGACGTCAGGACGAGACGGTACTGGGATAGCGTGCTGACGTCAGGAGGAGACGGTACTGGGACAGTGCGCTGACGTCAGGACGAGACGGTACTGGGGTAGCGTGCTGACGTCAGGAGGAGACGGTACTGGGACAGTGTGCTGATGTCAGGAAGTGACGGTACTGGGACAGCGTGCTGACGTCAGGAGGAGACGGTACTGGGACAGCGCGCTGACGTCAGGACGAGGTGGCACTGGGATAGCGGCTGATGTCAGGACGAGGTGGTACTGGGATGGCGGCTGATGTCAGGCGGAGATGGTACTGGGACAACACGCTGACGTCACAACGAGTCGGTACTGGGACAGTGTGCTGCCGTCAGGAGGAGACGGTACTGGAACAGCGTGCTGCCGTCAGGAGGAGACGGTACTGGGACAGCGTGCTGACGTCAGGAGGAGACAGTACTGGGACAGTGCGCTGATGTCAGGAGGAGACGGTACTGGGACAATGTGCTGACGTCAGGAGGAGACGGTACTGGGACAATGTGTTGACATCAGGAGGAGACGGTACTGGGATAGCAGGCTGATGTCAGGACGAGACGGTACTGGGACAGCGTGCTGATGTCAGGAGGAGACGGTACTGGGACAGCGTGCTGATGTCAGGAGGAGACAGTACTGGGACAGCGTGCTGTTGTCAGGACGAGAAGGAACTGGGGCAGCACGCTGCCATCAGGTCCAGACTGTACTGGAACAGTGTGCTAACGTCAGGACGAGACGGTACTGGGACAGCGTGCTGACGTCACGTGGAGACGGTACTGGGACAGCGTGCTGATGTCAGGAGGAGACGGTACTGGGACAGCGTGCTGATGTCAGGAGGAGACAGTACTGGGACAGCGTGCTGACGTCAGGAGACGGTACTGGGGTAGCGTGCTGACGTCAGGACGAGACGGTACTGGGGTAGCGTGCTGACGTCAGGAGGAGACGGTACTGGGACAGTGCGCTGACGTCAGGACGAGACGGTACTGGGATAGCGTGCTGACGTCAGGAGGAGACAGTCCTGGGACAGTGCGCTGATGTCAGGAGGAGACGGTACTGGGACAATGTGCTGAGGTCAGGAGGAGACGGTACTGGGACAGTGCGCTGATGTCAGGAGGAGACGGTACTGGGACAGTGTGCTGACGTCAGGAGGAGACGGTACTGGGACAGCGTGCTGACGTCAGAAGGAGACAGTACTGGGACAGTGTGCTGCCGTCAGGAGGAGACGGTACTGGGACAGCGTGCTGACGTCAGGAGGAGACGGTACTGGGACAGTGTGCTGACGTCAGGACGAGACGGTACTGGAATAGCGTGCTGACGTCAGGACGAGACGGTACTGGGACAGTGTGCTGACGTCAGGACGTGACGGTATGGGACAGCGTGCTGACGTCAGGACGAGGCGGTACTGGGACAATGTGTTGACGTCAGGACGAGACGGTACTGGAATAGCGTGCTGACGTCAGGACGAGACGGTACTGGAATAGCGTGCTGACGTCAGGATGAGACGGTACTGGGATAGCGTGCAGACGTCAGGAGGAAACAGTACTGGGACAGCGTGCTGACGTCAGGAGGAGACGGTACTGGGACAGCGCGCTGACGTCAGGAGGAAACAGTACTGGGATAATGTGCTGACATCAGGAGACGGTACTGGGATAGCAGGCTGATGTCAGGACGAGAAGGAACTGGGACAGCAGGCTGACGTCAGGACGACAAGGTACTGGGACAGCAGGCTGACGTCAGGAGGAGACGGTACTGGGACAGCGTGCTGACGTCAGGTGGAGACGGTACTGGGACAGTGTGCTGAGGTCAGGAGGAGATGGTACTGGGACAGCGTGCTGACGTCAGGACGAGACGGTACTGGGATAGCGTGCTGACGTCAGGAGGAAACGGTACTGGGACAGTGTGCTGACGTCAGGAGGAGACGGTACTGGGACAATGTGTTGACGTCAGGAGGAGACGGTACTGGGATAGCAGGCTGATGTCAGGACGAGAAGGTACTGGGACAGCACGCTGCCATCAGGTCCAGACTGTACTGGAACAGTGTGCTGACGTCAGGACGAGACGGTACAGGGACAGCGTGCTGACGTCACGTGGAGACGGTACTGGGACAGCGTGCTGATGTCAGGAGGAGACGGTACTGGGACAGCGTGCTGATGTCAGGAGGAGACAGTACTGGGACAGCGTGCTGATGTCAGGAGGAGACAGTACTGGGACAGCGTGTTGACGTCAGGAGACGGTACTGGGATAGCGTGCTGACGTCAGGACGAGACGGTACTGGGGTAGCGTGCTGACGTCAGGAGGAGACGGTACTGGGACAGTGCGCTGACGCCAGGACGAGACGGTACTGGGATAGCGTGCTGACGTCAGGAGGAGACGGTACTGGGACAGCGCGCTGACGTCAGGACGAGGTGGCACTGGGATAGCGGCTGATGTCAGGACGAGGTGGTACTGGGATAGCGGCTGATGTCAGGCGGAGATGGTACTGGGACAACACGCTGACGTCAGAACGAGTCGGTACTGGGACAGTGTGCTGCCGTCAGGAGGAGACGGTACTGGAACAGCGTGCTGCCGTCAGGAGGAGACGGTACTGGGACAGCGTGCTGACGTCAGGAGGAGACAGTACTGGGACAGTGCGCTGATGTCAGGAGGAGACGGTACTGGGACAATGTGCTGACGTCAGGAGGAGACGGTACTGGGACAATGTGTTGACATCAGGAGGAGACGGTACTGGGATAGCAGGCTGATGTCAGGACGAGACGGTACTGGGACAGCGTGCTGATGTCAGGAGGAAACGGTACTGGGACAGCGTGCTGATGTCAGGAGGAGACAGTACTGGGACAGCGTGCTGTTGTCAGGACGAGAAGGAACTGGGGCAGCACGCTGCCATCAGGTCCAGACTGTACTGGAACAGTGTGCTAACGTCAGGACGAGACGGTACTGGGACAGCGTGCTGACGTCACGTGGAGACGGTACTGGGACAGCGTGCTGATGTCAGGAGGAGACGGTACTGGGACAGCGTGCTGATGTCAGGAGGAGACACTACTGGGACAGCGTGCTGACGTCAGGAGACGGTACTGGGGTAGCGTGCTGACGTCAGGAGGAGACGGTACTGGGACAGTGCGCTGACGTCAGGACGAGACGGTACTGGGATAGCGTGCTGACGTCAGGAGGAGACAGTCCTGGGACAGTGCGCTGATGTCAGGAGGAGACGGTACTGGGACAATGTGCTGAGGTCAGGAGGAGACGGTACTGGGACAGTGCGCTGATGTCAGGAGGAGACGGTACTGGGACAGTGTGCTGACGTCAGGACGGGACGGTACTGGGACAGCGTGCTGACGTCAGAAGGAGACAGTACTGGGACAGTGTGCTGCCGTCAGGAGGAGACGGTACTGGGACAGCGTGCTGACGTCAGGACGATGTGGTACTGGGACAGCGTGCTGATGTCAGGACGAGGTGATACTGGGATAGCGTGCTGACGTCAGGAGGAGAACGTACTGGGACAGCGTGCTGATGTCAGGAGGAGACGGTACTGGGATAGCGTGCCGACGTCAGGACGAGACGGTAGTGGAATAGTGTGCTGACGTCAGGAGGAGACGGTACTGGGATAGCGTGCTGACGTCAGGAGGAGACGGTACTGGGACAGTGTGCTGACGTCAGGAGGAGACGGTACTGGGACAGCGTTCTAACGTCAGGAGGAGACGGTACTGGGACAGTGTGCTGACGTCAGGACGAGACGGTACTGGGACAGTGTGCTGACGTCAGGAGGAGACGGTACTGGGACAGCATGCTGACATCAGGACGTGACGGTACTGGGACAGTGTGCTGACGTCAGGACGTGACGGTACTGAGACAGCGTGCTGACGTCAGGACGTGACGGTACTGGGACAGTGTGCTGACGTCAGGACGTGACGGTACTGGAATAGCGTGCTGACGTCAGGAGGAGACGGTACTGGGACAGCGTGCTGACGTCAGGACGAGACGGTACTGGGACAGTGTGCTGACGTCAGGACGTGACGGTACTGGAATAGCGTGCTGACGTCAGGAGGAGACGGTACTGGGACAGCGTGCTGACGTCAGGACGAGACGGTACTGGAACAGTGTGCTGACGTCAGGACGAGACGGTACTGGGACAGCGTGCTGACGTCAGGACGAGACGGTACTAGGATAGCGTGCTGACGACAGGACGAGATGGTACTGGGATAGCGTGCTGACGTCAGGAGGAGACGGTACTGGGACAGCGCGCTGACGTCAGGACGAGGTGGCACTGGGATAGCGGCTGATGTCAGGACGAGGTGGTACTGGGATAGCGGCTGATGTCAGGCGGAGATGGTACTGGGACAACACGCTGACGTCAACGAGTCGGTACTGGGACAGTGTGCTGCCGTCAGGAGGAGACGGTACTGGAACAGCGTGCTGCCGGCAGGAGGAGACGGTACTGGGACAGCGTGCTGACGTCAGGAGGAGACAGTACTGGGACAGCGTGCTGACGTCAGGAGGAGACGGTACTGGGACAGCGCGCTGACGTCAGGACGAGGTGGCACTGGGATAGCGGCTGATGTCAGGACGAGGTGGTACTGGGATAGCGGCTGATGTCAGGTGGAGATGGTACTGGGACAACACGCTGACGTCAGAACGAGTCGGTACTGGGACAGTGTGCTGCCGTCAGGAGGAGACAGTACTGGAATAGCGTGCTGACGTCAGGAGGAGACGGTACTGGGACAGCGTGCTGACATCAGGACGTGACGGTACTGGGACAGTGTGCTGACGTCAGGACGTGACGGTACTGAGACAGCGTGCTGACGTCAGGACGTGACGGTACTGAGACAGCGTGCTGACGTCAGGACGTGACGGTACTGGGACAGTGTGCTGACGTCAGGACGTGACGGTACTGGGACAGCGTGCTGACGTCAGGAGGAGACGGTACTGGGACAGTGTGCTGACGTCAGGACGTGACGGTACTGGAATAGCGTGCTGACGTCAGGAGGAGACGGTACTGGGACAGCGTGCTGACGTCAGGAGGAGACGGTACTGGGACAGTGTGCTGACGTCAGGACGAGACGGTACTGGGACAGCGTGCTGACGTCAGGACGTGACGGCACTGGAATAGCGTGCTGACGTCAGGACGAGACGGTACTGGGATAGCGTGCTGATGTCAGGAGGAGACGATACTGGGGTAGCGTGCTGACGTCAGGAGGAGACGGTACTGGGACAGTGCGCTGATGTCAGGAGGAGACGGTACTGGAACAGTGCGCTGATGTCAGGAGGAGACGGTACTGGGACAGTGTGCTGACGTCAGGAGGAGACGGTACTGGGACAGTGTGCTGACGTCAGGACGTGACGGTACTGGAATAGCGTGCTGACGTCAGGAGGAGACAGTACTGGGACAGCGTGCTGACGTCAGGACGAGACGGTACTAGGATAGCGTGCTGACGTCAGGACGAGATGGTACTGGGATAGCGTGCTGACGTCAGGACGAGACGGTACTGGGATAGCGTGCTGATGTCAGGAGGAGACGATACTGGGGTAGCGTGCTGACGTCAGGAGGAGACGGTACTGGGACAGTGCGCTGATGTCAGGAGGAGACGGTACTGGAACAGTGCGCTGATTTCAGGAGGAGACGGTACTGGGACAATGTGCTGAGGTCAGGAGGAGACGGTACTGGGACAGTGCGCTGATGTCAGGAGGTGACGGTACTGGGACAGTGTGCTGCCGTCAGGAGGAGACAGTACTGGGACAGCGTGCTGACGTCAGGACGATGTGGTACTGGGACAGCGTGCTGATGACAGGACGAGGTGATACTGGGATAGCGTGCTGACGTCAGGAGGAGAACGTACTGGGACAGTGTGCTGATGTCAGGAGGAGACGGTACTGGGATAGCGTGCCGACGTCAGGACGAGACGGTACTGGAATAGCGTGCTGACGTCAGGAGGAGACGGTACTGGGATAGCGTGCTGACGTCAGGAGGAGACGGTACTGGGATAGCGTGCTGACGTCAGGAGGAGACGGTACTGGGACAGCGTGCTGACGTCAGGAGGAGACGGTACTGGGACAGCGTGCTGACGTCAGGACGTGACGGTACTGGGACAGCGTGCTGACGTCAGGAGGAGACGGTACTGGGACAGCGTGCTGACGTCAGGACGTGACGGTACTGGGACAGCGTGCTGACGTCAGGAGGAGACGGTACTGGGACAGTGTGCTGACGTCAGGACGTGACGGTACTGGGACAGCGTGCAGACGTCAGGACGTGACGGTACTGGGACAGTGTGCTGACGTCAGGATGTGACGGTACTGGAATAGCGTGCTGACGTCAGGACGTGACGGTACTGGGACAACGTGTTGACGTCAGGACGAGACGGTACTGGGACAGTGTGCTGACGTCAGGAGACGGTACTGGGGTAGCGTGCTGACGTCAGGAGGAGACGGTACTGGGACAGCGTGCTGACGTCAGGACGAGACGGTACTGGGACAGTGTGCTGACATCAGGACGAGACGGTACTGGGATAGCGTGCTGACGTCAGGACGAGACGGTACTGGGATAGCGTGCTGACGTCAGGACGAGACGGTACTGGGATAGTATGCTGACGTCAGGAGGAGACGGTACTGGGATAGCGTGCTGACGTCTGGACGAGACGGCACTGGGACAGTGTGCTGACGTCAGGAGGAGACAGTACTGGGACAGCGTGCTGATGTCAGGAGGAGACAGTACTGGGACAGTGTGCTGCCGTCAGGAGGAGACGGTACTGGGACAGCGTGCTGACGTCAGGACGTGACGGTACTGGGACAGCGTGCTGACGTCAGGACGTGACGGTACTGAGACAGCGTGCTGACGTCAGGACGTGACGGAACTGGGACAGTGTGCTGCCGTCAGGATCTGACGGTACTGGGACAGTGTGCTGACGTCAGGACGAGACGATACTGGGATAGCGTGCTGACGTCAGGACGAGACGGTACTGGGACAGTGTGCTGACGTCAGGACGAGACGGTACTGGGATAGCGTGCTGACGTCAGGACGAGACGGTACTGGGATAGCGTGCTGACGTCAGGACGAGACGGTACTGGGATAGCGTGCTGACATTAGGACGATGTGTTACTGGGACAACACGCTGACGTCTGGACGAGACGGCACTGGGACAACACGCTGACGTCAGGACGATATGGTACTGGGATAGCGCGCTGAAGTCAGGACGATACGGTACTGGGATAGCGTGCTGATGGCAGGATGAGAGGGAACTGGGACAGCGTGCTGATGTCAGGTGGTGACGGTACTGGGATAGCGTGCTGATTTTTGGAAGAGACGGTACTGGGACAGCACACTGACATCAGGACGAGACGGTACTGGGACAACACTATTATAGTGACACGATTGAAGAGGTTTCAAGCATTCAACAAATTTCACATTCTGGTGCTTAAATTCCACTTGCCCTGCCCCAGAGGAGAACTACGCATCATTTGTTTTCTTTTTTTTTGTAAACGCATTTTATTCAAACTTGTATCAAAGTAGGTTACAGCAAATAAACACCCTGGGAAACATTCTTCCCAACAATCAACTATACAGTTTGTACAGAATTTTCTCCCTTTTCACCCCCCCATCGACGAACAGCTCCTCAAACACGGTCACAAACACCCCCACCTTTTCTCAAACTCCCCTGCTGAGCCCCTTAACTCACACTTTATCTTCTCTAACCGCAGGAAGTCATACAGGTCACCCAACCACACTGCCTCCCCCGGTGGCGATGCCGACCGCCACTCCAGCAAAATTTGTCGCCGTGCAATCAGAGAGGCGATAGCCAAGACATCGGCCTTCCTCCTCTCCATGAGCTCCAACTTCTCTGAAACCCCAAATATCGCCACAAAAGGGTCCGGGTCCACTCCCTCCTCCACTATCCTGGCTAAGACCGCGAACACTCCTGCCCAGAATCTTCCCAATTTTTCACAACCCCAAAACATGTGCACATGATTCGCTGGCCCCCGCCCACACCTCTCACACTCATCTGCTACCCCCTGAAAGAACCCACTCATTCTCGCCCGAGTCATATGCCCCCTGTGCACCACCTTAAACTGTATCAGGCTCATCCTTGCACAAGAGGAGGTCCCGTTTACCCTTCGCAGTGCCTCACTCCATACTCCCCAATTGATCTCCATTCCCAACTCCGCTTCCCATTTCTCTTTGATCTTCACCACCCACTCGCCTCCCTGCTCCCCCAGCCACTTGTATATATCCCCAATTCTTCCCTCCCCTTCCACATCCGGAAGCAGCAGTCGCTTCAGCAGGGTATCCCGGCAATCTCTGGAACCCCTTCCAGACCTTTTGTGCAAAGTCCCTAACCTGTAGATACCTGAACTCACTACCCCTCGGCAGCTCTACGCTCTCCCTTAGCTCCTCCAGACTGGCGAACCCATCCTCCAAATACAAATCCCTCACCTTGACCAGCCCCACTTCCCTCCACCTCCTGTATACACTATCCATCCCCCCCGGCTCAAACCCATGATTCGCGCACAGCAGCGTTAGCACCGGCATCCCTTCACCCTAAAACGCCTCCTCAGCTGATTCCATATCTTCACCGTGGACTGCACCACTGGGCTCCCTGAATACCTACTCGAAGCCATTGGCAACACTGCTGTCACCGTAGCCCTCAAACCTACAAGATTTCTCCTCCATCCTAACCCACTCTACCCCTTCTCCTTCCCACCACGGCCACACATTGTCCACATTCGCCACCCAATAATAATGAAGCAAGTTTGACAACGCCAACCCCCCCTGCTGCCTCTGCCTCTGTAGCAGGGTCCTCCCCACCCTCAGCACCTTCCCCGCCCATATAAAGTCAGAGATGATTGTGTCCACTTTCCGAAAAAAGGCCTTTGGTATAAAGATCGGGAGAGCCTGAAAGATAAACAAGAACCTCGGCAGAATATTCACTTTCACCACTTGGACCCTCCCCGCCAACGTTAAGTGCAGTGTATCCCACCTCTTAAGATCCTCCCTGGCCTCCTCCACCAGCTTCGTTAAGTTTCACTTTTGGAGCCCCGTCCATTCCCTCGTTACCTGAATCCCCAGATACCTAAACCTATCCCTCGCTACCATAAATGGCATCCTCCCTAAATTAGCCCCCTATGCCAGCTCATTTACCGGCAATACCTCGCTTTTCCCTACATTCAGCTTGTATCCCGAGAACCCTCCAAACCTCCCCAACAGGCCCAAAATCCTTCCCATACTCTCCAACGGATCCGAAACATGCAGCAAGAGGTCATCAGCATAGTGCGACTCCCGATGCTCCCTCTGTCCCCTCATTATCCCCTTTCACTCTGCCGACTCCCTGAGAGCCATCGCCAATAGCTCTATGGCCAGCGCAAACAGCAACGGCAACAGTAGGCACACCTGCCTTGTACCCCTGTGTAAGTCAAAGCTTCGTGAGCTCATATCATTCGTCCTCACCCTCACTCTTGATGCCACATACAGCAACCGCACCCATGCCACAAATCTCGGCCCAAACCCGAACCTTCCCAAAACTTCGAACAAGTACCGCCACTCCACCCGATCAAATGCTTTCTCCGCGTCTATGGACACCACCACCTCCGGTACCAGAGATCTCGACGGATTCATCACCACATTCAACAGCCGTCTTATATTACTTGCGAGCTGCCTGCCCTGCACGAAGCCTGTTTGATCTTCTGCAACCACCCCCGGGATACAATCCTCCATCCCCCCCACCAACTTAGCCAATACTTTCACATCCGTGTTCAATAGTGATATGCATTTATACGACCCACATTCCACTGGATCCTTCCCTTTTCTGGGGATTAGTGTGATTACTGCCTGCTTCATCGTCTCCGGCAACTCCCCCTTCTCCAGTGCTTCATTAAACGCCCCCAACAGATGTGGTGCCAGGTCTGCCGCAAATTCCTTATAAAATTCCGCCGGGTACCCATCCGGCCCAGGGGCCTTCCCCGACTTCATACCCCTGATACTATCCAGCACCTCCCTCAGCCCCAGCGGCTCCTCCAATGCCTGCCTCTTTGCTTCCTCCTCCTGGGGAAATTCCAGCTTGTCCAGAAACCACCCCATGTCCCCCTCCTCTCCTCCTGGGTCTGCCTCATAAAGTCCCTGGTAATACTCTCTAAATGCTTCATTTATCTTCCCTGGCTCTGACACCACATCCCCAGCCCCAGTCCGGATCTTCAATATTTCCCTGGACGCAGCCTGCCTCCGCAGCTGGTGCGCCAGCATGCGGTTCGCCTTCTCCCCATACTCGTATTGCACCCCTCTTGCCCGACGCAGTTGCCCTACCACCCTCCCCGTTGTCAGCCTGTCAAATTGCCCCTGCAACTTTTTCCTCCTCGCCAATCCATCCACGGTGGGCGCCCTCGAATATTCCCTGTCCACCTCCACTATCTCGCTCACTAGACAATGATGTTCCGCCCTCCTTTCCTTATTCGCACGAACCGTAAATTAGATAATTTCTCCCCGGACCACTGCCTTCAGTGCTTCCCAAAAAATGCCCGCCGACACCTCCCCATTCTGATTGAACTCCACATAATCCCTAATCACCAACCGCACTGTATCACAAAAACCTCCATCCGCCATCAACCCCGAGTCAAACCTCCACCCCGGCCTCTGCTCTCGTCCCGTACTGAACCGAATATCCAGCCAGTGGGGTGCATGGTCCGAGATAACTATCCCCGCATACTCTTCCCCCTTCACCCCAACCAAAATCTCCCGACTCACTACAAAGTAATCAATCCTCGAATACACCTTATAGACGTGTGAAAAGAAGGAATACTCCCTTCCTCCTGGGTTCTGAAAGCGCCATGGATCCACCATACCCAACCTCTCCATAAACCCCCCCAGCTCCCTTGCCATTCGTACCCTACCCATTGACCTGGGACTCGATCTATCCACCCTCGGCTCCAGGACGCAGTTAAAATCTCCTCCCATGATCAACTGGTACGTGGCCAAATCCGGGATTGCTGCCAGCAACCCCCTCATAAAACCCACATCATCCCAATTTGGGGCATACACATTTACCAACACTACCTTCCAATACCCCACTCAAAATCACATATCTCCCACCTGGATCCCTCACCTCCTTCACACTCACGAATCCCATTTTTTTGCTCATTAAAATTGCCACACCCCTCGATTTCAAATCAAACCCCGAGTAAAAAACCTGCCCGACCCACCCCTTCCTTAACCTAACCTGGTCCTTCATACGGAGGTCTGTCTCCTGACAAAAGACAACCCCCGCTTTCAAGCTCCTGAGGTGCGCGAACACTTGCGACCTTTTAGCCGGCCCATTCAGTCCCCGGACGTTCCACGTTACCAACCTTACCGGAGGCTTTCACCTCCAATCCCCTCTACTGTCCGTCATCTTCCCCACTTAACTCCTGCCCCTTTAATTCCACTCTGTACCTAGCCCATCCCAGATGGCCCCTTTCTTCACCCTTGACCATGTCATCTCTCACCCCATCATTTGTTTTCTGACATTGATGCTGGTGCCTTCTTCTTGGATCTCAGTTTGAAGAATAAACAAATTGCTCCAATCCCTCTTTATGTGGCTATCACATACTTCCTCCTCCCTGTGATGGTGTGGGCATTGAAGAACTTGTGGAAGCCAGTAAACTGGTGCTGACTGCCAGCATCGTGACCCGTCATTTTGACCCCTCACACAAGCTTCACTTGGCCGCTCACGGTGTCCTTCACAGACCCCAAGCTCCAACAGTGCACAGCCAAGACTACCGCCCCTGCCTCCTCAGCAGAACAATTAGACGTTGGTTGTGACGTTAGGAGGGCTAATTACCCATTAGATAATGTGGGTAGAGCAAGACAAAATGCAGCTGCTGCTGGCAGACACGGGCGGTTGCGGTTCATGCGGGATGTTCCCGCGATTGGGAGCGTCACGATTGATCACAACCCACCCGCAGGTTGCGACCCGAGTTTGAAAAACCCTCGACTAAACATCCGGAAAATAAAGCTTCTCTACCAGCTCGCCCTGCCACAAAAAACTGGCCCCCAACCATCAAGATCCACGGTGAGTCCTTGGACAATGGGGATCTTTTCCCATATCTGGGGAGCCTCCTCTTGGTGCGAGCAGGCATTGACAAAGAAATCCAACATCGACTCCAATGCGTCAGAGCAATCTTCGGACACCTGAGGAACAGAGTGTTCAAAGACCATGACCTCAATCCCAGCACCAAGCTCATGGTCCCCACCCTCCTGTACTTATCAGAAACATGGACAATTACAGCAGACACCTGAAATTCCTGGAGAGATATCACCAATATTGCCACCGCAATATCCTGCAAATCCAGTGGCAGGATAGGCGTACCAAGGTGAACGTCCTCTCCCAGGCCAATATCCCCAGTATCGTGGCACTGGTCACACTCGACCATTAGCGATGGACGGGCCACATTGCCCGCATGCCCGACACAAGACTCCCAAAACAAATGATCTACTCCCAGCTGGGCAATGGAAAGCGATCACAAGAGGGTAGTAGAGGAAGCACTACAAGGATACTCTGAAAGTCTCCCTAAATAAATGCAACATTCCTACCGACACGAGGGAATCACTTGCCTTGGAACGCACGAGCTGAAGAAGAAACACCTGCGAAGGTGCTGATCACCTTGAGCGTTGTAGGGTGGAGCATGTGGAGGCCAAGTGTAAACAGCGGAAGGAGAGCACAAAATCCAGAATGTCCCACTCACCCACTTCATCAAACACCATCTGCCAAACCTGTGGCAGAGTCTGTGGATCCAGGATTGGCCTATTCAGCCAACGCAGAATCCACCTCCCCGTAGCGGAAGCAAATGGGCAGCACGGTAGCACAGCAGTTAGCACTATTGCTTCACAGCGCCAGGGTCCCAGGTTTGATTCCCGGTTTGGGTCACTGTCTGTGCGCAATCTGCACGTTCTCCCCGTGTCTGCGCGAGTTTCCTCTGGGTGCTGCGGTTTCTTCCCAAAAGACGTGCTGTTAGGTGAATTGGACATTCTGAATTCTCCCTCTGTGTACCCAGAGAGATGCTGGAGTGTGGCGAATAGGGGATTTTCGCAGTAACTTCACTGCAGTATTAATGTAAGCCTACTTGTGACAATAATAAAGATTATTATAAATCATCCTCGCAGCTGAGGGACTGCCCAAGAAGAAGGGATCGCCTATTCATTCACCCATTCACCAACATTCATTCACTAACATTAACACTTGATCTTTAAACTTACCATACAGCGAGTAGTGCTGTAAGAAGAGGGGGGGGGGGGGGGGGGGGGGGGGGGCATATCCCGTCTTCCCTTGATTCTACTCTGATCAGACGGAATTTCTCAAATGACACTGCAGAGTTCTGTGGAAGCTAGGTTCGGAAGGTCCAGGAGGAATTGGGTGGCATTGCCAATCGCAGCAGCAGTCCAATGATCATTTCTGCTGCTTGGAAGATGGAGTCATAGTCTTCAGCAGCAGTGTTTACACAACACCTTGTGTGAAGAAACTTTCTCCTGGATTCACTTGTAATGAGCTTCGCACCCTATCCCCGCAGCTAGTAAGTTAAACCCAATCCAGGACTCAAGATCTCCAGTGAAGTATTTTTTTTCTCTAAAATTTAGAGTACCCAATTAATTTTTTTCCAGTTAAGGGGCAATTTAGTGTGTTCAATCCACCTACCTTGCACATCTTTGGGTTGTGGGGGTGAAACCCACACAAACACGGGGAGAATGTGCAAACTCCACACGGACAGTGACCCAGAGCCGGGATCGAACCTGGGACCTCGGCGCCGTGAGGCAGCAGGGCTAACCCACTGCGCCACCGCTGCCCATCCAGTGAAGTATTAAAGGAAATTCTACATTGTTGGAGTCTAACTTAACTAATCAGTTCGATATAAAAGACCAAAAGGCACTTTATTTTTGCAGAAGCAGTGTTTGTTGGCTGTCATTCATCCTTCAATTGTCAACCTCCTTGCAATTCACTTCACATCCATCTTCTTCACTTCCCATCACTACATCAGTGATTGAACTTCAAGAATAGTTTGGAAATCTTAAGAATGTATAAGGTCCTATGCATACACAAGTCTCTTGCTCCTTCTTCCATTTGAATTTTAAGACTATGACTCTTCAACAACCACCACCTGTATTTCTGTCACATCTTTAACTAGTAAATGTCCCAAGGTGCTTCATAACAATTATAATACAAAATTTGACACCTAGGGAGACTTTGGGACAGGTGATCAAAAGTATGGTTTAAAAGCTAACTTTTAAGGAGCATCTTAAAAGGGGGAAAGAGGGCCAGAGAGACAGAGATGATCAGGGACCAAATTTAAGAGCTTCGGGCACAGGGTGGTTAGCACGGCTGCCTCACAGTGCCAGGGGCCCAGCTTCAATTCCGGCCTTGGGTGACTGTCGGTGTGGAGTTTGCAAGTTTTCAGAGTGTCTGCGTGGGTTTCCTCCAGGTGTTCTGGTTTTGTCCCACTGTCCCAAGCTGTGCAGGTTAGGTGGGGTTACAGGGAGAGGGCTGAGGAGGAGTGGACCTGGGTAGGGTGCTCTGTTGGTGGGTCGGTGCAGACTCTATGTGCCCAATGACCTCCTTCTGCGCTGTAGGGATTCGATGTTTAACTGAAGGTATGGTTGACAATGGTGGCGCGATTAAAACCAGGAATGGTCACGTGGCCAGATTCTTTCATAATGATCTGAGAATCAGAATTAACTACGTGACATTTATGGTTAAGTTTATGGACGGGAGTTTCCTGTCCCTCCCACCAGTCCGTTTGCTGATCTGTAAAATTTTCAGTCCCGCATGCGACAGTTCACGCAGGACTTGAAAATTTAGGTCTAGATTTCAGAGAATTCTGTCGACACATTCCACAGGAGATGACATTTTCACTTGTGGGGGAGACCAGAAATAGGGACCATGGCTGGTCACTAAAATCTCCTGGAGGAAACTGATGTGAAATCTCCTTTACACAGAGTAATTAGAATATAGAACTCACTACCACAGGGAGTAGCTGAGGCAAAATAGCATAAATGTATTTGAGGGGAAGCTAGATCGATGTAAAAGGGAGAAAAGAATAGAAGGATATACTGATAGGGCAAACAAAGTAGGGATAGCAGGAGGCTCAGAGGGATGTGCGACTCTGGTGCAGGTGGGGGTCATTGAATATTTTTAAGGAGGAGGTAGATAGATTCTCGTCTCATCAGGCAAGGGAATCGAAGGTTATGGGATTAGATGGGAACGTGGAATTCGAAAGAGAAGATCAGTCATGGCAGAGCAGGCTCGAGGGGTCAAATGGCCTTCTTCTGATCTCATATGTACATATGAGCATAAACATTTTCATGGACCAGATGAACTGAACGGACTGTTTCTATGCTGTGAAATTCTATGCAAGAAAAATGATTTCGTAACTTTGACAGGCCACTTCAAGAATAAACGAATGCCAAGGTATAGGTTCTGTTACGTGTCAAAGAGGGTATGGAAATTACCACAAAATTCCCAGTTCCAATTACCAGATCTCTATTGCCAACAATTCTGTTTTACTACAGTACTCTCGCCAACTGCAATTTAATACTTGCAACTCATTAAATGACTCATTTAGTTAAAAGAAAGTCAAAGTCTTCTGTTTACTGGCAACATCAAGGAATTTCAACCGTCTGCAGAATTTTTTAAAGCCATTCTTTAGTGACTGTCTGAATGTAGGTACATGTTTGAACTCTGCCATCCTTCAAAAGGGATGTCAAACAGAGGCCCCCTCAGGTGGATGCAAACGTGTGGACACTATTTTGAAGAGCGTGAGAGCGCTCTGATATTTATCCCTCAACTAACTTCACTACAGCAGGTTATCTAATCATGATCACATTACTGTTTGTGGGAGCTTGCTGTGTACAAATGGGCTTCCACATTTCCTACATTACAACAGTGACTATACCTTAAAGGTACCTCATTAGCTGTAAGGCACTTTGGAACATCTGGAGGTCATGAAAGATGCAAGTTTATGACTGCCCTGAATGATCATAATTACAGCCTAGTTGGGCCCAAATTCACTGAAGAAAAATCAAGTGCTGGTGTTTTTACTTCAGGGATATGAAGACTCAGACTTTGTTGATTGTGGAAAACAAGATCATGCTCCATTTCTCTGGCTGTCACAAGCCATTGGGAGTGTCTTGAAGCTGTTTAGCTTGAAAGAAATAGTTTGAACTAAATGCCATCTCAAAAAACCTGCGTCTAAAAAACAATCCCCAAGGGACGTCAAGGAAATTTACGAGAGGCAAAATGTATGGAGTGTTCGAAAGAGTGGGGTCACAAAGCAAATCGGAGTCATTCTACAAGAACAGTTGTTTAAATTTGGCTTTGGACAATTGACTGTGAAAGTGCTTTGTGCAGGGTGCTTCATTCTTCGGTAGTGAAGTCATGAAGTTATGCTCACTAGGGCAGAAAGGTGAAAGATGGGCCTAATCAGTGAAAGCAATGAGGCCTCCTTAACTATTACATTGTAAGATGCCTCCAGGCAGATGCCAAAATAGGGGCATTGGCACAGTTTCTATAGCAACATCTCTCCCTCCCTCCCCTCACTATTAAGTGAAACCAAGACTATATCAAGCTCGCTAATGCAAACATCCCTGAACCCTCTTGACAGGTAAGTGCAAACACATCAGCCCCTGTTCAATTTAATCTTTCAAAAGGCTGTGGTATGAGATTAATAGCAGAAGGTCCTGTGGCTGCAGATGAGAAGGATGACGACTGAACAAGGAAACTTACTCAAACAGAGCGACTCCATTCAAAGCGGGTCACTTCACTTTGAGAGTTTGTTAGTTTTAAAACGAAAGGGAATTTAAAAAAAAAAGAAAACGCCCTTACAGATTACGGTTTACTCCTTTCATGCACTGACAAAGTTTTGTCAGTTTTATGCAGAATATAACAACTTTACAGGTCTGCGCCAACTGTGACAATTATTAACCATGCTAGTTATGTACACTTAGCCTACCAGTTACAAAAGTTCAAAACTTTTTTCTAATTTCGACAGTATGCCCTACAATTTCAGAAATTAGGATTTGACACGAAGCTGCACAATATTCACCCACTCCCAGGAACTGTTGGACACCAAGGCCCATCCAATTTATTTTCTAGTGTCTGGGTGGTCAAATGATATAATTTTTTGGGAAAATATTTTTATTCAAGTTTTTGATATTTTTACATTTTAAACACACAACATAGCAAAGAAAAAAACAACACAAATCCCAACACCCCCCCAGTAACCACTTTGCCACACCCCATTCCCCCTCAACAGCCGATGGTAATCAGCTCCTTGAAATGTAGTACAAACAAACCCCATCTCTTGTGGAACCCCTCAAAGCAAATTTCATCTTTTCCAGATACAAAAACTCCATTGGATCCTCCAACAGCACCAAGGCACAGGGTGGAGCAACTGACCTCCACCCCAACAGAACCTGCCTGAGGGCGATCAGTGAGGCGAAGGCCAAAACATTTGCCCCCGTTCCTGCTTGCAGATCCGGCAAGTCCGCACCCCAAATATGGCCACCAGAGGACAGGGCTCCAAATCCATGTGTCGACATGGTGCTGAAGAACGACCTCCAGAATTTCTCCAAACATGTACTCTTGATTGGCTGGGCCTCCCCCACATTGCTCACAAGTGTCTTCCATGCCTTCAAAAAGCGGCTCATCCTCGACCTTGTCAGGTGTGCTCTATGTACTACCTTTAGCTGTATCAACTCCAGCCTCGCACGAGAGATTGAGGTATTCACCCTCCTCCAGCACCATCCCCAGCTCCTCCTCCCACTTGGCTTTAACCCCCTCCAGTGATACCATATCCTCCTCCAAAATCCTTCCATAGATCGCCGAGATGACCCCCCCTCCAGCCCCATCACCGACAGTAGCCCTTCAAACAACGAGGAGGGTGGTGCCACTGGAAAAGCCGGAAATACTTTTTTCGCGAAATCCCGCACCTGCATAAACTTGAAAACGTCCCCCAGCAGGATCCCAAACTTCTCCCCCAACTCGTAAACTTCCCTTCTAGAAATAGGTCTTTCATTTTCATCACCCCTCACTCCTCCATCCCTGAAACCTAGCATCCATCCTCGCCGGCTCAAACCCATGGCTCCCTGGGAACGGCATCAACTTCGACCCCATCCCTAACCTAAAGTGCTGCCGAAATTGCCTCCATATTTTCAATGTGGGCACCACCACTGAACTCCCTGAATATTTCCCTGGGGCAAACGGGAGCGCCGTTGTTGCCAGCGTCCGCAACCTGACCCCTTACAAGAGCCTGCCTCCATTCTCACCCAGAAAGCCTCCGGCTCTCTGCTCCAGCCCCGCACCTTTTCAACATTCGCTGCCCAATAATAATACATCAGGTTTGGAAGGGACAAGCCCCCTGACTGGTGCCCTCTCTGAAGCACCGCCCTCCTAATCCTTTCTACCTTACCTGCACACACAAATGACAAAATCAACCATTGCACCCCCATAAAAATCATTTTTGGCAATAAGGCTGGTAGGCACTGAAATAAAAATAAAAACCGCAGCAAAAATATTCATCTTAACCGCTTGTACCTGGCCTGCCAACGACAGTGGAAGTCTGTCCCACCTCAATAAATCCTCTTTGACCCTACTCACCAGGCTCATAAAATTCAACTTACAGAGCCCAGCCCAATCCTGAGCCATGTGCACTCCCAAGTACCTAAAATGAGTAATTGCCACCTGAAACCCCTCCCAAACAGGAGGTGGGACATGGAGCGCCCCTTCCGCTTTCCCCTATGTAATGGAAAGTACCCGGAGTTCACCTCATTCATCTGCACACCCGCCTTCGGTTCCTGGTATAGCAATTTAACCCACACCAATCCCAAATCTCTCCAACACCGCAAATAAATAACTCCACTCCACACGATCAAACGCCTTCTCTGTATCCAGCGCCACTACCACCTCTGGGTCCCTCCCGTCTGCCAGAGAAAACACCACATTCAACATACACTGCACGTTCAATGACAACTGCCTGCCCTTTACGAGCCACATCTGGTCCTCCCCAATCACCTTTGGGAGGCACTCCTCCAACCTAAGCGGCAGGACCTTGGGCAAAATCTTGGCATCCACATTCAGCAGCGATATTGGCCTATATGGCCCACACACCATTTTTAGCAGCAATGAAATGGATGCCTGCCCCATCATCTCTGGCAAAGCCCTATTAGCCACCACATCCTCAAACATCTCCACCATCAGCAGCGCTAGCTTTTCACGCGATATAATGATAATGGAGTTATTGACTGAATCACAGCGATCAATCTCTACCAATTAGTCTATTGCAGATCGAAACATGAGGTGAGGAAAAGACCTCATGGTGGAGTATTTTGAAAATATATGAAATAGGAATTGGAGTAGGCCATTTGGCCCTTTGAGCCAGTTCTGCCATTCAACAAGATCAGGGCTACTCTTTAAACTCAACTCCACCTTCCTGCACTTTCCCCATATCCCTTAATTCCCTTAGTACCCAAAATTATTTTGACATCTGTCTCGAAGAAACTCAACTTGAACATTCACAAACTTATGGGATAGAGAATTCTAAAGATTCAGAACCCATAGGCCCAAAGTTGCCAGTTCCCTCCAATTCACGTTAACACCCTTCCTTTCAAATATCTACTCTTTGGTACCTCCGCCCTCATACTGCAAATAATCCTACATTCTCATGAAATCCACATTCACCCTGGGACCCAATCCCAATTTCATTAAATACCACGTCAGATATCCAAAATAAATTATAATTCTTGTGCCGCAATAGAAATAAAGTCAAAACAAACAGGAATGAGGTAATAGATAGAAATTAGAATGTCAGAGGCTCTTTTTTTACACTCACCATGGATCCAAGTTTGAACAGTTTGGGCCAGATCTTGCTCTCATAATAAGGCTAATGACACTGTCCATTACTCATGTGTGCATAATTCAGTGACCGGTTTAGCTCATTTGGCTAGTCAGCTGGTTTGTGATGCTGAGCGAGGCCAGCAGCTCGGGCTCACTTCCCGTATCGGCTGAGGTTATTCATGAAGGCCCGCCTTCTCAACCTTGCCCCTCGCCTGAGGTGTGGTGACCCTCAGGTTAAATCACCACCAGTCAGCTCTCCCCCTCAAAGGGGAAAGCAGCCTATGGTCATCTTTATCTGACATAATTCAGTGACTACAGGTGGGAGTCAGGTGCATGGTTAAACATGGGTATCCAGAAGTTGCTCTCTGAATTGCATTCCATTAAACTCGGCACAAAAACGTTAACCCAGTTCATCTCTCCGCAGATGCTGCCTGATCTGCCGAGTGCTGCTGACATTTTCTGTTTTTAAAGTTACACCTTGTCATTTAGAGGTGCAAGTACTCTGTTCTGATGTGTCAAATGTTAATTACTGCCAATCAATCTCTTTGGCACCAAAAGTTAACAATTACAAATGTGGCATTTAGCTTTTAAATCTTTCAGGCAGATTTTAAAAGTATCATTTTTTAAATTGCTTTTCCTGTCTCTTTTATCTTTCTCTCTTTATTCAATCTCTTTCCCTCTCTTTCAGTAGCTGATTTAATATTGAATTTACCCATTCTAATCCACCCTCTTTCCTGGTCCTTCCCACTTTTACATCCCATTGGTAAAGGTTACATCTCATTGTTTGGCACTGATTACTCAGACCCCAGATTCCCTGTTTCTGAGGATGCAATGTTGTCCATTTGCACTTTCAGCAACTTTCTAGGCAAGAACAATTTTCCAGCTGAAGGGTAGAGGGGCAAGTCTAAATAATGGCAGACACCATTAGGCACCCTAATACAGCAAATTCTGGCCCTTTGTTTAAATTTTGCTTAGAACAGAAGGGAGCCCTGTACGGTCCATTACCTTCTTATAAAACAATTCCTCCAGTCTCGTACTGATTGTCCTTCGCTCCTTCAACCCGAGTACTGAAGGAACCCATCCCCATCCCCCTTCCAAATTTCAAGCTACTCAAACCATTTGATTGATACTAAACTGGTAGAAGTAGATGCTCTTTGACTTTCCCTAATGAAAGCTGTAAAGATAGGACATCAGATACCTATGTAAAAAAAAATCTCACACCTCTCACATTTATTGTGCTACCAGCTGATTTTTCATAGTGTTGCACACAGGAGGAAAAGACCTAGTATAGATGTTAGGTGAGAGAGTGTGAGCAACGTAGGAACATTTCATCAGCGTCAAAAGTTTTGGGGGAAGGGGAGTTACAGATTTTCACTATCCTTTGTGAAGAAGTGCTTCCTGGCATCACCCAAACACATGAACATTTCAAAATCATAGATCCTTTGTTGAATTTATGTAATACTCCGACAAACCCTATGAGAATTTGGGAAGTCAAGTTGTCAGCACTAGGGGCCGGGAGGTGTATAAGCACAATTAATGTCAGGAGGATACGACAGCGTGACATATTTACTTAGGAAGTTTGCATTACAAATGTGATATTTAGAATTTATAGTGGGCACTTGATATGGGATGTGGATGCAAGGTTGTTATATATATATATTTTTAATAATCTTTATTAGTGTCACAAGTAGGCTTACATTAACATGGCAATGAAGTTACTGTGAAAATCCCCTAGTCGCCACACTCCGGCGCCTGTTCGGGTACACTGGGGGAGAATTCAGAATGTCCAAATTTACCTAACAACACGTCTTTTGGGACTTGTGGGAGGAAACCGGAGCACCCGGAGGAAACCCACGCAGACACGGGGAGAACGTGCAGACTCCACACAGACCGTGACCCAAGGCGGAAATTGAACCGTGGTCCCTGACGAATTTTAAGCACTGTAATCTAGCCACAGTCTGGTAGGAACATGTTGAATGTAACGCTCATTTCAATCAACCCCGCTCATCGCTATTTGCCCACCCCCATTGGCTCCATAACCCAGAATAGATAGATTTAATAATATAAGTTCATCTACAAATCTCTCCAGGGCCTTGCCCCCCCATTTTACTTCTATAAACCTTCCTGTACGTTAAACAAAAGCCTTGCATTTATATAGCACCTTACAGGATCACAAGATGTCCCCAAAATGCTTTACAGCCTACGATGTACATTTGAAGTGTCGTCAGTGTTGTAATGCATGAAAAACAACTGCCAATTTGTGCACAACAGCGGTGGGGGAGGGGCTTGTGGTAATGAGAGGAGGAGGGAGCAGGGTGGATTCCCACGCTTGGTTTAGAGCACTGGAAGATATAGGAAGGTACAGTTGACTATTGGCGATGGCTCAGTTTTTAAGCCTTCTCACCCCGACTCAGAAGATTGTGTTCCAGTCCCAGAATGGAATTTGAGCCCAAAAAACTAGGCTGACACTTTGGTGCAGTATTGAGGGAGTGCTGCGCTGACTGAGATGACGTATTTCAGACGAGACGTTAAAGCGAGGCACTGTCTTCCCTGTCAGGTGTACCTAAAAGATCCCAAAGTCTTCCATAGGATGTGGCATTTGTTGCCCATCCTTAACTGCCCTTAATCTGAGTTACTTGCTAGGTAATTAAGAATCAACCACATTGCTGTGGATCAGGAATTACATGTAGGCCAGACCACAGCAGATTTCATTTCCTAAAGGACAATAATAAACCAGGTAGGGTTTTACAGCAATCAATTTTAGCTTCATGGTCACGATTATGGAGACTGGCTTTACTAATTGCATTTAAATTCTGCCAGCAGCTATGGTACGATTTGAACCAGTGTCCACGGAACCTGGGCCTCTGGATTGCTAGTACAGTGACAACACCACACCATTATCTCTCCTGTCGTTCATCATCATCTCCTTTGTTGTTTAATCTCTGCTGCCTTCCCCAAGACAGAACTTTCTTTTTGTTCTTTCAGTCTCGTTCCTCTCCAGCCCTTCCCCTTCTCTGTACTTGTTTAAGAGCTGCTGCATCTTTAGCTTCTTCCAGCCCCAATGAAAGGTCAGCGAACTGAAATGTTAACTTTGTTTCTCTCTCAGGCCGGCTGCCTGACCCGCTGAGTATTTCCAGCATTTCCTGTTTTTATTTAATATTTCCAAAATCCACACTATGTTGCCTTTGTGCTGGAAATCTTTCCGATAGCTTGTAAACATGAAATAAGCAACAATGACTGCTCTTCAACCCATTGTTCATTTGGCTGTGAAACATTTTGAAAGTTCCTGAGAATGGGAAAGGTTCCATATAATTAAAATAAATTGTCTCTTTTCCTTAAATTGAGCTGGAAGTAAAGAATATCACCAAATAAAAGTCATGAGGAAAAAGTTGTTGGAAAGTAGGTTGCAAAATCAATATCTAGAGCTGAGATTCAGACAGGGAGCAGGTGCAAGTGTGTGTGTGTGTGTGTGTGTGTGGGGGGGGGGGGGGGGGGGGGGGTGCGCAGATGGGAGGGCTGATTCCTTGCAGCTATTGGTTTGAGATTCCAAGGTCCAACTGCTCTTTGTCTCACCTCCGTTCCACACAAAGCGTTCAGAAAACAGTTGTACTTGGGACTGCGCCAAAACTATCAAACGACTTTGAAGATTTGTCACTTGTTCACCTTCCAATGTATACAGCTGCTCTATAACATCCACCCCACAATCTCACCCCCATCAATCCATTCGTTTTGGCACTCGGTCAAAAGTGTTAAGTCAACTGATATAATATTCTTTGCAGGTCTATCCATATGAAAAACACTTGCCTAGAAGGAAATGCAAGAGAGATACAGCCAAAGAAAACTACCACTATATGGTATGTGAGCGTGTGAACGTAAGAAATAAGAACGTGCGCCGACCTTTGATCGGGAAGATGTAGTCAGGAAAATGTGTAATTTCTTTAAGAGGTTTGCAGAATCTAATTATTTTTATGCTTTAAAATGACTTTGCATTAATTGTAAAGGATCAATTGTAATTTTCATGGATAACAATAAAGATTGGTCCCTGTGACCTAGTATTAGGAAAATAAAGGTAGTTGTAAAGGATTTATATTTGTATTGGGAAACATTAGAAATAATGTATAGTTTTAAGGGGGGTTTACTTTAATGTTTTTGAGCTTGGAAGGATAAAATCTATAGTTAGATTCATGCTGGACAAAGGTGTTTGCATGTGTGCGGGTTGCTTTCGATTCCAACTGTAATTCTATTGTGCCTAGAGAGGGTTACGGCATGAAGAGAAAATAAACCAGCAGTGTTTGCTTAGCAACTGGGCCTTGTAAGGTAGAGACATTTGGTTAATTTTGTTGCAGTTGGAGATAGCTAGTGGGAGAGAAGGCAGCTCTCACAGCTTTGCTAGAAGCAGTTGGTTTTAGAAGGAAGGGCTGGTTTAGCACAGTGGGCTAAATAGCTGGCTTGTACAGCAGACCAAGGCCAGCAGCGCGGGTTCAATTCCCGTACCAGCCTCCCTGAATAGGCGCCGGAATGTGGCGAATAGGGGCTGCAGCCATCTAAGATGGTCACCTGCAAAGGACCATGGAAATTATGGCCAACCCAGGACTCAGACAGATACAGAGCCTATGTGTATCTGAAACACAGGTAACCAGACCTGATCGAAACCCCCGCTCGTTTGCATTTTAATGGCCCATTTTCCCAGGACAAGAGAACTCCGATCAAGCAACCGGTACAGCCACAGAGTGATTGGCGCCACTCCCTTCACTCAGAAAGCCCAACTGCCAACGTCAATGACTGCTAAGGACCTGCCCACCCAACCGCCCCTTTATTGACTGAAATCGAAGACAGTGATCAGAGCCCTGTCGAACTATTGGGTCCAAGGTTAAGGACCGCCCCAAAGAGTGCGAAATCCCAGGGGGATAAAAGAGAGCACAGCCATGTGTTCTGTCTCTTTTGGATCTGGCCTGTGCCAGCCCAATTGCAGCAGGAACAGCCAGCTAAGTTCAAGACCAACGATCACTACCTGACGGATGAACCCAGCAGAGACAGAGCTGCTTTCTTCAAACCAGCCAATTGAAATCCAGATAAAGGCCTTATCCAGTTGCACAGTGCAGGTCGCCGTGAAATTAAGTATAGGTTATCGTAGCTGATAGGTGTAGTTTAACTCGTAGTAGATATCGTGTTTGCATGTTAAGATAACTCTGGTGTATGTAAATAAACCATCTTTTGAACTAACTAACTGGTTGTGTGGTCATTTGATCGATATAAGGGAAGGCTTGTGGTTCACCAACATTATTAAGAGAGCAACAGGGCTTTTCACAGTAACTTCATTTGAAGCCTACTGAAGCCTACTTGTGACAAAATGCGATTTTCATTTTCAAGAAACATCTCTTAGCCTTGCTAGAAGAAAAGTCACACTATGGAGTAATGGTTCGGAAAACAGATGCCGGAAATCTAATTAAGGAGACTAGAGAAATGAAGAGAAGTTTCCAAGACGTCTGGTGTTAGCAGAACAGAGGAAAATGGGAACCAGAACTAACCACTGTTCAGTAAAGCCACAGAGAATTAAAAAGGCATTGGATTGTGAGAGGCCAGAAAGGTATCTGCAGCAGTGTTAAGCTTTGTGAGAAATTACTACAGTTTGGGAGACATTATTTGAAATAATTGTGGAAATCAGCGGTTGGCCCTCGGAGATTGTGTATAAAAAAGTATTTAAGACAAAGGAAACCTGAAGATAGAGGGGTAAACCCTGAAAGCAAAACCTAGACGGAAGCAGCGGAGCGAAAGCATCAAGATTTGGAAGTGTGACTTTTGAAAGTGGTATTTGAAATCACTCATGTGAAAGCCGGAGTTTAGTGAGACAGGGAGACTCATGGTATCAGAATCATCTGGGGGGATTTTGAGAAGAAATCCACAGCCATTCACTTGGGTTTAGAGAGGAGCATGACTGACCACAGTCATCTTGTGTGCTTAGAGGGGACCTTTTGTGTTACTGAGACCATTGTACTTTAAGATGTACTTTGTAAACTGTGTTATTCTTAAAATCTGTACTTTAATTGTTAAGCTAAGGGGGAGTAAAGGAGTATTGTGTCATATTGTTGTTAATACCAATTAGCAGTCCTGTGACTCTGTTCCTCCACATTTTTTTTTAAAGTAAAAAGTATGATCTTTTGAGCCAGGGTTCCATTCTGAGATCCTCCCATCCATTTAGAACACCAACTGACCCATGATTTGGAAGCACTACCAACATGACAGAAATTAAGAAAAAAAATGAGTGGGCAGATAAGAGTCGACAGATATGGAAGCTACTGCTGTAAATATATGATGGAGGGCTACAAACAGGAGAGCTGGAAGGTGAAGGTGGTCAACACACAGACGCAGGCACAAAGAGAAAGCAGACAGGGGCAGAAAGAAAAACACCAGATTCTTGTGAGGACGAACAGCAAATCCAACTTAGGAAGGGGTTTTTGAAAGAAAATGAGAAGGAACTCTTGGAGGTACTGTGTTAGCTGGCTATAAAGATCTAATATCTGAAAATCTCTGTGAATAGTTTACAGAGATTAAAGGGCTATGTGTTAGTGGCCAAACCATGAACTGAAGTGTTATTAGTTGGTCGGTTGAAGAGGAACGCTGGAAAGTTGCACCATCAGAATTGCTGTGAACCGAGGAAGAGAGTGTTCTTAGAAGTGTACCTTTTTAAAATATTTTTATTGTCCTCCTTTTTCATATTTTCTCCCAAATTTACACCCACCAACAATAAACAATAATCAGCAACAAATATGTCAATCCCCATAACAATAACAACGATCCCATCCTCCCACCAAACCCCAAACATTGGCCCGCATATTTACATAAACAAATGACAAAAAGGAATCAGGATCACCCATAGTCACCCTTAATACACACATCCCCCCTCCACCCAACCCTCCTACCCATCCCCCCCAACTAATGTTCGATGTTATCCAGTTCATGAAAGTGCATAATGAATAATGCCCATGAATTGTAGAACCCTTCCGTCCTTCCCCTCAGTTCAAACTTAACCTTCTCAAGAGTCAAGAATTCCAACAGGTCCCCCGGCCACGCCAGGGCACAGGGTGGAGAGGCTGCTCTCCATCCCAACAGGATCCGCCTTCGGGCGATCAACGAGGCGAAGGCTACAATATCTCCCTCCCGCCCCCCCCCCCCCCCGTTTCCAACACTGGCTGGTCCGACACCCCGAATATGGCCACCCGGGGGCACGGGTCCAGTTTCACACGCACCACTTTGGAAATTACCCTAAAAACCTCCTTCCAGTAATCCTCTAGCTTTGGACAGGACCAAAACATATAAACGTGATTAGCCCCCCCCCCCCCCCCCCCCTCCCCCTCCCCCGCAACGCTCACACACATCTTCTACTCCTTCAAAGAATCGGCTCATCCTCGCCCTCGTGATGTGTGCTCTGTATACCACCTTCAGCTGTATCAGCCCCAACCTCGCACATGAGGTGGAGGCATTCACTCTCCGGAGCACCTCACACCAGAACCCCTCCTCTATAACCTCTCCCAACTCTTCCTCCCACTTTGCTTTTATCCCTTCCAGTGGTGCCTTATCCTCTTCCAAAATAGCTCCTTACACCGCTGACACTATCCCCTTCTCCAGTCCCCGTCGTCAGCACCTCCTCCAGCAATGTGGAGGCCGGTTCCTCCGGGAAGCTCTGTATCTCCTTTCTGGCAAAATGTTGAATCTGCATGTATCTAAACATTTCTCCCTGCCCCAGCCCATACTTAGCTTCCAGCTCCTTCAATCTTGCAAACCGACCCCTAAGAAACAAATCTTTTCGCGTCTTAATCCCCTTCTCTTCCCATTTCCGAAAATTTCCATCCCACCTCCCTGGCTCAAATCTGTGGTTCCCCCGAATCGGCATTTCTTAGAAGTGTACCTTGCTGATGATAATTGTACCCGTGAAACTTGAAAGCTATTATTGCGTAGGATTCCTGCATGTTAATTTTCTGTGATTCATCTACAAGAATACCCAAATGTCTCCAACAACATTTCTACTTGGTGAGTGTATGAGAGGGCAAGAGAGAAGGAGCGAGTGTGCGAATGAGAGAGAGCGAACGTGCTTACGCGTGCGAGAAAGCAAGCGCGTGAGAGTAAGAGAGAGGGTGGGCAAGAGAGAGAGTGCAGGAGAGTGAGTGCGCGTGTGCGCGAGACAGAGGATGTGAGAGAGAACGTGTGAGAGACCACGTGAGAGAGAGCGTGTGCACAAGAGAGTGCACGCACACTAGCGAGGGAGTGCACGCACACAAAAGAGCGCGCACGGTTGAGCGGGAGAGCGCGCGATTACGCAAGAAGGAGCAGGGTTGCGCAAGAAAGAGCGCGGCGGATGCGCGAGACAGAGGGAGGGAGTGCACGAGAGAGCGGAAATGCGGGAGAGAGCTCAAGTGCACGAGAGAAAGCGCAAGAGAGAGAGGGAGTGCGCGAGAGAGAGCGTTGGTGCGGAGAGAGCATGCAGGCGCGCGAAAGAGAGCGAGCGGGCACGCGAAAGAGAGAGCTAGTGGGTGCGCAAAAGAGAGCGCGTGTGTGCACGAAAGAGAGAGCGAGCGGGTGTGTGAAAGAGAGAGCTAGTGGGCGCGCGAAAGAGAGAGAGTGTGTGCACGAAAGAGCGACTGCGCGAAAGACTGAGTGAGTGAAAACCGAAATTTGCTTAATTATCTGACGAGTATGAGGGCACAATAATCCTCAGCAGAAATCGTCACCAGTAGCAGGTTCTGCTCACAGAAGATTAGCTAAAACCACTGGTAATCGGAAATAACTTTTGGCAACTCAAGTTGTTTAGCAAAAACCTGCACTCCCTGGAGGCCTGGGAAAGATGGACTGTCAATGGTGCAGATAAAACAAAACATCATTAAGCACATGAACAATTGCAGATAGGAACCATCTGGTGACATGACATTGTCAGGACATTGATAAGATCAATCCCATGTGAGAATTAAATTTTGCTCAATGTGTGCAAGGTGTAACTTTCCAGCAGTACAGTTCATATGCTGGAGATCTTTGCAGATGTTTTAAAAATATAGGTTTGTTCTTGGGATGTAAACCTGGCCGGCAAGGTGAAGGTGTCCATTATTGTTTGATTGCTTGAAGTGACCTCCCACATTTCTGTCGTGCATCTGCCTCCCATTGCTGTAAACCACCACTCAATCTCTCACAAAGCTTTACGTTTGCAAGTGTGGTCTACAGTTATAATGTAGGAAATGTGGCAGCAAGTGGTGCACAGTAAACATAAATGGTCAGATAATTTATTTCTTTTTTAATTGATGCTGGGAAAGATACCAGCTTCGGATATCAGGGAGATAATGGAATCATGAAATCCCGAAAGTGGACGCCACTCGGCCCATTGAGTCTGCACTGACCCCCCCCCCCCAAAAGAACACCCTACCTAGGCCCAATATCCGACCTTAGCTCCATAACCACACCTAATATTTGGACACTTAAGCAGAAATGTAGCAAGGCCAATCCACCTAACCTGCACATCTTTGGACAAGATACCCTTCTCTCTTTCGAAATTGTGCTTTAGAATCTTGTACATCCACCTGAGGGGCAGATGGGACCTCGGTTTAACAATGACACCACAGGGCGGCACGGTGACGCTGTGGTTAGCACTGCTGTCTCACGGCACCGAGGCCCCAGGTTCAATCCCGGCTCTGGGTCACTGTCCGTGTGGAGTTTACACATTCTCCCTGTGTGTGCGTGGATTTCGCCCCCACAACCCAAACATGTGCAGGGAAGGTGGATTGGTCACGCTAAATTGCCCCTTAATTTGAAAAAATTAATTGGGTACTCTAAATTTCTTTAAAAAACAATGACAGAAAGCTTCCGGGTGCGGCGATGACCAGCTGAGTCGCACGTTTCGGCAGCTCCCGGAGAAACGGACTTTTGGGCTCTTGATAGGAGCCCCAACGGCAATTTTGACGGCTAAAAACACTGTGCGGTAAACCAGAAGGGAATCCCCCCTGGATACGGATGAAAAAAGGAGGAGAAAGTGGCCGGATTGCAGTGGATCCTTTAGAACAGTGGCAAGGAAGGCAAGCAAAAACCAAGATGGCGTCGGAAGGTGGCAGTTTAACATTGTTGTTCAAACAAGAGTTCTTGAAATGCTGTGTGGAAGAGCTCAAAAAGGAAATGAAGAAAGAGCTGTTGGCCCCGATACTACAAGCGATCGAAGGGCTAAAGGAGGAACAAAAGACCCAGGAGCGGGAGCTTCGGGTCGTGAAGGCAAAGGCAGCCGAGAATGAGGACGACATACAGGGCCTGGTGGTGAAGACAGAGATGCATGAGGCACATCAGAAACGATGTGTGGAAAGGTTGGAGGCACTGGAGAACAACGCAAGGAGGAACAACCTGAGGATTCTTGGTCTTCCTGAAGGTGCGGAGGGAGCGGACGTCGGGGCATATGTGAGCACGATGCTGCACTCGTTAATGGGAGCGGAGGCCCCGGCGGGTCCGTTGGAGGTGGAGGGAGCATACCGAGTGATGGCGCGAGGACCGAGAGCAGGAGAAATTCCCAGAGCCATAGTGGTGAGATTCCTCCGTTTTAAGGATAGAGAAATGGTCCTTAGATGGGCAAAGAAAACTCGGAGCAGTAAATGGGAGAACGCGGTGATCCGCGTTTATCAAGACTGGAGTGCGGAGGTGGCGAGAAGGAGGGCGAGCTTTAATCGGGCCAAGGCGGTGCTTCATAAAAAGAAGATAAAATTTGGAATGCTGCAACCGGCAAGACTGTGGGTCACATATCGAGGGAGGCACCACTACTTTGAGATGGCGGAATAAGCGTGGACTTTTATTGTGGAAGAAAAACTGGAATGAGCGGGTTATTAAAAAGAACGTTTGAACAAGGTGGTGGGGCGAATGTGGGGGGACGAAGAGGGGGGTTAAAAAGGGGGGAAAGAGGAGTTTTATGTACTAATCCTGCGATGTGGTAACTTTTCTCTCTTCCACAGGTGGTGATGGGGGGAGGAGGGGAGGTGGAGGAGATGGGGCGTTGGCCATTGGGGGCGGGGCCAAGGGAGAAGCGCGGGCTTGGTTCCCGCGCTATGATAATCATGGCGGGAATAGAGAAGCAGGAAGGAGGGGGCGTCGCACGGTGCAAGCCGAGGTCACGGGGGGAAGCCGAGGTCGGCCAGAGTTTGCTGACTTCTGGGAGCAACATGGGGGGAGTAATTACGCTAGCGGGGGATCTAGCGGGGGGGGGGGGGGGGGGGGAGGGGGGGAATTACTGGGTTGCTGCTGCTGGGGAGAGGGGGGAGCTGGTATGGGAGGGGATGGGCGGGGGGGCACCGCCTGGGGGAGATACAGCTGCGTGGGAACCGGGTGAGGAGCTGGAAAAAGGGGATGGCTAATCGACAAGGGGGGGGGGGGTAGGAAGCCCCCCAACCCGGCTGATCACGTGGAACGTGAGAGGGCTGAACGGGCCGATAAAGAGGGCAAGGGTACTCGCACACCTTAAGAAACTTAAGGCAGATGTGGTTATGTTAATGGAAACGCACCTGAAACTGATAGACCAGGTTAGGCTACGCAAAGGATGGGTGGGGCAGGTGTTCCATTCGGGGCGAGATGCGAAAAACAGGGGGGTGGCTATATTAGTGGGGAAGCAGGTAATGTTCGAGGCAAAGACTCTCGTGGCGGATAACGGGGGCAGATACGTGATGGTGAGTGGCAAACTACAGGGGGAGACGGTGGTTTTGGTAAACGTATATGCCCCGAACTGGGATGATGCCAATTTTATGAGGCGGATGCTAGGACGCATTCCGGACCTAGAGATGGGAAAGCTGATAATGGGGGGAGATTTTAATACGGTGTTGGAACCAGGGCTGGATAGGTCGAAGTCCAGGACTGGAAGGAGGCCGGCAGCAGCCAAGGTACTTAAAGATTTTATGGAGCAGATGGGAGGTGTAGACCCGTGGAGATTTAGCAGACCTAGGAGTAAGGAGTTCTCGTTTTTCTCCTATGTCCATAAAGTCTACTCGAGAATAGACTTTTTTGTGCTGGGAAGGGCGTTGATCCCGAAGGTGAGGGGAACGGAGTATACGGCTATAGCCATTTCGGATCACGCTCCACACTGGGCGGGCTTGGAGATAGGGGAGGAAACAGGAGGGCGCCCACCCTGGAGAATGGACATGGGACTAATGGCAGATGAGGGTGTGTGTCTAAGGGTGAGGGGGTGCATTGAAAAGTACTTGGAACTCAATGATAATGGGGAGGTCCAGGTGGGAGTGGTCTGGGAGGCGCTGAAGGCGGTGGTTAGAGGGGAGCTGATATCAATAAGGGCACATAAAGGGAAGCAGGAGAGTAAGGAACGGGAGCGGTTGCTGCAAGAACTTTTGAGGGTGGACAGACAATATGCGGAAGCACCGGAGGAGGGATTGTACAGGGAAAGGCAAAGGCTACAGGTAGAATTTGACTTGCTGACTACGGGCACTGCAGAGGCACAATGGAGGAAGGCACAGGGTGTACAGTACGAATATGGGGAGAAGGCGAGCAGGTTGCTGGCACACCAATTGAGGAAAAGGGGAGCAGCGAGGGAAATAGGGGGAGTGAGGGATGAGGAAGGAGAGATGGAGCGGGGAGCGGAGAGAGTGAATGGAGTGTTCAAGACATTTTATAAAAAATTATATGAAGCTCAACCCCCGGATGGGAGGGAGAGAATGATGGGCTTCTTGGATCGGCTGGAATTTCCCAAGGTGGAAGAGCAGGAAAGGGTGGGACTGGGAGCACAGATCGAGGTAGAAGAAGTGGTGAAAGGAATTAGGAGCATGCAGGCGGGAAAGGCCCCGGGACCGGATGGATTCCCAGTCGAATTCTAGAGAAAATATGTGGACTTGCTCGCCCCGGTATTGACGAGGACCTTTAATGAGGCAAAGGAAAGGGGACAACTGCCCCCGACTATGTCTGAAGCAACGATATCGCTTCTCTTAAAGAAGGAAAAGGACCCGCTACAATGCAGGTCCTATAGACCTATTTCCCTCCTAAATGTAGATGCCAAGATCCTGGCCAAGGTAATGGCAATGAGAATAGAGGAATGTGTCCCGGGGGTGGTCCACGAGGACCAAACTGGGTTTGTGAAGGCGAGACAGCTGAACACGAATATACGGAGGCTGTTAGGGGTAATGATGATGGCCCCACCAGAGGGGGAAACGGAGATAGTAGTGGCGATGGATGCCGAGAAAGCATTTGATAGAGTGGAGTGGGATTATTTGTGGGAGGTGTTGAGGAGATTTGGTTTTGGAGAGGGGTATGTTAGATGGGTGCAGCTGTTGTATAGGGCCCCGATGGCGAGCGTGGTCACGAATGGACGGGGATCTGCATATTTTCGGCTCCATAGAGGGACAAGGCAGGGATGCCCTCTGTCCCCATTATTGTTTGCACTGGCGATTGAGCCCCTGGCGATAGCGTTGAGGGGTTCCAAGAAGTGGAGGGGAGTACTTAGAGGAGGAGAAGAACACCGGGTATCTTTGTATGCGGACGATTTGCTACTATACGTGGCAGACCCGGCGGAGGGGATGCCAGAAATAATGCGGATACTTGGGGAGTTTGGGGATTTTTCAGGGTATAAATTGAACATGGGGAAAAGTGAGTTGTTTGTGGTGCATCCAGGGGAGCAGAGTAGAGAAATAGAGGACCTACCGTTGAGAAAGGTAACAAGGGACTTTCGTTACCTGGGGATCCAGATAGCCAAGAATTGGGGCACATTGCATAGGTTAAATATAACGCGGTTGGTGGAACAAATGGAGGAGGATTTCCAAGAGATGGGATATGGTATCCCTGTCACTGGCAGGGAGGGTGCAGGCGGTTAAGATGGTGGTCCTCCCGAGATTCCTCTTTGTGTTTCAGTGCCTCCCGGTGGTGATCACGAAGGCTTTTTTTAAAAGGATTGAAAAGAGCATCATGGGCTTTGTGTGGGCCGGGAAGACCCCGAGAGTGAGGAAGGGATTCTTACAGCGTAGCAGGGATAGGGGGGGGGCTGGCACTACCGAGCCTAAGTGAGTATTATTGGGCCGCTAATATTTCAATGGTGAGTAAGTGGATGGGAGAGGAGGAGGGAGCGGCGTGGAAGAGACTAGAGAGGGCGTCCTGTAGGGGGACTAGCCTACAGGCTATGGTGACAGCCCCATTGCCGTTCTCACCGAGTAACTACACCACAAGCCCGGTGGTGGTGGCGACACTGAAGATTTGGGGACAGTGGAGACGGCATAGGGGAAAGACTGGAGCCTTGGGGGGGTCCCCGATAAGAAACAACCATAGGTTTGCCCCGGGGGGAATGGATGGGGGATATGGAATGTGGCAAAGAGCAGGAATAACGCAACTGAAAGATCTGTTTGTGGATGGGAAGTTCGCGAGTCTGGGAGCGCTGACCGAGAAATATGGGTTGCCCCAAGGGAATGCATTCAGGTATATGCAACTGAGGGCTTTTGCGAGGCAACAGGTGAGGGAATTCCCGCAGCTCCCGACACAAGAGGTGCAGGACAGAGTGATCTCAAAGACATGGGTGGGGGATGGTAAGGTGTCAGATATATATAGGGAAATGAGGGACGAGGGGGAGACTATGGTAGATGAACTAAAAGGGAAATGGGAAGAAGAGCTGGGGGAGGAGATCGAGGAGGGGCTGTGGGCAGATGCCCTAAGCAGGGTAAACTCGTCGTCCTCGTGTGCCAGGCTAAGCCTGATTCAGTTTAAGGTATTACACAGGGCGCATATGACTGGAGCACAGCTCAGTAAATTTTTTGGGGTGGAGGATAGGTGTGCGAGGTGCTCGAGAAGCCCAGCGAATCATACCCATATGTTTTGGTCATGCCCGGCACTACAGGGGTTTTGGATGGGGGTGACAAAGGTGCTTTCAAAAGTAGTGGGGGTCCGGGTCGAACCAAGCTGGGGGTTGGCTATATTTGGGGTTGCACAAGAGCCGGGAGTGCAGGAGGCGAGAGAGGCCGATGTTTTGGCCTTTGCGTCCCTAGTAGCCCGGCGCAGGATATTGTTAATGTGGAAAGAAGCCAAGCCCCCGGGGGTGGAGACCTGGATAAATGACATGGCAGGGTTTATAAAGCTAGAGCGGATTAAGTTCGTTCTAAGGGGGTCGGCTCAAGGGTTCACCAGGCGGTGGCAACCGTTCGTCGAATACCTCGCAGAAAGATAGATGGAATGGAAAAAAGAAGGCAGCAGCAGCAGCCCAGGATCCGGGGGGGGGGGGGGGGGGGGGGGGGGGGGGGGGGGGGGGGGAGAACAGAGAGAGAAGGGGGGGGGGGGGGAAGAGAAGGGGGGGAGCGGGGGGGGGGGGACCAGAAGGACTCTCAGGGTTGTTAATATATACTGTATAAGATGTATCGGTCGTTGCGACAGATAATTATATATTGGACTGTTAAATTATATTTTTGGAGAGTGTTACTTGTGATAAGGCAGTTGCCAATTAGGGTTAGTTTTCATTTTTGTTATTTATTATTTATTCATTTTTTGTTCATAAAATAGGTCATTGTTATTTGTGTTGTTATAATATTGTGTAAAGGATGTGTTGGTTGACCAAAAATTTTCAATAAAATATTTATATAAAAAAAAAAAACAATGACACCACAACAGTGCAGCACTCAATTATTGCTGAACTGGGAATGTCAGCATGAATTATGGGGTGAGTTGATGAAGGGAACCAGCTATTTCAGATAGGTAAAAGGGTCATTGATTTAGCCATTTTAATGTAAATACTAAGCCCAGTTTAAAATCCATTTTGAACTGGATTTCATCATAAAACTTCAAGCATAACTTAGATTACAAAAACACGACTTCCGGGTGCGGCGATGACCAGCTAAGTCGCACGTTTCGGCAGCTCCCATTGGAACGGACGTTTGGGCTCATGATAGGAGCCCCAACGGCAATTTTTAACGGCCAAAATCACTGTGCGGTGAAATAGAAGGGAATCCCCCCGGATATATATGGAAAAAGGAGAGGATAGCGGCCGATTGCAGTGGATCCTTTGGAGCAGCGGCAAGGAAGGGAAGCTCGAAGCAAGATGGCGTCGGAAGGTGGCCGTTTGGTATGGGGCCTGGAGCAACAAGAGTTCCTGCGGCGCTGCGTGGAAGAGCTGAAGAAGGAGGTGTTGGCCCCGATGCTACAGGCGATTGAAGGGCTAAAGGAGGCGCAGAGGACCCAGGAGCTGGAACTTCGGGTCGTGAAGGCAAAGGCTGCTGAAAATGAAGATGAAATACAGGGCCTGGTGGTGAAGACAGAGACGCACGAGGCACAGCATAAAAGGTGTGTGGAGAGGTTGGAAGCCCTGGAGAATAATTCGAGGAGGAAGAATTTAAGAGTCCTGGGTCTTCCCGAAGGCGCAGAGGGGGCGGACGTCGGGGCATACGTGAGCACGATGCTTCACTCGCTAATGGGATCGGAGGCCCCGACGGGCCCGTTGGAGGTGGAGGGAGCTTATCGAGTTCTGGCGCGAAGACCAAAGGCTGGAGAAATACCTCGAGCCATCGTGGTGAGGTTTCACCGCTACAACGACAGGGAGATGGTCCTAAGATGGGCGAAGAAAACTCGGAACTGTAGGTGGGAGAATGCTGTGATCCGCGTATACCAGGATTGGAGTGCGGAGGTGGCGAGAAGGAGGGTGAGTTTCAATCGGGCTAAGGCGGTGCTTCACAAAAAGAAGGTTAAATTTGGAATGTTGCAACCGACGAGACTGTGGGTCACACACCAAGGGAAGCACCACGACTTTGAGACGGCAGAAGAGGCGTGGGCATTCATTGTGGACGAGAAGCTGGAATAGTCTGGCGAGAGAAAGAGCTTCTGGGATAAAGTGGTGGGGTGATTATGTGGGGTGAGGAAAGGGGGGATGTTTTTCAATTTGTTAATTTTTCAATTCTGTAACTTTTCTCTCTTCCCCTCGTTGGGGGCGGGGGGGGGGGGGGGGGGGGGAGGATGAGGAACTGTGGGCGCCGGTGGGAAGGAGAAGGGAACTGCGCCATTAGGGGCGGGGCCGAGCGGGAAACGCAGGCTTTGCTCCCGTGCTATGGTAATTATGGCGGGAACAGGGGCGCAGGAAGGATGGGGCCTCGCACAGTGAGGGGCCGAGGGCAAACGGGGAAGCCGAGGTCAGCCGGAGTTCGCTGGCTTCTGGGAGCAACATGGGGGGTGTAACTACGCTAGAGGGGGATCAAGCGGGGGGGGGGGGGGGGGGGAGTTAACTGGGTTGCTGCTGCTGCTAAGGGGAAGGGGAGCTGTTATGGGGCGGGGTGGTTGAGACGGGAGGGCACCGTCGGTGGGATATACGGGTATGTGGGAACCGGGTGAGGAGCTGGGTTAAAAAAGGGGATGGCTAGTCGACAAGGGGGGGGGGGGGGGGGGGGGGGTAAAGAGCCCCCCAACCCGGCTGATCACGTGGAACGTGAGAGGGCTGAATGGGCCGATTAAAAGGGCATGGGTACTCGCACACCTAAAGAAATTAAAGGCAGATGTGGTTATGTTGCAGGAGACGCATCTGAAACAGACAGACCAGGTCAGACTACGTAAAGGATGGGTGGGGCAGGTGTTTCATTCGGGTTTAGATGCGAAGCATAGGGGGGTGGCTATTTTAGTGGGGAAACGGGTACTGTTTGAGGCAAAGACCATAGTGGTGGACAGTGGGGGTAGATACGCGATGGTGAGTGGCAGATTGCAAGGGGAGGCGGTGGTTCTGGTGAACGTATACGCCCCGAACTGGGATGATGCAAACTTCATGAGGCGTATGTTGGGGCGTATTCCGGACCTGGAGGCGGGAAAGTTGGTAATGGGGGGAGACTTCAATACGGTGCTTGATCCAGGGCTCGACCGGTCGAGGTCCAGGACCGGGAGGAGGCCGGCAGCGGCCAAGGTGCTTAAGGACTTCATGGAGCAGATGGGAGGAGTAGACCCCTGGAGATTTATTAGGCCTAGGAGTAAGGAGTTCTCATTTTTCTCCCATGTTCACAAGGTATATTCACGGATAGACTTTTTTGTCCTGGGAAGGGCACTGATTCCGAAGGTGACAGGGACGGAGTATACGGCCATAGCCATCTCGGACCACGCTCCACATTGGGTAGATCTGGAGGTAGGAGAGGAAAAAGAACAGCACCCACTCTGGAGAATGGATATGGGCTTACTGGCGGATGAGGGGGTATGTCTAAGGGTGAGGGGGTGTATCGAAAGGTACTTGGAGCTTAATGACAACGGAGAGGTTCAGGTGGGAGTGGTCTGGGAGGTGTTGAAGGCGGTGGTTAGAGGGGAACTGATATCCATAAGGGCACATAAAGGGAAGCAAGAGAGTAAAGAAAGGGAGCGATTGTTGAGAGAACTTCTGAGGGTGGACAGGCAATATACAGAGGCACCGGAGGAGGGACTGTACAGGGAAAGACAAAGGTTACATGTGGAATTTGACCTGCTGACCACGGGTAAGGCAGAGGCGCAGTGGAGGAGGGCACAGGGTGTACAGTATGAGTATGGAGAGAAGGCGAGTCGGCTACTGGCCCAACAATTGAGGAAGAGGGGAGCGGCGAGGGAGATAGGTGGGGTGAGAGATGAGGAGGGAGAGATGGAACGGGGGGCGGAGAGAGTGAACGGGGTGTTCAAGGCATTTTATGAGAGGTTGTATAAGGCTCAGCCCCCGGAAGGGAAGGAGGGAATGATGCATTTCCTGGATCAGCTGGAATTCCCGAAGGTGGAGGAGCAGGAGAGGGCGGGACTGGGAGCACAGATTGAGGTGGAGGAAGTGGTAAAGGGGATTGGGAGCATGCAGGCGGGGAAGGCCCCGGGACCGGATGGGTTCCCGGTGGAATTTTATAGGAAATATATGGACCTACTGGCCCCGCTTTTGACGAGAATCTTTAATGAGGCCAGGGAAAGGGGGAAGTTGCCCCCGACTATGTCGGAGGCGACGATATCGTTACTTTAGAAGAAGGAAAAAGACCCGCTGCAGTGTGGGTCCTACAGGCCCATTTCCCTTTTGAAAGTAGATGCTAAGCTCCTGGCTAAGGTGATGGCGACGAGGATAGAGGATTGTGTCCCGGGGGTGGTCCACGAGGATCAAACTGGGTTCGTTAAGGGGAGACAGCTGAATACGAACATACGGAGGCTGCTAGGGGTGATGATGATGCCCCCACCAGAGGGGGAGGCGGAGATAGTGGTGGCGATGGATGCCGAGAAAGCATTCGACAGAGTGGAGTGGGACTACCTGTGGGAAGTGTTGAGGAGATTTGGTTTTGGAGAAGGGTTTATTGGATGGGTACAGCTGCTATATAGGGCCCCGGTGGCAAGTGTGATCACGAACAGGCTATTTCCGTCTTTATAGAGGGACGAGGCAGGTGTGTCTCCTGTCTCCGTTACTGTTTGCATTTGCAATTGAGCCCCTGGCCATAGCACTGAGGGGCTCCAGGAAGTGGAGGGGAATACTCAGGGGAGGAGAAGAACACCGGGTATCATTGTATGCAGATGATTTATTGTTATACGTTGCGGACCCAATGGAGGGGACGCCTGAGATAATGCAGACAACTCAGGGAGTTTGGGGAATTTTCGGGGTACAAATTGAATATGGGGAAGAGTGAGTTGTTTGTGGTGCATCCGGGGGAGCAGAGCAGGGGAATAGATGACTTACCGCTGAGGAAGGTAACAAGAGATTTCCGGTACTTAGGGATTCAGATAGCCAGGAGTTGGGGAACCTTACATAGGCTTAATATAACACGATTGGTGTAACAGATGGAGGAGGATTTTAAGAGATGGGACATGGTGCCCCTGTCACTGGTGGGTAGGGTGCAGGCGGTCAAAATGGTAGTCCTCCCGAGATTCCTTTTTGTGTTTCAGTGCCTCCCGGTGATGGTCACGAAGGCTTTTTTCAAGAAAATCGAGAAAAGTGTCATGAGTTTTGTGTGGGCTGGGAAGACCCCGAGAGTGAGGAGGAGGTTTTGCAGCGTAGCAGGGATAGGGGGGGACTGGCACTACCGAGCTTAAGTGAGTACTACTGGGCCGCCAATATCTCAATGGTGTGTAAGTGGATGGGAGAATGGGAGGGAGCGGCGTGGAAGAGATTGGAGATGGCGTCCTGCAAAGGAACCAGCCTACAAGCACTGGCGACGGCGCCGTTGCCGTTCTCCCCGAAGAAATACACCACAAGTCCAGTGGTGGTGGCAACACTGAAAATTTGGGGGCAGCGGAGACGACATAGGGGAATGAGGGGAGCCTCGGTGCGGTCCCCGATAAGAAATAATCATAGGTTTGTCCCGGGGAGAATAGATGGGGGATTTAGAGCATGGCAGAGAGCTGGGATTGTGCAACTGAGGGATCTGTTCTTAGACGGGACGTTTGCGAGTCTGGGAGCGCTGACGGAAAAATATGGGTTGCACCAAGGGAATGAATTTCGGTACATGCAATTGAGGGCTTTTGCGAGGCAACAGGTGAGGGAATACCCACAGCTCCCGACGCAGGAGATTCAGGATAGAGTGATCTCAGGGACATGGGTGGGGGATGGAAGGGTGTCGGATATATACAGGGAAATGAGAGACGAGGGGGAGATCATGGTGGATGAGCTGACGGGAAAATGGGAAGAAGGGCTGGGGGAAGAGATTGAAGAGGGGCTGTGGGCAGATGCCCTACGTAGGGTAAACTCTTCGTCCTCGTGCGCCAGGCTTAGCCTGATACAATTCAAGGTTTTGTACAGGGCGCATATGACCGGAGCAAGACTCAGTAAATTTTTCAGGGTAGAGGATAGGTGTGGGAGATGCTCGAGAAGCCCAGCAAACCACACCCACATGTTTTGGTCATGTCCGGCACTGCAGGGGTTCTGGGTGGGGGTGGCGAATGTGCTTTCGAAGGTGGTGGGGGTCCGGGTCGAGCCAAGCTGGGGGTTGGCTATATTTGGGGTTGCAGAGGAGCCGGGAGTGCAGGTGGCGAGAGGGGCTGATGTTTTGGCCTTTGCGTCCCTAGTAGCCCGGCGAAGGATATTGATTATGTGGAAGGAAGCCAAACCCCCGGGCGTGGAGACCTGGATAAACGACATGGCAGGGTTTATAAAACTAGAACGGATAAAGTTTGCACTAAGGGGTTCGGCTCAAGGGTTCACCAGGCGGTGGCAACCGTTCATTAACTACCTCGCAGAACGATAAAGGAAATGGGAAGGTAACAGCAGCAACCCAGCAGGGGGGGGGGGGGGGGGGGGGGGGGCGGGAGGAGGGAGGGCTCGGGTGGGTCCTCAGGGGTGTTTTTGTATAGATATTTGTACTTGGTTATGCATATTGGATTGTTTGATTTTATTATTTGGGAGAGTTAGTATTTTTGTTATGGCAGTTGCCATTTAGTTTATATATTATTTATTTATTTGTTAAAAACGGTCACTGTTATTTATATTGTTTTATTGTTGTAAAAGGGGAAAAACCCTTGTACTGTTTTGTTTGGCCGAAAAAATTTGAATAAAATATATATTTTTTTTAAAAATTACAAAAACACACAGCTTGCAGGATTTGCAGTGGCAAAGCACAGAATTGGAAACATCTAAAAGGCTAGCTAAAGCTTATGCAACATTTTACTGATAGGTTAAACTGACATTATAAACTATCCATTGTTCTAATGAACAGAATTGCAGAGGTTATACAGCTATACCACAATCTGATCAAGGTCAAAATAAGTGCCATGACTACATGAATCCACCATTGTTCAGAATACAGATAATAGTGCAGTCAGCAGTAGAACCAGTAAAAGCTAGAATTGATTAAAATTGTAAATCACATTCCAACACATAGAAAGTACCCAAAGATGCAACATATCCGCATATATGTTACACATTGATGATTAACAACTAACCATCCAACTAAATGCATTTGAGACCCATCCAAGCCAATCAGCACATTGCAGGGGTAGGGACAGATGGAGTCAGACTGATAACATTTTCCTTAAAGATAGAGGTCCGGGCAGCCATTTTCCATCCAGGATCACTCTATACATTTTACCTAACTATTCGCTATCCTTATTTCGTAATTTCAGATTTCCACTCTAACTCAAGTCTGCGCAAGCTGTTTTGCTTTGAGCAAGAAACCATTACTGTATTTTGAAAGTTAAATCTGTTTGTAAACTACCAAGTCGATTATATCTCTTAAAGTCTTTTTGCTGGCAAGGGCTTTATTGTGAACATTTGATTTGTAACCACAAGAAGATCTCAGTCTCTCAATTATAATCAATAGACATCATAAAAGATTTTTATTTTGCATCCGAGAAGTGTAGCTTAAATTTCTACTGAGTTCAAAGTGTATACGAGATTACACTTAAACCGCATGGTAGATTTCAACAGTTGTGAACCCATGACATTCTGACAAGAGATGAGAGTGCTACCACTGAGCCAGCGATGACACCGAAATACAACTGCACTAATTTGCTGGGCCGCATCCACAAGGTAAGTATCATTGAACCCTCAGGAGGGGAGGAGGGGGACAGAAACCCCCCACCAAAATAGTCAGCTGGAACGTCGGGGGACTTAACGGCCCAGTGAAAAGATCTAGAGTCTTCTCCCATCTGAAAAGTCTGAGAGTCTACATAGTTTACCACCAGGAGACCCACCTGAGGGAGAAGGGCCGACTGTGGGTAAGAAAGAGCTGGGTGGGACAGATGTACCATTCGCTCTACGGGATGAGGGCTAAGGGGGTCCATACCGCTCAATAAGGGGACAGCATTTGCAGCGACGAGGACGGTTACGGACCAAGGGGAACGGTACATCATGGTTAGTGGTGTCCTGGAAGGGGCACTAGTGGTCCTTGTAAACATGTACGCCCCCAACTGGGACAAGTGGAATTCGTGAAAAAGACCATGGTGGAAATTTCCCGACATTGACAAACAACGACTCGTCGTGTGTGTGTGCGTGCGTGCGCGCGTTGGGGGGAGGGAGGGGTGAGAGAGAGAGAGAGAGAGAAACACTTTAACTGCATACAGGACCTACTGACAGACAGATCAAACTCCAAATTGGGGAAAAAAATTAAACATATCGAAGGAACTGGGCAAGTACATGGAACAGATGAGGGACAATGGACCTATGGCGATTCACACACCCAGTGGAGAAGGAGTTCTCCTTCTTCTCCCAGGTATACAGTGTCTACACAGGATCGACTTCTTTGTAGTTGGGAAAACGGTGCTTCCAGGGGTAGTAGGAACGGAGTACTCCGTAATCGCAATCTCCGAACACACTCCACACTACATGGATGTGAGGTTGGAGACAGGCCACGCACAATTCCACACCAATGGAGGCTGGATACTGCCCTTCTGGCCAATAAGGCCTTCTGCGAACGGCTATCACAGGCCATAGATGGATACGTTGCCAACAACCAGAACCGGGAGGTCTCATCCTCCATGCTCTGGGAGGCGCAGAAGACAGTGATAAGGGGGGAAATTATCGCCTACAAAGCAGGTAAAGATAAGAGAGGGTGGCTAGGCAACAACTGGTTGACTGGTTACTGGCGGAGAGGAAAAAGCTACAAATGGACTTTGACTTGTTCTCCACGAGGAAGGCAGTACACCAGCTTTGCCAGGCACGGGGGACCTTCTATGAACACGGAGACAAAACCAGCTGCATGCTGGCTCACCAGCTGAAAAAGCAGGCAGCCATGAGCGGAAAAGAACACAACAATGAGAACAATAACAGGCTAGGCGCCAGGCCGGAAAGAGTCAAAGAGGCCTTCTGGACCTTTTACCAAGAGGCACCATTAGAACTGGGAGAAGTCTTGGAGAGTATTAACTCCATGCAGGTAGGGAAGGCGCAGGGGCCAGATGGATTCCCGGCAGACCGCTCTAAAAATCTACGACATCAGTGGCCCCGCACTTGCGGGAGATGTTCACAGACGCGCTGGTAAGGGAATCTCTGCTGCCAACACTAGCACAACCCTCAATATCGCTGGTACCCAAAAAGGACAAAGACCCAACTGAGTGCAGGTCCACAGGCCCATCTCGCTACTCAATATAGACGCAAAAACCCTGGCTAAAAGGCTGGAGAATTGCCTGCCGGAGGTAGTTGCAGAATACTAGATTTGTTTTGTCAAGGGCAGGTAGCTAATATCGAACATCAGGCCCCTGCTGAACGTAATAATGACTCCCTCCGGGGAGAGAACTCCAGAAGTGAGCATCTCCCTGGACGCAGAAAAGGCCTTCGACAAGAGTCGAGTGGAAGTATCTCATAGAGGTACTGGAACCGTTTGGGTTCGGGCCAGAGTTCACCTTTTGGGTGAAACTACTGTACAACGCTCCCATGACGAGAATACGGACCAACACGACCAGCTCTAAGTACGTCTGGTTGCACAGAGGCATGAGACAGGGATGCCCGCTGTCTCTGCTGCAGTTTGCTCTGGCAAATGAGCCACTGGATATCACCCTCAGAATGGTGGAGAGGTATCCAGAGGAGAGACAGAGAGCATAGAGTCTCACTCTATGCAGTTGACGTGCTCCTCTACATCTTGAACCCCCAGACCAGCATGGAAGAGATAATGAAGCTCCAAAAGGGCTTCTTGGGCTACAAACTCAACCTGAGCAAAAGTGAAATCTTCCCGGTGAACCCTCAGGGAGGAGGGACAGAGCTGGAGGGACTACCGTTCATACAAGCCCAAACCAGATTCTGCTATGTGGGGATCGAAATAGCCCATGACTGGACACGGATCCACAAATGGAACATGACGAGACTGGTGGAAGAAGTCAAAAGGGACCTGCTGAGGTGGGACGCACTCCCACTCTCGCTGGCAGAGAGAGTGCAGATGATCAAAATGAACGCACTGCCCAGGTTCCTCTTCCTGTTCAGATCCCTCCCGCTCTACATCCCCAAGGCCTACTTTAATACAGTAGACAAACCAAACATGGACCTGCCCCTCCCAAACCTATAGTTCTACCAGAGCGTGGGCACAGCAGAAAGACTGAGGGGATGAGTGAAGGAACCGGGAGCGGAATAAAAATAAATAAAGAATCTTTATTGTCACAAGTAGGCTTACATTAACACTGCAATGAAGTTACTGTGAAAAGTCCCTTGTCGCCACATCCCGGCACCGGAGGATGGAGGAGAGTTCCTGCATAGGGACATACCTCCGAGCCCTAGTCACAACCGCACTCCAATGAAACAATGCCGTACCTCCACATTCGCTCATTGAGGAACTGTTGAATGCGGGTGACCTAGGAAGGGGGAACTGTGGGGACTCGTACGAGGAACTGTCGGAGGAGGTTCGCTCTCCACTGGACAAGATAAGGGAAAAATGGGAGGAAGAACTAGGCTTAGAGATAGGGGGAGGACTCTGGATCGAAGCACTGCACAAGGTGAACTCCACCTCCTCATGAGCAGGGCTGAGCCTAATGTAGCTAAAGATGAAGCAAATAGCGCACCTAACCAGAACCCGAATGAGCAGCCTCTTTCCAGAGGTGAAGGACAAATGCAAATGGTGCCAGGGAGGCCTGTTTGGCTCTTCAGAGTTCTGATTAACTGAAGTTTTCTCTCCCTACAGATGCTGCCAGACCTGTTGAGTTTTTCCAGCATTCTAAAGCTCTTGTTTCAGATTCTAGCCTCTGCAGTATTTTGCTTTTATTCTATGAATATTGACATGACTGTGCCAGTCAATGAGTTGTAGATGGGATGAGATTTATGGCAGGACTCAACAAATAGACTGTTTAAACAGCATCTTTACAAGCTACAACAAATAGTTTACACCATTATCTTAACAGGAGTCTCGACAAACTATAGCAAACAGAACTCATGACTGAAACTACAACGTCTTCCGAGTCCAGCAGGATTATTCCTCCAGTGAAATGCAGTGAGTGGAGGATAATTATGTACTATGAATTGTGTGTATAAAACCAATCCCAGTCAGAGTCTGCTCTTAACGAAGCATCTCCATTCTCACCAGAGTTTGTGGTATCAACAGGCAGGCAGCCCTTTTTTAAAAATAGCATTCAAGGGCCGTGAGTGCCAATGAAAAGACTGTATCTACTGACCATTCCCACATGGGCAGCACAATGGATAGCACTGTGGCTTCACAGCGCCAGGGTCCCAGGTTCGATTCCCCGCTGGATCACTGTCAGTGCAGAGTCTGCACGTTCTCCCCGAGTCTGCGTGGGTTTCCTCCGGGTGCTCTGGTTTCCTCCCAGTCCAAAGACATGCAGATTAGGTGGATTGGCCATGATAAATTGCCCTTAGTGACCAAAAAGGTTAGGAGGGGTTATTGGGTTACGAGGATAGGGTGGAAGTGAGGGCTTAAGTGGGTCGGTGCAGACTCGATGGGCCGAATGGCTTCCTTCTGCACTGTATGTATGTTCTATTTCCCTGAGAAGTGTATTCGCATCTGAGGGACTGGATTGTTTCTTTTTTGAATTTGTTCCTGCGATGTCGGTCGCAGGCAAGGTCCACTTGTTGCCCATTGCTAATTGCACTTGAACCACTTCAGTTCATGTGGTGTAAGTACACCCACAGTGTTGTCAGGGAGGGGGTTAAGGACAGTGAGGGAGCAGTGATATGAAATGAAATGAAATGAAAATCGCTTATTGTCACAAGTAGGCTTCAAATGAAGTTACTGTGAAAAGCCCCTAGTCGCCACATTCCAGCGCTTGTTCGGGGAGGCTGTAACGGGGATATAGCTCCAAGTCAGGATGATGTGTGACTTGGAGGGGAGTTTGAAGGTTGTGGTGTTCCCATGCACCTGCTGCTCTTGCCCTTCTAGGCAGTGGAGATCACAGGTTTGGAAGGTGTTGTCAAAGAAGCTTTGACAAGTTGCTGCACTGCATCTTGTAGATGGTACACAATGCTACCGCTTTGCAATGGCTGTGGAAGGGGGAATGTCTAAAGTGGTGGATGGGATGCCAATCAAGCGGGCTGCTTTGTCCTGGAGTGTGTTGAGATTTGAGTGTTGTTGGAGCTGCACTTATCCAGGAAAGGGGAGTGAATTCCATCACAATTCTGGCTTTAGGCAGTCAGGGGATGAGTTACTTGCTGCAGGATTCCCAGCCTTTGACCTGCTTTTGGTCCAGTTACTGCCCGGTTGCTTGCAAACCAGGCTGTGCAGGTTCCCCGAGTCTGGGAAGCATTTGTGAATAGTTGTGTTTTTAAAAAAAAAAGACAAATGACTAAACAGCAGCGCCAGGGCCATTTTCTGCTTCACATTCACACATGGAACCTTTTACCTGGCGCAGTGAAATTTCAACCCCTAGGTGCCCAGGTCTCGCAAACACCGCGCTGACAATGTGCTTGGACACATGTACGAAGGCAATGTTATACATACATATCGACAGGAATTCGAAGCAGGGTGGGAAGGAGCACAGAGACGTCAGACATTGTGAGGAGCCGGGCTTCCAGTAGTTGCAAAATACACAGGCCAGTGCTGAATATTACATTGATACCTAGGAGAGGAAGAAGGGATCATGAATTTTTATTCGTAATAATTCAGGCTCAATAATCTCTCCCCCCTCCCCCCCACCCTCCTCTCAGGACTCAGTCGTGTTCACCATATTTGCCTCTGCGTTAGGTGGCTTTATGGTTGAAGTCTGACTCCACAAAAAGGTGGAACTGCCTCAATAATCATTAAACATGACAGTAATCCATGTGGAATTAAAATACAGTGATATATATCGGTGGTACTTTTAGATCAACGTGCACCAAGACCTCATGCCTTGGGAGCTGCCTAGATTCTGGAAATATTGGATTGGATTGGATTTGTTTATTGTCACGTGTACCGAGGTACAGTGAAAAGTATTTTTCTGCGAGCAGCTCAACATCATTCAGTACATGAGAAGAAAAGGGAATAAAAGAAAATGCATAATAGGGCAACACAACATATACAATGTAACTACATAAGCACTGGCATTGGATGAAGCATACAGGGTGTAGTGTTAATGAAATCAGTCCATAAGAGGGTCATTTAGGAGTCTGGTGACCGTGGGGAAGAAGCTGTTTTTGAGTCTGTTCGTGCGTGTTCTCAGCCTTCTGTATCTCCTGCCCGATGGAAGAAGTTGGAAGAGTGAGTAAGCCGGGTGGGAGGGATCTTTGATTATACTGCCCGCTTTCTCCAGGCAGCGGGAGGTGTAGATGGAGTCAATGGATGGGAGGCAGGTTCGTGTGATGGACTGGGCGGTGTTCACGACTCTCTTCTTGCGGTGCTGGGCCGAGCAGTTGCCATACCAGGCTGTGATGCAGCCCGATAGGATGCTTTCTATGGTGCATCTGTAAAAGTTGGTAAGAGTCAATGTGGACATGCCAAATTTCCTTAGTTTCCTGAGGAAGTATAGGCGCTGTTGTGCTTTCTTGGTGGTAGCATCGACGTGGGTGGACCAGGACAGATTTTTGGAGATGTGCACCCCTAGGAATTTGAAACTGCTAACCATCTCCACCTCGGCCCCGTTGATGCTTACAGGGGTGTGTACAGTACTTTGCTTCCTGAAGTCAATTACCAGCTCTTTAGTTTTGCTGGCATTGAGGGAGAGATTGTTGTCGCTACACCACTCCACTAGGTTCTCTATCTCCCTCCTGTATTCGGACTCATCGTTATTCGAGATCCGGCCCATTATGGTCGTATCGTCAGAAAACTTGTAGATGGAGTTGGAACCAAGTTTTGCCACGCAGTCGTGTGTACAGGGAGTAGAGTAGGGGGCTAAGTACGCAGCCTTGCGGGGCGCTGGTGTTGAGGACTATTGTGGAGGAGGTGTTGTTGTTCATTCTTACTGATTGTGGTCTGTTGGTCAGAAAATCGAGGATCCAGTTGCAGAGCTTGGTTCTGGAGCTTTGATATGAGCTTGGCTGGGATTATGGTGTTGAAATATTTTAAAAAGAGACTACATAATCAAGGAAATGTTTATAAAACAGCTACACTCAAAACGTCTTCCCTTCCATGCAAGTACTTCGGACAACTAAGAAAAGCTTTTTGGGCCATTGGGGGGGCGGGGAGATGAGAATAATTTTTTTAATGCAGCAAATTGTTATGATCTGAAATACGGTGCCCGAAAGGGTGAAGGAACTTTCAAAAGGGAGATGGATAAATAATTAAATAAAAGAGTGCTGCAGGACTATGGGGAAAAAGAGGAGAGTGGGACTCATTGGTTGGCCCAGTTAAAGAGATGTCACATGTCCGATGGGCCGAATGGCTTCCTTTGATGCTTCTATGTTTCTATAAAATGTTCCTCATCCGAACCTCATCCCTTGCAGGCGGCCTCCCTCGGCCGGAATTATGACTCCATCCCCACAAAAAGCAATTACCCTCTCGATCTCTCCAGAACAAACAGCTTGTCAAATCGGTGTCTTTGTTTCTTCCACGTCCTCTTGCACGCCCGCATCGTCTTTAATATTGTTCCTTTTCTCTCAAAATTCCACGTTCTACCCACTCTGAGCAAAAACATATTTTTCCAAACACTCTTCATTTCTGTCTTTACTGAGACAATGTTAGAAACTAGAGCCAGGTTATTCAGGAGCGAAATCAGAGAGCAGTTTCTTATATAAGGGGTAGTGGAAATCTGGAATTCTCACCACTCTAGGGGTTGAAACTTTCAAAATTAGGATGGATGGATTTTTGTTGGGGAAAGGGCATTAAAGGATATTGAATTAATGCAGGAAAATGGAGTCACGGTACAGATGAGCCACAATCTAACTGAATGGCACAACAGGCCTGAGGGACCGAATGGCCAACCTCAGTTTCCATGCCACGGGAGGAAGGAGTGAAGTGAACAACGCAACCCTATAATTTTGCAATGGTATCAGAATTGGGACCACCGGGGAGAGGATTGCCAAGAAGTATTGGAAATTAACAGCAGAGAACGGCTGTTCAGTCCAGCTGTTCCACTCGTGTTGCCGCTCCACATAAAGCTCCTCCCTACCCTCTTCATGCCATCCTGTAAGCATACCCTTATGTTCCTTTCCCCCTTGTTCCAGCTTCTTTCTAAATGCATCTAAGCTATTTGTCTCAACCACTCCTTATGGCAGTTCCACATTCTCAACACACTGTGGTCAAATTTCTCCAGAATTCCCAGTTGGACTTATTAGTGGCTTCTTATGTTTGTGACTCTGAGGTCCAGTCCTGCCCAACCAGTGGAAACATCTTTTCTCCGCCTACCTTAACAACCTCTTTTATCATCTTGGAGGCCTCTGTCAAGGCACCTCCTAATTTCCTCCTTTCAAGAGAAAAGAACCCTGCCTGTTCAAACTTTCCCGATAGCTCTCAATTCCGTCATGCTAATATAGTACATCGTATCTGCAGTTGCTGCAGAATCAGCAGTATCTGGCATTGACGTTGGCCATTCTCCAGCACGTGGATCTTCCTCATGATCCCGCTTTGCAATCTCTTCAGGAAGTGTTGTATTTTGGCAACTGTTGATGCACTGCCCTTTCCAAAGCTTGTACAGATTAGTGTCAATGTTGTTTTCACATTGTTTTCGGAGGATTAGATCTACAGGTAAATGCCGTCAGCTGCAAAACCTCTTGCACAACGTCAAGAGTAGTGGATTGGCTGGGGGCTGGAGTTGAATATTGCAAAAGTTGTTTAAAAGAGAGAGAAATGCGGGCAGCACGGTGGCGCAGTGGGTTAGCCCTGCTGCCTCACGCCGCCGAGGTCCCAGGTTCGATCCCGGCTCTGGGTCACTGTCCGTGTAGAGTTTGCACATTCTCCCCATGTTTGCGTGGGTTTCGCCCCACAAGCCAAAAGATGTGCAGACCAGGTGGATTGGCCATGCTAAATTGACTCTTAATTGGAAAAAAAATGAATTGGGTACTCTAAATTTATTTTAAAATAGAGAGAGAAATAAGGGACAAATTTCACCATCTTCCCCCTATGCCAGGAATCTTGTCCACCGTTTACCAACGTGCACTGATGACGTTCCTTGCTGCTTGGGCCAAAAATAAGATAGATATCAATAAATCCAATATCAATAAATCCAATAAAGTACTTGGAAGAAATTTCTTTATCCAGACATTGGGAATGGTTGAGACAGACTAGATGCGTTTAAGGGAAAGTTAGGTAAATACGTAGGAAAAAAGGTTATGTTGGTAGGATGTGATAAGGATGGTGTGTCTGGGAATACCCGTACGGGAATGCTCATGCATGCCTGCTTAAAGCTCTGAGTGAGTGCGGCAAGTTCACTATTGTTGAGTGTAATAGGTAATTTGCTGCCTTCCCCCGCTTTCTATTCTTCTTCACAGGGAGCTGCTAGGACACTGTTTCACAGCCAACATGGTAATCTGGTTCCTCACCCAAGTGGCCTATCTTCATGATCAAGTCTACAGTGAGCACCAGGAGGTGATTTATTATTAAGAGCATAAAAATTGGGAAGCACCTCAGAGTACAACTTGATCTACATAGAAAACTTAAATACCTTCGCACCATTTGTACTGACCATTTTGAAATGTCTGTAATTAATGTTTCTTTGTCTGTACTGGAATACCTCAGAGTGCAACTGATGGATGTCAAAAGCCTACATTTTATTGCACTTTGTGTGATGGCCATTTTGAAATGTTTGTAATATTCTTTCAGATATTTTACAAATTAGGTATATTTAAAATAAATTATCCTTTTCCAGAACAGGATATTTGGCCTTTAGGCTAAGTCAAGCTTGAGATCAGGGGCGAAATTCTCCGGAAATGGCGCGATGTCCGCCGACTGGCGCCCAAAACGGCGCAAATCAGACGGGCATCGCGCCGCCCCAAAGGTGCGGAATGCTCCGCATCTTTGGGGGCCGAGCCTCAACCTAGAGGGGCTAGGCCGGCGCCGGACAAATTTCCGCCCCTCCAGCTGGCGGAAAAGGCCTTTGGTGCCCCGCCAGCTGGCGCGGAAATGACATCTCCGGGCGGCGCATGCGCGGGACCGTCAGCGGCCGCTGACAGCATCCCCGCGCATGTGCAGTGGAGGGAATCTCTTCTGCCTCCGCCATGGTGGAGACCGTGGCGAAGGCGGAAGGGAAAGAGTGTCCCCACGGCACAGGCCCGCCCGCAGATTGGTGTGCCCCTATCATGGGCCAGGCCACCGTGGGGCACCCCCCGGGGACAGATCGCCCCGCGCCCCACCCCCCCCCCAGGACCCCGGAGCCTGCCCGCACCGCCTTGTCCCGCCGGTAAGGTAGGTGGTTTAATTTACGCCGGCGGGACAGGCATTTTAGCGGCGTGACTTCGGCCCATCCGGGCCGGAGAATCGCGCGGGGGCGGGGGGGGGGGGGGCCGCCAACCGGCGCGGCGCGATTCTCTCCCCCCCCCCACAATATCCGGTGCTGGAGACTTCGGCAACCGGCGGGGGCGGGATTCACGCCAGCCCCCGGCGATTCTCCGACCCGGCGGGGGGTCGGAGAATCTCGCCCCAGGTGTAATGCCTGTTAATGTTAACATGGATCTAGTATGTCTCTTTTGTGGAGACGATGATTTGGATTCAATCTGAATTGTTTTTTGAGCAAGGAAATAGATTAAGGGCTTGTCCTGTCGACTCTGCATATTGGCTTGTAACTCTCTCAGAAACTAAATATTATCCTTTTCCAGAACGGATTACTCGAAAGCTGTTAGGGATATGGTATGGGGAGGTCAGGAAGTGCACGAAAAACTGGAGGAGCATATAGCCATGCTGAGGCAGTAACTGGGCTAATGGGCAAGAACCTGACATGAGATATGATGTGCTCTTGGTGTTGCTGTATGTGGTGTAGTTGCAGCCCATAGTCTGATCCTGCACCTACCTCAGTGGTGAGCTTTAAAAAAAAAAATCATTTATTGCCCATCCCTAATTGCTCTTGAGAGGGCAGTTAAGAGTTGACCACATTGCTGTGGATCTGGAGTCACATGTAGGCCAGACCAGGTAAGGACAGCAGGTTTCTTTTCCTAAAGGACATCAGTGAACCAGGTGGGTTTCAATAACGATCGAAAATGGTTTCACAGTCATCATTAGACTTTTAATTCCAGATTTCAAATTTCACCATCTGCCATGGTGGGATTCAAGCCTGGGTCTCTGGATTGCTATTTCAGTGACAATGCCACACACCATTGCCTCCCCACGTCTACTTTATCTGGAGGTCAAAGGTGGATCTTGTCTGCAGGGACACCATGTACAAAGCTCTGGATAGAAGGGATAAAAGTAGACAACGTTGACCTCATCCTGATGACCACCCTGTGCGTGGCTGCATAAAGCTGTGCGTATACCCTCGGTATATAAACATCGTGTGTCACTACGTGCTGAAGACCTACTGGTCTCCAGTTTATGCAAAGGATTGGTCGGGCCACATTGCCAGACTGCTCCAAGTAGTTGGACTGTGCCATATCAAAGAAACATAGAAAATAGGAATAAGATTAGGCCATTCGGCCCTTCAAGCCTCCTCCACCATTCATCATGATCATGGCTGATCATCCAACTCCGTAACCTGTTCCCGCCCATATCATTTGATCCCTTTAGCCGCAAGAGTTGAATCTGACTCCTTCTTCAAAACATAGAGGGTTGGATTCTCCACCGGCTGACTCCAGAATTGGGAAACGCGATCGGGCAGAGAATCACGCGACAGCCGAAAATCGAGGCCAGTGCCATGCGCCCAACGAAATGCCAGGCTCCGGTGCCTCGACAGAGGTGTGAATGCGTTCTGTGTCGCACGTCCAGTCAATGCCGTTGGCATATCATTAACAAGACCATCAGCGTATTCTCCGGGGCTCCCGCGATGCTCTTCCTCCGCCAGGAGGAATTACCGATGCTGTGGTTCACTTGTGGTTATAAAAATCGGGAAACAGGTGCAGTGGCTGCTGAGGGAGAGAGAGGAAGTAGGTCATGTTCCCAGAGGCTCAGCTGTGGGCTGCAGGTCCTGCCCCTGGCATGGCTGATTGGGCTGTGGCAGCAGGGGCTGGGCTGGTGTCACCATGTTGGGCCTATTTGGGCATGAGAGTACGCACCATGATAATATGTCTGCCTTTGGTCCCTTGCAGAGAATGGGTTTCGGAATCCAACCAGGTATGGTTGCCATCATCCTAGCTGCCGCAGCCCTGGGGGATGCACGGGAGGGGGGGGGGGGGGGGGGGGGGCTGCACCAGAGGAACAGGAGCCAGCCGGTGAGGATGGAGAACCGGCCGCCCAACTGGCTGAGGAGGTGGGAAGGAGGTACCACATCAGGCCCATGTGTACTGGACCGTGCATGTCGGATCATGGCGCACCTGGAACCATGGGGACATGGAGGGGGACACCCGATCCCGGTGGCCGTCAAGGTGGCGGATGCCCTGAACCTTTTCACCAAGGGGTCCTGCCAGGCGTCGAGTAGGGACCTGTCTGGGATTTTGCAAACCTCTATGCAAAGGTGCATCCACACTGCCATGGAGATTCTGTATGCCTGCTCGGCACAATATATCAGGTTCAATGTGGACCGAGCCCACCTGGATGCCCGGGCATGTCCTCCTACGAGTGCATGAGGGGATGGTCTTCACAAAGTGGAAGGGGTTCCACTCCATGAATGTGCAGCTGATGTGTGACCACGAGATGCACATCATGTATGTCTGTGCCAGGCAGGGTGCACAACGCCTTCATCCTGGCACACTTGGTTCCTGACAGTTTTTGAGGTGCACCCCGGAGTGTGGGGTTGACTCCTGGGCGACAGGGGTTATCTGCTGCTGTCATAGCTGATGACGCCTATCCGGGGACCACAGCTCAATGCGGAGACCTACCACACCGATGCCCATGCCGTGACCGAGTGGTGCATCGGCGTCCTGAAGGTGCGGATCAGGTGCTTGGACCACTCTGGAGGGGGCCCACCAGTATAGGAGCTAGGAGACTCCCACATCATGTGTGCGCCAGGGCCGGTGGTCACGGGATGCTCTAATCACCTCCAGGTTCATCGACAAGGCCGTCGGTGGCCTATTCCCAAACCCCCTCCTCCCCGCCCAGCCCCCTGACACCCCTTCCATGATTCCTACCTGACTCACTACGGGGTGCGGGTCTTGGGGTGGCAGTAAGAGCAGGTTTGGTCCATAGAATAGAGGATGATGACGACCCGCTCTGCATGAGCTCTGATGCCCCGCATCGTTCGACAACGTCTGACTCCTGCCCACGGTAGCACTTTCCACCATCCAGCTGGGTGATCCCTGCATGCGGCTGGCCATTCCATCACAGTCCCACCGAACCCTTGAGGTGGGCAGCGGTGGGGACAGGTTACGGGCCGACCTCCAACGGCCGCATATCCACCCCACACACCCCCAGTGCCCTCACTGCAGCCAGCCCAGCCCCATCCCTCACAGCCTTCTGACAAAGCACCGAGGCACGTTAGAACGATTGTGAACAGGTATTTTTTGTGAACAGGTGAACATGTTTCTACAGGTTTGTGCCCTAGCCCTGAATGCTATCCTGTGTGCTGCCAACTTAACTTGTGTCTAACTTTCTGGCCCTCAAGCTACGCCTGGTTGGGTACATTAGGGTTGGAGATGCCCTGCTGCGATTCTCGCCCTGTGACCTGGGTCCCCTTTGGCGGCCGTCCCAGGAAGCGACTGGGCCTGGATGGGCCCGGCAGTCTTTCAGGTGTCCCAGATGACATGGTGCCAACCTGTTCTGCCCGCTGCCCATCGGATGCGCCAGGGACAGGATCACCGACATCGGTTCCGTTATCCTCTCCTCTCTCAGGGTGCCTAACGGCGCCCGGGCGACTCCTTAGAACAGGCATGTGGCCATATGAGGTCCGGGGGCTCCCCCGCCACATTTCACTGCCAGTCCTGGAGGCCCACTCTCGTCTCGACTAAGGTCTCACAGCTCGTGGTCATGGAGCACAGGAACTGCGGCACGTCCCCCAGGACTGTGCCACGTGCTTCTGGGACTGGCTCAGGTCAGCCAGCGCCCGGCTAATGCCATCAATGCCTGCAGCCATGACCCGCAGTTGTGACTCAAGCTCTGGCGCACCGCTGCACTGTCCAGGTGCGCCCTGGTACATAGACAGCCCTGCCTGTGCCTCAGCCACCAGGCCTTGGCATCCTGACCCATGCCTAATACCTTCACCCCCAAGGCCTACATCGTGGACGCCACCTGTACAGTGCTGGCCTGTGTGGCATGCATGATCGGCACCTTTTCCTGCCTCTGCAGGCGGTTGGACTCCTCCAACTGCACCTGCAGGCACTGGATGGTTGCTGACAGCCCCTCATGTAGTCCCCTGCTCTGTGTCTGCATCTCCAGCATCATTGGGACACCCATTTCCAGAAGCCCGTGACTTGCCTGGATGGCAGCTAGTTCCTGGGTCGGGCCGCCCTTCAACCTTCCACCCCCTCGGGAGTTCCTACCTCCATCTGATGTATCGCTGCATGTGTGCGATGCACACCAGATAGTGCCCCAGGAGCCTCTTCACTGAAGTGCCCAACTGAGGCGACTGTCTCTGAGATGGTGGAGGTTGTTGGAGACAGCTGCGACGGAACGTCGGCGTCGCCCCCTCGGATTGGTGCTCCAGAGCGTCGCAGGTTGGTGTTTGGGGGCTCGCATCGCTGTCCGGTGCCGCCTCATTGCTTGATGTGTCCTGGGGATGCGAGGGACGCCAGAAGGGCCCGCCTCGTCGCCAAGTGATCCTGCAAGACACAAGACATGACGCATTGTTGGATTGCGGGTTGGCGTTGGGGTGATGTGGGTGTTGTGCCATGCGTGCCATAGAGACACCACAACTCATTGGGGGCTCACTTGGTTATCTGATGACGACCTCCATCTCAGTGATTGCCCTCTCCCTGAGCCCACTGACCAGGTCTAGTGCCCGCCACACAGCGGCCCCCTCCAGTCTTCTCTCTCCATGCAGTTGTGCGGCACCATCTCCTGGAGTGGTGGTGGAAGAGTAGAATATGCACAGTGTTAGGCAGTCTGATGTGGGCAGCACACTGGGGTGGGCAGCTGGTGGCCTTTGTGAACAGGGCATGCAGCCATTGCGGCTGGTATGGGTGCTGGCATGTGGTGAGTGAGCAGGCTGTCGGGGTGTGGGTTTGGTTGCCCTCCAGATGGTGGTGGGGGTTACAGGTTTGTGCGACGGGGTTTAGTGCCAGGGTGCTGACTGTTCATCCTGGACGCCCGGAGGTCGTCGTGCCAATTTTTCAGGTACTGCTGACTGGTCTTGGCAGTGGGGCCCACAGGTCCAGTGTACGATGGCAGGTGGCAGACTCCTTCTCACCCTGGGTTACAGGGTGCTACGCCTCTCCTCCACACCATCCAGCAGGGTCTGAAGCTCTGCATCTGCGAACCGGGTTGTGGCTCTTCGGGTTGCCATCTTGTTGGTTGGAATGAGGGAGTGTGGGGAGTGGAGCTGTTATATGTGGCTGCAGCTCGTCAACCTCGAGTGCCAAAACCGACCCTGGCGAAGCGGACACCATTTTTCATTAGAATTGCTCTAGTTCCACAAGACGCGGTGCTAGCCCATTAATGGAGCTTGATTTATTGTCCATCCCTAGTTGCTCTTGAAAAGGTGCGTGTCTGCTGCCCTTTGAACTGTTGCGGTTCAACCTGAAACATTAACTCGCTTTTCTCTCTCCACAGATGCTGCCCAAAATATTGAGCATTTCCAGCATGTTTCCACTCTTCCCCCCCCCCCCCAGATTTCCAGCATCTGTGGTATTTTGCTTTTGTATTAAGTCCTGGAATGGAGACCTCGTAGCCCACCTGAATGGGGTGTTGTGGTGGTATGTATTAGGGGTAATACGGTACACCATGATGCCGAGAGGCTATTGGTGGATGGATCTGCCGCCTACTGGGCTCCACCCAGAAATGCGGGTATAAGAACCCAGGTTTCTCCCAGCAGCTGCATTCTGTAACCGAGCTGCTGGGGAACAAGTCTGCTCAATAAAGCCTTGATTGATGTTAATACAACCTGCTTTGCGTCACATTGATGGTCCTACAATTTATTGAGCAGAATTAAAACACGAAGTAGGAATATGGAGCTCCGGATCCCCCCCGGAGTGGCTGCGAATCAGCCCCCAAGCAGCTAACTCTACCTCTGTTTTTAAACAGTGGCTGGCGCGTTTTGAGGGCTACCTCCGAACGGCCCCCGGCAAACCGACGGACGAACAGAAGAAGCAAGTCCTCCATTCCAGGGTGAGTACCGACATCTACTCACTCATCGAGGACGAGGACGATTTCGAGGCGACGATCGCCACGCTGAAAGAGACCTACATTCGGCCCGCCAACCAGGTCTTTGCACGCTACCAGCTCGCGACACAACGACAACTTCCCGGAGAATCACTGGATGAGTTCTACAATGCTCTGCAGATCCTGGGAAGAAACCGCAACTGCCCGGCAGTAACGGCGACCGAGCACACGGAGCTCCTGGTCCGAGATGCGTATGTGGCAGGTTTGGCTTCATCCCAGATCCGCCAGAGACTTTTGGAGAAAGACTCTCTGGGACTGACAGAAGCTCGGGCCCCTGGCGGCATCCCTCGATGTGGCCTCGCGAAACGCCCGCGCCTACGCCCCCGACCGCACTGCAGCCCCTTGGGCTCCGTGGACCCCCGCCGTGATCGACTCTCCGGCACCCCCTCCCCCCCCCCACCCCCACAAACCTGCGCGGCCAGAACCCCAGACCACCCGGGGGGGCCCTGCTGCTATTTTTGTGGCCAACCGAAACGCCCCCGGCAGCGCTGCCCGGCCCGCTCGGCTACCTGTAAAAGCTGCGGCAAAAAGGGCCACTATGCCGCGGTGTGCCAGTCCCGGGGTGGGGGGGGGGGGGGTCGCTGCGATCTCCGGGGAAGAAAGGGGACCACCGACTCAGCCCCCCCCCAGCGACCCACGTGTGGCCAATGGACGCCGCCATTTTGGGCCCCGGACGCCACGAGGGAGAGATGGGCGCCACTATTTTCTTACCCGCAGCCCCGTGCGATCCATGGGAGCGGCCATTTTGTCCACCCCAGACCGCGTCCGATCTGGGAGCACGGAGAGTTTTATTCATCCGGACACGGTAAGATGCTGTTCCCTTGTAATTCGTCCAAGCACCCAGAAAATTTTCCTGGCGGCGGGGTCCCACTCTGTTGAAATCAAAGGGTTCTGCATCGCAAACCTAACGGTGCAAGGGAGGGAGTTCAAAAATTACCGGCTGTATGTCCTCCCCCATCTCGGTGCTCCCACTCCCCTGGGGTTGGACTTCCAATGCAACCTCCAGAGCTTAACATTTAAATTTGGCGGCCCTATACCCCCACTGACTGTCTGCGGCCTCGCGACCCTCAAGGTTGAACCGCCTTCCTTGTTTGCGAACCTTACCCCGGATTGCAAACCCGTCGCCACTAGAAGCAGACAGTACAGTGCCCAGGACCAAACATTTATCCGGTCTGATGTCCAGAGGCTGCTGAAGGAAGGCATCATCCAGGCTAGCAATAGTCCCTGGAGAGCCCAGGTGGTAGTTGTAAAGACCGGGGAGAAGCAGAGGATGGTCATCGACTATAGTCAGACCATCAACAGGTACACTCAGCTAGATGCGTACCCTCCCCCGCATATCCAACATGGTCAATCGGATTGCACAATACAAGGTCTTCTCCACCGTGGACCTCAAGTCCGCCTACCACCAGCTCCCCATCCGCCCCAGTGACCGCAAGTACACTGCCTTCGAAGCAGATGGGCGGCTATACCACTTTTTAAGGGTTCCATTCGGCGTCACGAACGGAGTCTCGGTCTTCCAACGGGAGATGGACCGAATGGTTTACCAGCACGGTTTACGGGCCACGTTCCCGTACCTCGACAACGTCACCATCTGCAGCCACGACCAGCAGGACCATGACGCCAACCTCCAAAAATTCCTCCAGGCCGCTAACGCCCTCGACCTCACCTACAACAGGGAAAAATGCGTGGTCAGCATCGACCGTCTAGCCATCCTGGGCTACGTAGTGCGTAATGGAGCGATAGGCCCCGACCCGGAACGCATGCGCCCCCTCATGGAGTTCCCTCTCCCCCACTGTGCCAAAGCCCTGAAATGCTGCCTGGGCTTCTTTTCTTACTACGCCCAGTGGGTTCCCCAATACGCAGACAAGGCCCGCTCACTAATCCAGTCCACTACTTTTCCCCTGCCGACAGAGGCACGCCAGGCCTTCAGCCGCATCAAAGCGGATATCGCAAAGGCCGCGATGCGCGCCATCGACGAGTCCCTCTCCTTCCAAGTCGAGAGCGACGCATCCGACGTAGCTCTGGCGGCCACCCTCAACCAAGCAGGCAGACAAGTGGCTTTTTTCTCCCGGACCCTCCACGCTTCAGAAATTCGCCACTCCTCAGTGGAAAAGGAGGCCCAAGCCATAGTGGAAGCTGTGCGACATTGGAGGCATTACCTGGCCGGTAGGAGTTTCACTCTCCTCACTGACCAACGGTCGGTAGCCTTCATGTTCGATAATGCACAGCGGGGCAAGATAAAAAACAAGATCCTGCGGTGGAGGATCGAACTCTCCACCTATAACTATGAGATCTTGTATCGTCCCGGAAAGCTGAACGAGCCGTCCGATGCCCTATCCCACGGCACATGTGCCAACGCACAAATAGACCGCCTCCAAGCCCTCCACGAAGACATCTGCCACCCGGGGGGGGTCACTCGGTTCTACCATTTTGTAAAGTCCCGCAACCTCCCCTACTCTGTGGAGGAGGTCCGTACAGTCACCAGGAACTGCCAGATCTGCGCAGAGTGCAAACCGCACTTTTACAGGCCAGATAGAGTGCACCTGATAAAGGCTTCCCGACCCTTTGAACGCCTTAGTCTGGATTTCAAAGGCCCCCTCCCCTCCACCGATCGCAACACGTACTTTCTAAACGTCGTTGACGAATACTCCCGTTTCCCCTTCGCCATCCCCTGCCCCGACATGACCACGGCCACGGTCATTAAAGCACTCTGCACCATTTATACACTGTTCGGTTTCCCCGCCTACATCCAGAGCGACAGGGGGTCCTCCTTCATGAGTGACGAACTGCGTCAATTCCTGCTCAGCAAGGGCATAGCCTCGAGCAGGACGACCAGTTACAACCCCCGGGGGAACGGGCAGGTAGAAAGGGTCTGGAAGGCCGTCCTGCTGGCCCTCCGGTCTAGGAATCTCCCAATTTCCCGCTGGCAGGAAGTCCTCCCGGATGCCCTTCACTCTATCCGGTCCCTGCTGTGCACCACGACTAACCAAACGCCTCACGAGCGCCTCCTTGTTTTCCCAAGGAAGTCCTCCTCTGGAACGTCACTTCCGACCTGGCTGGCAGACCCAGGGCCCATCCTGCTCCGGAAACATTTGCGAGTGCACAAATCAGACCCGTTGGTAGAAAGGGTACATCTCCTCCACGCAAACCGCAATATGCCTACGTGGCATTCCCCGATGGCCGACAGGACAGGGTCTCCCTGCGGGACCTGGCGCCCGCTGGAGCTCCCCAAACCCCCCAAACACCAATCACCCCCTCACTCCCGCCGGCGCATCCCACAGCCACTCCCTTCCCGGGGGGGGATCAGTTCTCCTCCCAGGCCCGCCCAGGAGTAGGGAAACAGGGACGGACAGCGCTACGCTCCCAGAGACGACGGGACTCGAGCCAGCACCATCACCCGGCCTGAGACGATCGGAAAGGACGACCAGGGCACCCACCCGGCTCATCAAATCGCTTTAAGTCATGTCAATGATTCAGTTGCTCAGTAAGGCGGCATTATTGTATATAGTTAATAGTTACGGCACAATGCCGACCAAGCATGGCCCAGTTAAAGCGGCATTATTGTATATAGTTAATAGTTACGGCACAATACCGACCCTGTAAACCCCTACCACCATACGACCCACCATCCCGCCGGGTTCTTTTTTAACAAGGGGTGAATGTGGTGGTATGTATTAGGGGTAATACGGTACACCATGATGCCGAGAGGCTATTGGTGGATGGATACTGGGTCCGGATAGGATCTGCCGCCTACTGGGCTCCACCCAGAAATGCAGGTATAAGAACCCAGGTTTCTCCCAGCAGCTGCATTCTGTAACCGAGCTGCTGGGGAACAAGTCTGCTCAATAAAGCCTTGATTGATGTTAATACAACCTGCTTTGCGTCATATTGATGGTCCTACAGGTGTACCAGAGGAAACTCAGACAAAAACAAGACGTGTTTCTGAGGTAAAACTAAATTGCATTAAGAGTGTGTCTGAGGGGTTTCTAATACCGCATGACTGAAAATTTGAACAAAAATAGACCCCTGTGGGTTTCATTAAAAAAATATATAAATTTAGAGTACCCAATTATTTTTTCCAATTAAGGGGCAATTTAGCGTGGCCAATCCACCTAGCCTGCACATCCTTGGGTTGTGGGGGCAAAACCCACGCAAACACGGGGAGAACATGCAAAGTCCACACGGGCAGTGACCCAGGGCTGGGATTCGAACCTGGGTCCTCAGTGCCGTAGGCAACAATGCTAACCACTGTGCCACCGTACTGCCCCTCGGACTTCATTTTTTAAAAATACACTTGAACAAATTTAATTATTAAAAGCACAGAATGTCTTACGTGAACCATAAAACCTGAATTGTAAAGCCTTGCAAATTGCCAAACAGTGTAGTAATTCAAAATTTCTTTCAACAAAATGTATTCAAAACAGATCAAGTACAAAAACTGTAACATAACATAAACATGAATATTGGCTCCAATATTAAGATAAATCAGGATTCCACTTGGGACATGTTAGTGCAAAAATATATGTATATAGGTCTACACACACTTACACACATCTGTATCCCAAATTTCAAATGAGACATTAAACCAAAGCACTGTCTGTCCTCTTAGGTAGATACATGGTTACTAATTTTGAAGAGGAGCAGGTGGTTTTTCTCCAGTATCCGACAATGTTTATAGCTTAACCGTAGATTTATAGAATGGTTTCAGCACAGGAGGTGTTTCAGCACAGGAGGTGGTCATTTAGCCCATTGAGCTCATACCAGTTCTCTGTGAGAGCAATTTATGTATTCCCACTCCCTGCCCTTTCCCCATAGCTCTGCAAACTTTCCATTTTGAAAGCCACCGTGTAAAAATGTTTCTCCTCTTGTTGCCTCGGATTCTTTTGCCTTAAACCAATGTCCTCTGTTTCTCAACCCTTCCGCCAATGGGAACAATTTCTCTCCAAATCTACTTTGCTTAGACTTGGACATCTTAATGGAATCTCCTCTCAACCATCTTTGTTCTGTGGAGATCAATCCCTTCTTCTCTAATCTATCCACATCACCAAAGTCTTCATCTCGGAACCATTCTCCTAAACCTTTTCCGAACCCGCTCCAAAGCCTTCACACATTCTCTCTAAAATGCGGTGCCCAAAATCGGATGCAATACTCCAGACAGCCAGCCCCTTGTAAAGGTTCATCACAACTTCCTTGACCATAAAAAACATTGTTGGTCATTACCTTGTTGCTGTTTGTCAGAGCTTGAAGTGCACAGGTTGGCTCTCTCAGAAGAGTTACCACCACAGAAAGAGGCCATTCTGTGCATCATGTTTGCGCTAGCTCCCCGAAGGAGCAAGTTACCCAGTGCCACTTCCCTGCCTTCTACCTGTAGCCCTGCACTATATGGAAGAATTTATTTTTAAAATAATAATCTAATTCCTATTATTAATAAAGCCTAGGATACTGTATGATTTTTAATTTCGCATTCAACCTGTCCTGCCACCGTCAATGACTTGCATGCACATAAACGTTTGCCTAACTAGCGACGCCCACATCCCATGAACGATGGCGCCCAGGCAGCAGGGGGAGTGTCAGGGTAACACTATGCCCTGACCTGACCACTTGGGATTCTCTAGGCCTGCGAGACCTCTTTGAGGTGCCATTACACCTGATCCAGGTGCTAAACGGCACCCTGGCGAAGTCTCCGAGGTGCGGCCTTTGACTCCAGGGCGCTGGGCACATCTGGGGCTGGATTCTCCATCCCGCCACGCTGCGTCACTTTTCTGCCTCGACCCTCTGGCGGGATTCTCCGTTATGCTGGCCGGTCAATGGGGTTTCCCGTTGTGGGGCAGCCCCACGCCGTCGGGAAACCCCTGGGCGCCGGCAAAACGGAGAATCCAGCCGACGGAGAATCCCGCCCATGATGTTCGGGTATTTAAATAAGCCTAATGGCTTATTTAAATAGATAAATCTGGAACTCGCCCAACAAGGGCGTGATCAGGATCGCATCGGGCAGAGCAAGTTTTGAGGCTCGCGTGAGATTCACCTGATGCGCCCGGATCAGTGCCGGGCAGAACGTGGTTGCTGAATCACACCAGTTATCGTTCTGTGTTTTTCCTACTAAAATTAATTACTTCACACACCTCTGAATTAAATTTCATGTCATTTGTCAGTCCATTCCACCTGACTATGTCCTTTGAAGTTCTACATTCATCTCCCACACTGTTCACAGTGCTTCCAAGTTTTGTATCATGTGCAAATTTTGGAATTGTGCCCTGTACGCCAAGGTCTAGGTCATTAATATACATCAGGAAGAGCAAAGGTCTTAACACTGATTCCTGGGGAATTTCATTACAAACCTTCCTCCAGGTTGAAAAACATCCATTAACCACTGCTTTGTTTCCTGTCACTCAGCCAATTCTATCTGCATGTGGATCCTGTCCCTTTTATTCCATGAGTTTCTCATATTACAATTGCCGTCACTGGCTGGAACATGCTTCAGGGTGTCCTGAGCTTGTAAATGGTGCTCTATAAATGCAGGCATTTTTGATTATAGATATATATATATATACACAGATAGATATATTATTATAGATGAAGAGAGAGAGCTAGATCCATATGAGAATAATGCATCCTTGGTAACATGACCATGTAATTTAAAGAATATATATTTTATATTTGAGCCATATACAGAAGATGGACTCCAAACAACCAGAAAGGTGATGCACTAATTTGACTGACCAATTGACCTTTGAAGGAGCGGAGATATTTCAGCAATGTTATCAGTCAAAACCAAGGACTGCTAAATACTGCAGACAGGCTGCTAGGTCAAAAAGGCAACTTCACACCGCTCGAAGGGGTCAGCAAGTGTTACTCATTGTATCAAGGAAACAAAGTTCGTCAGCAGCAAAAAAAATAACTGGAAGCACTGAGGAAAAGAGACATGCAGGGCTGGAACCTATAAAAATAATAAAAATTCAAGCTGGCTTTGAGTAATTTGAAGGGGGAAGAGCAAGGAGGGAGGCATTGAAATGAGAAAGACCTTTCATACACTTAACAGCACTGCACTTTACAGCTAACAAAGAACTTTAAGTGTCGTTACTTTAATAGTGTTTGCAACAGCAGCCAGAAATGTGATAATGACTGAATAATCTGTTCAAATGATGTTGAATGAGGGATGACGACTAGTCAGAACATCAGGGGTAATTCCTCCGAGCCTCTTGGGAATAGTGCGGTGGAATCTTCCACATCAACCTGAGGGGGAAGATGTGGCCACAATTCAACATCTTAACCAAAGGACGGCATATCTGACAGTGCAGCACTCCTTCAGAACTGCACAGAGTTGTAGCCTGTGTTATTTTGCTCAAGTCTCTGAGTGGGACTTAAACCTGCAACCTTTTCAAGTGGCGAGAAATGTAATTTTTTTTTTTTTAGAAAATATTCTCTTAAGGCATTTATAATTTTAACATTTTAAACGAAGAGATCCAACAAACACAAAAACCCACAATAACATAACCACCTCACCCCAAGCATAAACCCTACCATGGTCTATGTAACTACTCCATCTCACGGTTCTCCCTTCATTAGTTTCCCTACCCTTATTCGTCACTTACATGCTTCCCCCACCCCTCCTTTGCTGACGGTCAATTTTCCTTGACGACTGCCAACTCCTAGCGAACCCCTGTAACAAACCCCTTAAGGCCAGCTTGATTTACTCCAACCGAAGAAACCCTGCCATGGCGCTGACCCCAAATCCCAGACTTGAGGCTCCGAGTCCCTCCTTCCCAACAGAATCCATCTCCGCGCCACCAGGGAGGCCAAAATGTTGGCCTCCCCCCATGCCCCCCCGGGCACCAGGATCTTCCGATACTCCAAATATTGCCACCTCTGGACTCAAAGTCACCCTCCCTTCTAGGACCTCTGACATGACATCTGAGAATCCCTGCCAAAGTCCCCTCAGCTTCGGACAAGCCCAAAACATATATACATGATTCGCCGGACTACCCCCGCATCTGTCCTCTACCTCCTCAAAAAAACAGCTCATCCAGGCCACAATCATATGAGTCCTCTGGACCACCTTGAATTGGGTCAGGCTAAGCCTGGCACACGACGAGGATGCATTGCCTCGCCTCAGGGCGTCCTCCCATAACGTGGCAGTCCAACTCCTCCCCGCCCTTCCATCCCCCCCAAGTCTTCCTCCCACTTCCTCTTCACCTCCCCTATGGGAACCCCTTCCCACTCCATCAGTTGCTTATATATTTCTGACACCTTCCCCCTCCCCAACCCCTGTTTTTGACATCACCTTGTCCTGTAGCCCCTTAGTGGGAGGCGCAGGAAGTCCAGGGCCTGCCTCTGAACAAAATACCACACTTGCAAGTACCGGAACCCATTCCCACCTGGCAACTCGAACACTTCCTCTAGCTCCTCCAAACTCGGGAAACCCTCCTCAATAAAAAGATCTGCGAATCTCTCAATCCCTGCCCGCTGCCACCTACAAAAGCCCTCGTCCAGCCCCCCCCCCCCCTGAGCGAACCCATGGTTGTCACAGATCAGTGACCACACCGATGCCCCCTCCAGTCCCATGTGCTGCCTCCACTGCCCCCACACCCTCAGGGCTGCCACTACCACCGGGCTTGTGGAGTACCGAGCCTGCGAGAACGACTGAGGTGCAGCTGCGAGGGATTAAATTTAAGACTGGTTAAAAAATGCTTGGATGCGAACTGTGGGGCTGAATCTTCCACAAAGTGGCAAGCATTGTCAGATTGCCACTCCCCTCCTATTTACTTATCCCGGATTGGAGCTCCACATTTCTCATCTGGACTTCCGACCAGGGCCTGCTGAGAAATGTGAAGCCCAGTACAGCATGGGTCGTTAAGAGGAAATAAGTCATACCTCCTTTTTGTGGCATCAGCTGCTGTATTCTGGTAAGTTTAAATATCCCAAACCTACTTTGACAAGCTACCGCGGGAAGGTGTGTAAGGTAAGTGGATGAGTGGTTAGTGTGATCCAACGGGGAGATGTTTGGGGGTGGGGTGGGGAGGGCATCAGTATTGTAGTTATCCAGGATTTGGAACAAGTTTTAATCTTTCTCACTGTTCCCGGGTAACTATTCTGCCAATTAAATTGGACTCATCTGGAATTTCTGAAATTAAATTTGAAGGTTCAGAGTTCAAACGTCCCTGGCAATTCCCATGCAGTCCTTGTATGGAGACCTCCAAGGGACCCCAGAACATGTTCCAGGGTACGAGCATTCGGAGAATGGAAGATCTGGGCCGTGGTTTTATACAAACTTCAACTGACTACAAAGGAGAGGAAACCATAACCATGAATAGAGACTTGCGATACGAGGAATATTTCATTGGAGCAGAGTGGGCTAAGTGTACACTTAATGAAAAGGTTTCAGATGAGCTGAGGTTTATGGAGGATAGAAAACCTGCCAGGAATTCTCAGTGCTGAAGATTAAGAAAGAGGAGGTGCATTTTCTTCAAAAAGCTATTGTACAGAAATCGTCCTAAAACCATTGAAAAAGGAGATGCCTCAATTTCACTTTTATTGCAGATTAGCAATTTGAACCAAGAGTACATTTGTAGTTATGTAATTTTTACTGTGAAAATCACATTGGGACCCTGCTCAATGGGAACCTACCAGGATTACTAAACTTCCAATCCTCTTTGGGGAAGGAATGGAAATATCCAGGAATTCAGTTTGGGGAAGGAAGGGCAGTATCCAGGAATTCCGATTGACTTCGAGTTGGTCTCTTGCACCTCCCAGTGGTTGGTTCAAGACCTCCAAAGCATGAAAGCATAACGGAATCGCGCAGCTCAGAAGGTGGTCATTCGATCAATTGTGCCGGTGCTATCTCTCTGAAAGAGCCATCCCCAATTGGTCCCACTCCCGTGCTCCATCCCCCATAGCCTGACCAATCCTTTCCCTTTTTGCAACTTATTGAATTAACTTCCTTTCACACAGTATCTTCTTCGAGATCACTACAACCTGTCATATTTTTTAAAATTCTCATGTCCTGCAGGTTGTTTTGCCAATTACCTTAAATCTATGTTGTCAGATTATTGCCAGTAGAAAAAATGTCACTGTATTTACTCTATCAAAATAAGGGGCGGTTATTTTTTGTTTTGCTTTTGTATACCAGGTAATCATATCATAGAGCCAGGAGGAGGGAGGGACAGAAAGAAGTTTCCCTTGGCTGGAGAATCTAGAGCACAGCTGGGGCACAGTCTCAGGATAAGGAGTTGACCATCTAGGACTGAGAGGAGGAGACATTTCTTCACTTAGAGGCTTATGGATCTTTGGAATTCTCTGCCCCGGGCACCTAGCAATGCTTAGTCATTGAGTATTTTCCAGACTGAGATCAATAGATTTTTGGATTCTGAGGGAATCTTAATGGATTGAGGGGCTGGAGGCCCTACTCCTGCTTATGTTACTTTATGTTCTTATGAAATGTTGGCGAATGAGTACAAAAGCCACCATGGCACTGTTTGACAATAATTTCAATTTCTTCAGAGGAAATTTCTTCACTGGTTGGGCCCCCTTGAGGGGGCAGTTAAGAGTGAACCACATTGCTGTGGATCTGGAGTCACATGTAAGCCAGGCCAAGTAGAGACGCATGTAGGCCAGACCAAGTAAGGATGGCAGATTTCCTTCCCTAAAGGGCATTAGTTAACCAGATGTTGTTTTTTTTTACGGCAAATTGACAAGGGCTTCATGGTCATCATTTGACTCCAAATTAGATTCCGGATGTTTATTCAATTCAAATTTCACCATGGTGGATTTAAACCCGGGTCCCCAGAGCAGTACCTGGAGACCTGGAATAAGAATAAGAATCCGGTGACAATGCCACTATATCACTACCTCCCCCTAAATTAGGTTGAGGGAGATTGTGAATGGTGTTGAATGTGATTTTAAAGCCAATAGCAGTCACGTTAATGAGTGCCTGAGGATTTCGAGAGTCTTTTCATCACTGGGAGGAGACCACTCCAACAGGGGGATTCTGCAATGGTCCCAGAGTCACATCAGCTCAGCTGCTGAACTCAGGTTGATAGCACAAATGGAGTGTCACTGAGGGCCAGAAACCACTTTACAACTACGATGAAGGCACAATCTGAACCCACCCTAACCACAGATCTGCCTCTGTAGACTAAACCCCTTTGGCAAAATTCTTCTTCTTTTGTTATCAATGCCATAATTGTGCAAGGACATTTTAGAAAATTCAGATTTTAAATATAGGAACAGCTGGAACTGGGCTGGAGTTAGAATGAACATCAAAAATGTCGCACCTCGGTGAAAAATGGCACCAGAATGTATCGAAACACTAAAAAGGTTATGATACAATTGGTCCAAAATACAACTGCGACTGGTAACCATTTCCTTAGGAGGGGCTTTAATGTATAATAATCTTTATTGGCACAAGTAGGCTTACATTAACACTGCAATGAAGTTACTGTGAAAAGCCCCCAGTCGCCACATTCCAGCGCCTGCTCGGGTACACAGAGGGAGAATTCAGAATGTTCAAATTACCTAACAGCACGTCTTTCGGGACATGTGGGAGGAAATCGGAGCACCTGGAGGAAACCCACACAGACATGGGGAGAACATGCAGACTCCGCACAGACAGTGACCCAAGCCGGGAATCGAACCTGGGACCCTGACCTTACATGAAAAATCTAAAATAATCTGTGAATAAATCTGAATTGCAACATGCTGTCCATGTGACATTCCTATCCACACAGGGGGCTGTGGCAGTTTGTGTCTGTGGGGTAGAGATTATGGTAGGAGGCATTATTATGTGAATCGGCAGTGTGCATCATAAACAACATAACCCAATTAATTTTCCTCACAGACCCCCACTGCCACTCCCATTCATTCCTCAAAAAAAATGTATTTATATAGTACTTTCATAATCTCGGGATGACCAAAAATACTTTGCAGCCAATAAGTACATTTTTTAAGTACAGTTAATGGAATGATACATGAAACACTGGAGTCAATTTGGAGACAGAAAGCTCCAATATGAAATAGCACTAATTGCCAACCTTGTTGATCCAAGTACTTTTACAAAAGATTCATAAATAAAAATATGCCTTGTCACTGAGGGTAATCAATGTGGCTGGTCACAACCTCAACCTCTAAACCCAACTCTCTGTGATTGCTCCTCGAGCTGTCATGGAAGAAAATGGAAAGAGCTCACATTTATATAGTACCTTTTAAGACCTCAGTACATCCCAAAGCTTCAACATTAAGTACATTTGAAGTGTAGTTATTATTATAATGTAGGAAATATGATAGCCAATTTGTGCACAACAAGCTCCAACAAACAAGAATATGGTAGTGACCAAATAATTTGTATTTCTGAGAATGAGTGGGGGGATGATTGGCCAGGACATCAGTGTGACTTCTGAAGTGTCATGGAATCTTTCATATTCAGGTGGTGGTGGTGGTGGTGGTGGTGGGGGGGGTCTTGGTTTAACACAGGCTTGTCCAATCCTAGACCCGTGAGCCAGAAGCGACTCACTGTGTCTCTGTCCTGCGGGGCGACTGTTCAAAATGCCAGGAAGACAAGTAAATGCAGTGGAAGATTCAGCAATCCGGACGTGGGAGAGAAACAGTGATTGAAAAGCAATGACCACGGATAGCGGTGAGTGTGCTGGGAAGAAAGAGGGTAAAGAGAGACTTTAGGGATGGGATGGTGGGGGGGGGGGGGGGGGGGGGGGGGGGAATAAACGAGACCGGAAGAGAGAGAGACAGAGACAGTGCAAGAGGGGAAAGAAAGAACCATAGGACTAGAGCGTGAGATTGCATGTGAACGAGTGTGAGTGTGCACATGTCTGTGTCTGGTTCACTCGCAGTATCAGGGTTCTCTCTCACCCTCACACACCAACACATGCTCACACCCATTCACAGCGGGTGAAAACGAATGAGTGAGCACCAAGAGACTGGGAGTGAACTGGCCATACACACCCCCTCATGCTCTAATGGTCATCCTGATTAATCACTCTTTCTTCAAATTATTGCTTTGACATAGCTTTATTTTTGCTCAGCAGATTACTTCTTTTCTTTGAAATTCATTTTTTATGTTGTGCCAAACCATTGGGTGAATTCTCCGCCTCCCCAGCCGTGGGTTTCTCGGAATATCCCGCTGCCAGCGACAGAACGCCACTGAGAAAACATAGGAATGTGGCCCCTCGCACAAACAGGTTGGACAGATTTAACATCTCTTCCAAAAGACAGTATCTATGACAGTGCAGCACTGCCTCAGTATTGGATAATGGAGTGCATTTGAGTGACTTTAAATCATAGCTGCTCTGATTGCCATTTTGTAAAGTGACAGAGTGTGTGCAGTGTTAATTTTGTATTGATTATGTTTAATTGTATGCAGGTGATGGGCATTAACTGGCCATCACTTTAGACCCTCAATAAATAGACACAGACGGAAGCTGGGTTTATTGGGTTAAGAAGTGTATGCTTGTGTAATTCTGTAAATAAACAAAAACGTATAAAGATTGGCTCTGGTCTATCCTTCATCATCTGGCTTTCTTTTCGTTAAATATTTTATTCAAGGGATTTTCATATAAACAAACAAAATCAGAACAACCAAACAACATCATAAACAACCCCCCCCCCTCCTCATATCCCACCTTCCCCGTTTTAACCCACCCCGACGACCCCTTAAACTTCCTTAAAGAAATCAATAAACGGCTTCTACCTCCGGGTGAACCCATCCACCGACCCCCTCAAGATGAACTTGACCTTTTCCAGCCCCAGGAATTCCGTCAGGTCACTCACCCACACCGAATTGAAATGAACTCCCCTCCAACCACCGCCTTGTGCGCCTCCCACAGCGGAGCGGCCGTGACCTCCCCCGTATTGTTTAGTCCACGCAGCCACAAATGGCAGCCCTCACCCGCTCATACACTTTCTCATCCGTTAACAAACCCACATCCAGCCTCCACTGTGTGTGTTGGACTCTTCCCTAAACCACCCCCCCCCCCCCCCGCACCCTCGCAACCCCCCCACACCCGACCACAATTGCCAAATTCTGAGTCAATCACCCCTACCAGCAATGCCTTATCAAGCACAAAAATATCAACCTGGGAGTACACCCGATGCACATGGGAGAAGTATGAAAACCTCTTCGCCCTCGGCCTCCCAAACCTCCATGGGTCACACCCTTGTCAGCAACCCCCCCCAACCCTCAAACAAAGAACCAGCCCCATTTCATCGCCAACCGTGCCTGCCTCGTGGCAACCCCCCACTTCACTCCAGTTAGTCAGCCCGCCCAGCTAACTTGGTGGCCCCTGCCCAAGGTCTCCAACCTCACCACCTCCCCCAGTTCCCTTCCCCCCAACCATACAGCCCTAAAGAGTAACAAAAGGTGCACTCACCATCGTTATTCCCCCATGAAACAATCTGCCCACTAAACAACCCATCATCCAAAACCTTTAAAAAACACAATTCCTCCAAAGTTCAATGTTCTCACACTCCTCCCAGTCCATTGTCCCTCACAAACTCCATCGCCTCCTCTGGCGTGCCAAAATAATACTCGCGCTTCTGGAAAGTCACCCACAACTGGGCCGGGTACAATACTCCAAACTTCACCCCCTTTTTAAAGAGGACACCCTTAACCCGGTTAAACCCAGCCCTCCTCTTAGCCAGTTCTCCCAGGTCCTGGTAGACCCACAGCTTGTTCCCTTCCCAGGTACATTTCCTGGTGTGCCTCGCCCATCGAAGGATCTTCTCCTTGTCCAGAAAGCGGTGCAACTGCACCACCATCGCCCTCGGTGGCTCGCCAGCCTGTGGTTTCTCATCAGTTAAAGGAAAGTGTGGTAAAATGGATAACAGCCTGAATTTTAGACCCAATAGATAACTAGACACTTTAAATTAAGAATTGGACATTTTAAAATCACAACCACAGTCAGCCCACAGGCAATGGGATGGGAATTCAAACAGCCAAGTTCAAATACATCGAGCAGAGAAGAGACAGTCAAGAGAAGTCTGGGCCTGTCTGTAAACAGGACACCAGGAGATAATCAGTCCCATTCAAATGGATTAATTGTTTTGGATTGCCTAGGTGAAGCTAGACTTTCTGACACCCAGATTTCCCGCTGTTACCATATATGGAGTAAGGTTACGTGTGGACAATATAACTAGAGATGGACCCCTGGGAGTGGGTTCCTGGTGTGCTGCAGAGTTGCAATCGGCAATTCCATTGAGACCTCATTGGCTGAGGGCCTGAGAACCTTCTGGAAAAGCACGAAGAGGTATATATTCATCGACCACCAGGACCCTACCCAGCGCAGACTCAATGCAGAGGCAACAGAGAAGGTTCGACGGCAGACCAGAGGATGGAAGGAAGCAGTGTGCGAGACCCTCTATCATGGATGGAGGCCCTGAGACAACGAGACTCAGAGAATTGGACCCACAGCTCGATTGAGTTCATCGGCACGGGTAATATTAAGAATCTTGGCATTATTGTAGCTTGGATAATTTAAGGGGGGGTAACTGTTTTTACTATGTTTGATAATAAATTTGGTTGAATCATGAACTTGAATTTGTTCTTTGTTCATCTCGCAAATAAGGGCACCTGAGTAAAACATTTGAATAATAAACTGGTCGAAGTGTCTGAAGATTTAAAGACAACAAAAGGCTGAAATAGTTCTGAGGCAGGATGGAAAAGAGCTTGCAGGTGATGGCGTACCCATGCACCTGCTGCCTTTGCCCTTTTGGAGTCAAAGAGAGAAACATTGCAGGTTTGTGAAGTGCTGCTGAAGGATACTTTGGTTGCTGAAGCACATCTGGTAAGTGGGATAGTCTGGGGGGAGCACATCAGCAGTACCTATGCCATTGTTCTGGACTTGGTCCAGAATGGACTCAAATGTCAGCTCTCCCCCTTCCGTCTGCCAAAGTAAGCGGTCACATTCTCACTGAACATACAAGCTAGGGGAAGCAGAGCGGCACACATTTCAATCGTTTCCTTCCTGCACTTACTATTATAAATTACCTTTCACATCCTCAGGCAAACTCACATCATTTACAACTAACTTCTAATTGTAGTCAGTGTTGCTATGCAGGCAAACGCGGCAGCCAGGCTCCCATATACAGCAAACGACCGATTGAATCCGTTGATTTGTCTTGGACTGTATTGGTTGAGGAGAGAAATATCAGGAGAATACCCGTCCATTTTTCAATTGTGCCACCTGGGAGGCCACCTTAACGCTTCATCCGAAAGATGGTACCCCAGCAAGTGCAGCACTCCCACAGTACCACCAAGAATGTCACCCGGATACAAAGACAACATCATGGCTGTAGTGCTGAAGACTCGTGTTCCAGAATAGCTAAACCCCTAGCCAAGCTTAACCAGTACAATGTGGTAAATTGTCTAGCTATGTCCTGTCCACAAAAAGCAGGAAATTCCAATCTGGCCAATGGTTATCCCATCAGCCTACTTCAATAATCCACAAAGTGATGAATTTGTCATTAACAGCACTACTGAGCAGCATTCACACAGCAATAACCTGGTCACTGATGTTCAGTTTGGATTCCACCAGGGGGCACCTGGCTCCAGGCCTCTTTACAGTTTGGTCCAAACATGGACGAAAAAGCTGAATTCCAGCGAAGAGGCAAGAACAACTTCCCTGACATCCAAGAGCATGGAATTAAGCAGTTGAAACAAAATTTAAGTCAACAGCAATCAAGGTTGGGCAAGTCTCCACTTCTAGGTGTCATACCTGGCACAAGATGGTTGTTGGAGGTGAATCATCTCAGCCCCAAACAGCAGATATTCCTCAGAATAGCATCCTAGGCCCAACCATCTTCAGCTGCTTCATCAATGATTATCCCCCCACCATAAGGCCTGAGGTGGGAATGTTTGTTAATGATTGCAATTGCACTTGCTTTAGCACTATTTGCAATTCCTCAGTAACTAAAGCAAGACTTGGACAACATTCAGCCTTGGGCACACGTATGCATGCACACAGGTTTGCTTCAGCAGAGAGAGAGACAGAGAGGGTGCCTATTCCCTTCAAGGTCTAATCTCTTCTAAGCATTCTGCAGGAACCAATCATTGACTGTTGTCAGCAGAACACTGTCCCTGGACAACCCACAGGTTGTCAGCCAGCCAATCGAATCGACTTCATCCAAGGCTGGTTCTTTTTTTCTTCTTTTTTTAGAAGTTTAGAGTACCCAATACATTTTTTTCAAATTAAGGGGCAATTTAGTGTGGCCAATCCACCTAACCTGCATATCTTTGAGTTGTGGGGTGAAACCCATGCAGACACGGGGAGAATGTGCAAACTTCACACGGACAGTGACCCGGGGCCGGGATTGAACCCGGGTCCTCAGTGCCATAGGCAGAAGTGTTAACCACTGTGCTGCCCCACCAAGGCTGGTTCTTAAGATTCCTTTAGCGCCGATGAGTCTGTATTCTACTCACCAAAAACAATTTAAAAATCCTGGAACAGACTGTCCTGACTAGCAGGCTGCCTCAGTTTAAGTCTTAAAGGCACATTACAATTATGAGTCCATAGACCATAAATAATAAAATAAAACAAAAGAAAGAAATGGGAACAAATGGAAGACTCCAACAAGAGCATGTTGTACCGTTGGAGGTGGTATCTTTCAGGTGAGATAGGAACATAGGAATTAGGAGTAGACTAAGGCAATTCCATCCTTCAAGCTTTTTCTGCCATTTAATCAGATTGTGGCTGATCTCTTCCTAGTCTCAAATCCACCTACCTACCTGTTCCCTGTGTCCCTTTAACCCATTTTAAAAAATCAGAAATATATTTATCTCCTTCTTGAAACCATTTAATGACTCAGATTCCACCGCACTTTGGGGCAGCAAGTTCCACAAACCACCCTCTGCGAGAAGTAGTTCCTCCTCATCTCCGTTCTAAATCTACCACCTCTCAACCTATATCTGTGACCTCTCATTCTAGATTGCCCCCAAGGAGGAACATTTGGTCTATGTTTACTTTATAAATCCCTTTTAATATTTTACCTTGATCAGACCCCTTCTCATCCTTCTAAACTCCAGCAATATAAGCCCAAACTGTTTAATGTCTCCTCATACCTTTTCATCTCGGGAATCAATCCGGTGAACCTCCTCTGAACTGCCTCCAATGCCACCACATCCTAACCCAAATAACAAGACCAAAACTGGACACAATACTCCAGATGTGGTCTCAGAAACAGTGTCATGGGAGTGTCCCTTTAAGAAATGTTTTGTCTTATCACATGGCTTCAGTGATGTCATTGTGTGGGTGGAGCGGGGCTGTGGCTTTGAGTTTTACTTTTGCTTTGGTTTGGGGATGTTGTCTGTCTCGGTGTTTTTTGCTTTCATTTGCACATTTGGTTGCTGTATTCAGACAAGCATCTTGGAGTCTCTCTCTCTGCATTTTGAAAACTGTTTCCAGATTATGTGATAAATTGAAAAGAAATAACTGCTTTCTGGAAGGAATTCAAACCTGATGTTTTGGAAAGGAAACAAGATTGTATACCAGGTCTTGAGTGCTGTGTGCTTGGCCACACCTTTGAAAAGGGGTTTCTGATTTATGGGATCGTGTTACTAAGTTGGACAGCTTAAAGGGGGAATTTATTAAGGGTTATACATAGAGTACTGTAGCTGTGTGGGGTATTTATGTTTGTAGTTGATAAAATTGCTTACTGCGTGTGTTTATAAAAATGTTAACTGAATCCGTAGAATAAACTTTGTTTTTGATTAAAAGTGCTTAAGGCCTATGTTGAATAACACCTGAAAGATAGGCTCTTGTGCTCCTCGTAACCAAAATTAATACACAGTTGTAGGTCAGGTGAACTCCATGATATACTTTGGAGTTTTCTACACCCTGGCCTATAACCACACCTGTTAAAATTGCAACAATATCTCTACATTTATACTTCAATCCTTTTGCAATAAACGCTAACATTCCATTTGCCTTTTTAATTACATGCTGTACCTGCGTACCGACTTTCTGCGATTCATGAACAAAGACACCCAGATCCCTCTGCCCAAATGCATTTTGAATCTGCTTTCCATTAGATAATAATTTGCCTTTCTATTTTTTTGGCCAAAATGAACAATCTCACATTTATCTAGATTAAACTCCCATCTGCCAAATTTTGGCCCAATCTCCGAGCCTATCTGTCATATTTACTCATTGGCAGGGGGAGCTGCTTTGCTGACAGTGGAGGAACTGGTACTAGGGGACAAATGGGAGGTCGGGAATGGCGAATGCCCAAGGGGGGGCTCGAGGAGACGGGGGGCACGTGGTAGAGGCTGGCCTAAAAAGGGTGATGGCTAGATGGCAGGGGGGGGGGGGTTGCTGGAAGCCCCCCACCAGGCTGATTACATGGAACTTCAGAGGGGTGAATGGGCTGGTCAAGAGGGCTCGCGTATTTGCTCATTTGAGGGGGCTGAAGGCGGATGTGGCAATGCTACAAGAGACACACCTAAAGGTGACAGACCAGACAAGATTGAGAAAGGGGCGGGTTAGCCAAGTATTCCACTCAGGGCTTTCTCAAAGACCAGGCAGATAGCAATCTTGATCAACAAACGAGTGGCATTCGAGGCAGGGAGAATCGTCTCAGACAAGGGGGTAGGTACATAATGGTGAGTGGGAAGCTGGAGGTGGTGTGGTATTCGTGAACATCTAGGCTCCAAATTGGGATGCTGTGGAATTTATCAGGCGGGTTTTAGGTAAGATCCCAGACTTAGCATCACATAACCTGATCATGGGAGGAGAGACTTTAACACAGTCATTGATCCGGAATTGGACCGGTCAAAATCCAGGACAGGGAGGAGGCCGGCTGCGGCAAAGGAACTGAAGGGGTTTATGGAACAGATGAGGGGAGTAGACACATGGAGGTTTGCACGACCAAGGGCAAAGGAGTTTTCCTTTTTCTCACATGTCCACAAGGTATACTCTCGCATCAACTTTTTTGTTCTGAGCAGGGCGCTAATACCGAAGGTGATGGATACTGAGTATTCGGCAATTGCAGTGTCGGATCATGCCCCGCATTGGGTGGATCTACGGGTTAGTGTGGAGAGAGGGCAACGCCCACTGTGGGGTTGCTAGCGGACAAAGCGGTCTGTGGGCGGGTTAACAAGTCCATCCAGAACTACGTGCAAACAAATGATACAGGAGAGGTCTCCGCAGCAACGGTTTGGGAAGCTCTGAAGGCAGTGGTCAGAGGGGAATTAATCTCGATACGGGCCCACAGAGAAAAGGCGGAACGGATTGAGAGGGACAGGCTAGTGGAGGAGATACTCCAGGTGGACAGGAGATACTTGGAGGCCCCGAACGCAGGGCTACTGAGGGAACGGCAGAGGTTACAGGCGGAGTTTGGGCTGTTGACCACAGGGAAAGCAGTGGAACAGTTGACAAAGGCAAGAGGGGTGATGAAGGAGTACGGGGAAAAGGCAAGCAGAATGTTGGCGCACCAGCTCAGGAAAAGGGAGGCAGCCAGGGAGATAGGTAAAGTAAAGAGTAGAGGCGGCAATACTGTCCTGGACCCAGCGGGGGTGAACGAGGTGTTTGAGGACTTCTAGAGTAAATTATATGAATCGGAACCCCCGGCTGGGGTGGAGGGGATGAGGCAGTTTTTGGATCAGTTGAGGTTTCCGAGGGTAGATGAGTATCTGGTGGAAGGGTTGGGAGCCCCAATTGTGAGTGAGGAAATAATCAAGGGGCTGGAGGGCATGCAGTCGGGCAAGGCCCCGGGGCGTGACAGCTACCCGGTGGAATTCCATAAGAAGTTTTCAGAGATATTGAGCTGACTGCTGGTTAGGACATTTAATGAAGCGAGAGAGAAAAGAGTCCTCCCCCCAACAATGTCGCAGGCCTCGATTTCATTGATCCTGAAACGGGAGAAGGATCCGGAGCAATGCGGTTTGTACAGGCCAATTTCTCTACTGAATGTGGACACCAAACTGTTAGCTAAGATACTGGCCACAAGGATAGAGGACTGTGTCCTGGGGGTGATAGGGGAAGACCAGATGGGATTTGTAAAGGGCAGGCAACTCAAGGGCAATGTTCGAAGGCTTTTGAATGTTATTATGATGCCCTCAGATGGAGGGGAGGTGGAGGTGGTGGTAGCGATGGATGCGGAGAAGGCTTTTGATCGGGTGGAGTGGAATTACCTGTGGGAGGCCCTGGGAAGGTTTGGCTTTGGTGAGGGCTTTATTGACTGGGTGCGGTTGCTTTATCAGGCATCAGTAGCGAGTGTGCGTACGAACCGGCTGAGGTCGGGGTACTTTAAACTACACCGAGGGACGAGGCAAAGGTGCCATCTCTCCCCGTTACGGTTTGTTCTGGCCATAGAGCCATTGGCCATGCCGTTAAGAGCCTCTAGGAACTGGAAAGGGCTGGTTTGGGGGGGGGGTGGGGGGGTGGAGCACCAGGTCTCGCTTTATGCAGATGACCTGCTATTGTATATTTCAGACCCCCTTGGAGGGGATGGGGGAAGTAATGCGAATCCTGGGGGAATTTGGCAATTTTTCGGGGTATAAATTGAACATGGGGAAAAGCGAGATGTTTGCGATCCAGGCAAGAGGACAGGAGGAGAGACTGGGAGAGCTGCCGCTTAGAGTGGTCGGGAAGAGCTTTCGGGTTCTGGGAATCCAGGTGGCCCAGGAACGGGAGGCACTGCACAAGTTAAACCTATCCCGGCTGGTAGAACAAATGGAAGGGGACTTTAAGAGATGGGACATGCTCCTGCTATCACTGGCGGGGAGGGTACAAACCGTGAAAATGATGGTCCTCCCCAGATTTCTGTTTGTCTTTCAGTGCCTCCCTATCTTCATTCCAAAGGCCTTTTTCAAGCGGGTGAATAAGATTATTTTGGGCTTTGTGTGGGGGCGGGTAAAACCCGGTGAGTGAAGAAAGTGTTGCTGGAACGCAGTCGGGGGGGGGTTGGCGCTGCCGAACTTCTGCAATTACTACTGGCCGGCTAATATAGCCATGATTAGGAAGTGGGTAGTGGGGGAGGGGTCGGTATGGGAGCGGCGTCATGCAAAGACACCAGTTTGGCAGCACTGATAACGGCACCTCTTCCGTTCTCACCGGCCCGATATTCCACAAGTCCGGTGGTGGTGGTGGCAAGTGGAGGGAGCATCGGTTTGGACCCCAATGTATAATAATCATAGGTTTGTACCGGGTAGGCTAGATGGTGGGTTCCTGAGATGGCAAAGGGCAGGAATTAGAAGGATGGGGGATCTATTTATAGACGGGAGCTTTCCCAGCTTGAAAGCCTTGGACGATAAATTTGAATTGTCAGCAGGGAACGGCTTTAGGTATTTGCAGGTGCTAGGGCCGGATTGTTGTTTTAGGGTTGGGGTGTGTGAAGATTGGGATGGGGGGGGGGGGGGAATGTTTATTATATGAGGTTGATGTCGTTGTTAGTTATTTTTATAAAAAATTTCAAATACCATAATAAAAATATTTTTTTAAAAATATTTACTTATTGGTGTAAATAATAAATCCAAAGATTATCAGTGATATTTGGTTTTAAATATTGCTCTTACCATCTAGAATGATTAGATCCCAGATAGCCAACACCGAATCCCAGCAGGGTAAGGATGTAAAAAGGGTCAGGAACCAAGTGGTGATGAACAGTAATGGTGCCACTTCCAAGTTCTCCTGCCAGGATTAAAAGTGTGTCATTAGTACTGTTCCCACAAACCTGACAAAAAAGGAATATTCAAGCATTCGCATTTTGTGACACTTTTAAAATAATCACACAATTCCAATTTCATTACAATTAATTACGATTCAAACTGATGTAGAGCAGACAGCACAGAAGTCAGCCAGCCATTCAGCACAAGTGGCTTGTGCTGGAGGGTAAATGCATCTATACTATTCACAACTATTCCTGTGGTAGCAAATTCCACACTCTCATCACTCTCTGGATAAAGAAGTTTCTACTCAATTCCCTCACTTCCTCCCCATGGTATTCTCCTGGGATGAAGGCAGAAATTACATTAAACAGTTTGGTTACTTTGTATTTTCACATCTGGACACCAAAATCTATCATTTTAAAAAAAACACATGACATTTTTCTTCTTGTGATGTGGGTGACACTGGCAAGAGCGTATTGATTGCCCATCCTGTGTTACCCTGTGGGGTAGTCAGGTAGATGTGGAAGATACTTAGATTAAACAGCCTGTCTAACAGAAGCAAGAGCATGTGATATTACGTGTAGGAGGCAGGAAATTGAAGGTCCATTAAAATCGGGAGGACAAGGTGGGTGTTGGAGATTTGAGGCACTGCAGGGAAGACTACGAGATGACACAGTGACCTAAAGGAACAGAGGACCAGGAGACAATCAAGTCCGGACACACAATAAGTGAGCAGATAATGATAGCCAAGAAGCAAAATCATGGATAAGGATTAACAGGAGGCATTTAAAAATTAAAAAAAATTTGCGAGATGTAGGTGTCTCTGGCTAGGTCAGCTTTTATTGCCATCCCTAATTGCCTTGGAGAGTGTGGTGGTGAACGGCCTCTTGAATCGCTGCAGTCACTGAGGTATAGGTACACCCACAGTGCTGTTATGGAGGGAACTCTGGGAGTTTGACCCAGCGACATTGAAGGAGCAGTAATATATTCCCAAGTCAGGATGGTGAGTGACTTGGAGGAGTACCTCCAGGTATTGGTGTTCCCAGGTATCAGTTGCCTGTGCATCATGGGTTTGGAAGGTGCTGTCTAAAGACAGTTGGTGAGTTCCTGCAGTGCATCTTGTAGATGGTACACACAGCTGCCACTGTGCGTCGGTGGATGTTGTTGAGCTTCTTCAGTGTTGTTGGAGCTGCACTTATCCAAACAAGAGTATTCCATCACACCTCTGACCTGTGTCTTGTAGATAGTGGGCAGGCTTTGGGAAGTCAGGAGGTGAGTTAGTCGAAGCAGGATTCCGAGCTTCTGACCTGCTCTTGTAGAAACAGTATTAAATGGCTAATCCAGTTCAGTTTCTGGTCTCAGTGGTAACCCCCCAGGATGTTGATAGCGAGGGAACGATAATGCCATTGAATATCAAGGGCCGATGGTTAGGTCCTCTTGTTGGAGGTGGTTATTGCCTGGCACTTGTGTGGCAATTGTATAAAAAAGATGGAATTTTTGGTAAATGAGCTGGCCTCTTGCTCGTTTCAGAGGTAACCGGTTAATCGTGGAATCACTAGATTTGGACAACCTACATGAATTACTTATGTTTCAACTTCATGGTTTATTCTAGAGCGGATCTAAAATCCCATCATGCATTGCAGCCTTTCTATACATCCGGACTCATGCTGGACGTTTCGGAAAACACACCTGCACTCGATCCTGAACCAAGGAAACAACGTTTGCGAAACAGGTGGGCCTCAGCTTGAGAATGGCGAACGAGTTACTAAATCGGAGAGAAAGTGGGTTGGGATAAAGCTACAGGTCCATTATAAAGTCCTTACCATGTGCTGCCAGAGACAAGGCATTCGATGTTTCAGCAACTGTTGAAAGATTTTAGCATGCCTTTGAATTCTGTAAAGCAAAAAGTTACATTTCATTATACATATGCAATGCAGCTCAATTTAAATGAGCATGCATTTATATAGCGTCTTTAACAACATAATGCCTGTCAAGAAGCCTCAGGGGCATTATCGAAGAAAATCTGACACCAAATCAAATAGGGAAATATTGAGAAAGGTGGCCAAAATCTTGATCAAAGACGTAGGGTTGAAGGCAGGATCTTACAGGAGGAGAGAGGTAGAGAGGCAGAGAGATTTAGAGGGGAATTTCCACACTTTGGGGCTCAGGCAGCTGAAAGCACATCCTCCATTGGTGAGGTGATTAAAATTGATGATTTGCAAGAGGCCAGACTGTGTTCAAAAGCAAGGTTCCCATGTCAGCAACAAATAAAGGCCTCCCGTACAGGGGGAAATGATCCTTTTGGATTGTCGCCACACATCCAGGAAGGCTAAAGAAGGCCAACTTGCCCTGAACTGCTGGTGACTCATGATTAGAAACACAGGAGGGAAAACACATTGGCCAGGAGTCAACCTCTGCTTATCTGGACGTCCTCGTCTCTCTTATATTTTTCAATAAATTTAGAGTACCCAATTATTTTTTTTCCAATTAAGGGGCAATTTAGCGTGGCTAATCCACCTAACCTGCGCATCTTTAAATTTGTGGGGTTGAAACCCATGTAGACATGGGGAGAATGTGTAAACTCCACACGGACAGTGACCCAGGGCCGGGATTCGAACCCGGGTCCTCAGCGCCGCAGTCCCAGTGCTAACCACTGCACTACATGCCACCCTTCCTCTTGTCGCTGAGTTAGTAAACCATGGGTTCAAGTTTGACTCCAGGGATGAGACCACATAACCTAGATCAATCCTCCCAGCGCAATGCTGACGAAGAGCTGTCAGGAGGTGCTTTCTTTCGAATGAGATGTCAAATGTCTGGCTGGTCAGATGAACACGAAAAACAAGTAGCGGAGAAATCCCCTGTTGTCCTGGCCATCATTTATTATCCAGCTCACCAGATAGTTGTGGGATCTTGCGGTGTGTAAACTGGCAGCCACGTTTACTGAAAAAGTGTGACTACATTTTTAAAAAAGTAATTATTTGGCTATAAAAATTGCTTTGGGGCATCCTGAGGGGACTAAGAAAAAAAAAAAAACTTGCATCTGCCGCCTTCCACAATCTCAGTGCTTTACAGTCAATTAACTCTTTTGAAGCCACTGTCGAATTTTACGAAATGTGGCAGCCAATTTGTGCACAGCAAGCTCCCTGAAACAGCAATGTGATAATGACCAGATCATTTTTTTTTTTTTTAAATGATGTTGGTCAAGGGATAAATATTGGCCAATAGGAGGTGAAGAGGTTTAAGGAGGTAATTCCATAACTTGTGGCTGTGGGGTTGGAGGATATTACAGAGATAGAAAGAGGATAGGCCATGGAGGAGTTTAAGGACAAGGGTGAGACTCAAAGTACTGCTTGACTGAGAGTCAATGTAGGCTGACAGGCAGTGGCAAGGGGTAGTGTGTGCATTAAGACATGGACAGCAGAGTATTGGATAAACTCAAATTCAGAGTGTTTCCGGTCACTTACTCATTGTGGTTTGTGAGAGTTGGCTCTGCAAAAATTGGCTTCCATGTTTCTTACAAGGGTGACTACACTTCCAATTACTGTATTGCCTGTTAAATTCTTGGTACTTCATGAGGTCATGAAAAGTGCTACAGAAATGAAAACCTCTCTTTCATTTGAGTGAAGTTTGGGGTTGGATCTCTGTGGTCATGGTTTCAAATTTGATTCCTTAACCAATTCATTTCAGCAACACTGAGGACAGAAAAGAGAAGCCAGACTCTCAGTGACGGGTGTGACAGGCATAGAAAGGTGCAGTGACAGATGACCACACACAGCGAGAGGCACGGTATTCGCGACAGGCACAAGTGACATACGTGTCTAACGAATGTTCATAAAATCCAGCCAGGTACTTGGGCTTTTCTAGTAGGACAACCAAAGCCCAGAAAGCATCCTCTTCCTGCATGTTCATTAGGAGCATGGCTGCTATATAGGACATTCCTGGCAAAATAAGGTTAAAAATAAATTGGATGCAGAATTCACAATTAAAAAGCTCATGCATTACATTGAAATGAAGTGGACACTTCGATCAGATTATTAATTTTCTGTTTCATCAACCAGAGAACTGCAGTTTCTTCACTCAGGATTAAAACCATCCCATCCCTGGGAAAGCCATCCAGGGAAAGCTTTTCTATACTTTCTCCAGATCTGCACATCTTCCCTAAATTAAGACTCCCAAAGCTGGGCACAGTGCTCGAACTGCAGTGAATTAAGTAGGTCAGCATCACATTTGGGATACAAAGATAGTGCCGGATCGTTGAGTGAGGTAGAAGACAACTCATAGAACGGCAGAGCAGGGAAATGGCCCATTCTAACTCCCATTTCGTATGTTCTTTTTTTTAAAAAATATATTTTATTGAAAATTTTTGGCCAACCATCACAGTACATTGTGTATCCTTTACACAGTAATATCACAATATAAATAACAATGGCCAGTTTTATAAACAAGAAATAAATCATATATAAACAAAAACAAAACTAAATGGCAACTGCCTTGTCCCAGATAAATATTCTCCAAAAATATGTTTTAACCGTCCAATATACAATTATCTACAACAACAACCTATACATATTATACTTATATATTAACATCCCTGAGAATCCCTCTGGTTCCTCCCCCCACCCCCCACCCCCCCCTCCCTCCCCCCCGGGTTACTGCTGCTGTCTTCTTCTTTTCCATTCCCTCTATCTTTCTGTGAGGTATTCGACGAACGGTTGCCACCGCCTGGTGAACCCTTGAGCCGATCCCCTTAGGGCGAACTTAATCCGTTCCAGCTTTATAAATCCTGCCATGTCATTTATCCAGGTCTCCACACCCGGGGGCTTGGCTTCCTTCCACATCAACAGTATCCTGCGCCGGGCTACTAGGGACGCAAAGGCCAAAACATCAGCCTCTTTCGCCTCCTGCACTCCCGGCTCTTCTGCAACCCCCAGCTTGGTTCGACCTGGACCCCCACCACCTTCGAAAGAACCTTTGTCACCCCCACCCAAAACCCCTGTAGTGCCGGACATGACCAGAACATGTGGGTGTGATTCGCTGGGCTTCTCGAGCATCTTGCACACCTATCCTCTACTCCAAAAAATTTACTGAGCCGTGCTCCAGTCATATGCGCCCTGTGTAACACCTTAAATTGTATCAGGCTTAGCCTGGCACACGAGGACGATGAGTTTACCCTACTTAGGGCATCAGCCCACAGCCCCTCCTCAATCTCCTCCCCCAGCTCTTCTTCCCATTTCCCTTTCAGCTCATCTACCATAATCTCCCCCTCATCCCTCATTTCCAGCGTCGGGAGCTGCGGGAATTCCCTCACCTGTTGCCTCGCAAAAGCACTCAGTTGCATATACCGGAATGCATTCCCTTGGGGCAACCCATATTTTTCGGCCAGCGCTCCCAGACTTGCAAACGTCCCATCTACAAACAGATCTCTCAATTGTGTTACTCCTGCTCTTTGCCATGTTCCAAATCCCCCATCCATTCTCCCCGGAGCAAACCTATGATTATTTCTTATCGGGGACCACACCGAGGCTCCCGTCTTTCCCCTATGCCGTCTCCATTGCCCCCAAATTTTCAGAGTAGCCACCACCACCGGGCTTGTGGTGTATTTCTTCGGTGAGAACGGCAACGGCGCCGTCACCATGGCTTGTAGGCAAGTCCCCCTACAGGACGCCTTCTCCAATCTCTTCCACGCCGCTCCCTCCTCTTCTCCCATCCACTTACATACCATTGAGATGTTGGCGGCCCAGTAGTACTCACTCAGGCTCGGTAGCGCCAGCCCCCACCTATCCCTACTACGCTGCAAAAATCCCTTCCTCACTCTCGGGGTCTTCCCGGCCCACACAAAACTCATGATACTCTTCTCAATCCTTTTGAAAAAAGCCTTCGTGATCACCACCGGGAGGCACTGAAACACAAAGAGGAATCTCGGGAGGACCACCATTTTAACTGCTTGTACCCTCCCTGCCAGTGACAGGGATACCATGTCCCATCTCTTGAAGTCCTCCTCCATCTGTTCCACCAACCGCGTTAAGTTTAACCGATGCAATGTACCCCAATTCTTGGCTATCTGAATCCCCAAGTAGCGAAAGTCCCTTGTTACCTTCCTCAGCGGTAAGTCCTCTATTTCTCTGCTCTGCTCCCCTGGATGCACCACAAACAGCTCACTTTTCCCCATGTTCAGCTTATATCCTGAAAATTCTCCAAACTCCCCAAGTATCCGCATCATCTCTGGCATCCCCTCCGCCGGGTCCACCACATACACCAATAAATCGTCCGCGTAAAGAGATACCCGGTGTTCCTCTCCTCCCCGGAGTACTCCCCTCCACTTCCTGGAACCCCTCAATGCTATTGCCAGGGGCTCAATCACCAGTGCAAACAATAATGGGGACAGTGGACATCCCTGCCTCGTCCCTCTATGGAGCCGAAAATACGCAGACCCCCGTCCATTCGTGACCACGCTCGCCATCGGGGCCCTATACAGCAGCTGTACCCATCTAACATACCCCTCTCCAAAACCAAATCTCCTCAACACCTCCCACAAATAATCCCACTCCACTCTATCAAATGCTTTCTCAGCATCCATCGCCACCACTATCTCCGCTTCCCCCTCTGGTGAGGGCATCATCATTACCCCTAGCAGCCTCCGTATATTCGTATTCAGCTGTCTCCCCTTCACAAACCCAGTTTGGTCCTCATGGACTACCCCCGGGACACAATCCTCTATCCTCATTGCCATTACCTTGGCCAGAATCTTGGCGTCTACATTTAGGAGGGAAATAGGTCTATAGGACCCGCATTGCAGCGGGTCTTTTTCCTTCTTTAGGAGAAGCGCTATCGTTGCCTCCGACATAGTCGGGGGCAGCTGTCCCCTTTCCTTCACCTCATTAAAGGTTCTCATCAGTATCGGGGCAAGCAAGTCCACATATTTCCTATAAGATTCGACTGGAAATCCATCCGGTCCCGGAGCCTTCCCCGCCTGCATACTCCTAATTCCTTTCACTACTTCCTCTATCTCGATCTGTGCTCCCAGTCCCACCCTCTCCTGCTCCTCCACCTTAGGAAATTCCAGCCGGTCCAGGAAGCACATCATTCTCTCCTTCCCATCCGGGGGCCGAGCTTCGTATAATCTTTTATAGAACGCCTTGAACACTCCATTCACTCTCTCCGCTCCCCGCTCTATCTCTCCTTCCTCATCCCTCACTCCCCCTATTTCCCTCGCTGCTCCCCTTTTCCTCAATTGATGGGCCAGCAACCTGCTCGCCTTCTCCCCATACTCATACTGTACACCCTGTGCCTTCCTCCACTGTGCTTCTGCAGTACCCGTTGTCAGCAAGTCAAATTCTACGTGTAACCTTTGCCTTTCCCTGTACAGTCCCTCCTCCGGTGCCTCCGCATATTGCCTGTCCACCCTCAGAAGTTCTTGCAGCAACCGCTCCCGTTCCCTACTCTCCTGCTTTCCTTTATGTGCCCTTATTGATATCAGCTCCCCTCTAACCACTGCCTTCAGCGCCTCCCAGACCACTCCCACCTGGACCTCCCCGTTATCATTGAGTTCCAAGTATTTTTCAATGCACCCCCTCACCCTTAGACACACCCCCTCATCTGCCATTAGTCCCATGTCCATTCCCCAGGGTGGACGCCCTTCTGTTTCCTCCCCTATCTCCAAGTCTACCCAATGTGGAGCGTGATCCGAAATGGCTATAGCCGTATACTCCGTCCCCCTCACCTTCGGGATCAATGCCCTTCCCAAGACAAAAAAGTCTATTCGCGAATAAACTTTGTGGACATGGGAGAAAAACGAAAACTCCTGACTCCTAGGTCTGCTAAATCTCCACGGGTCTACTCCTCCCACCTGCTCCATAAAATCTTTAAGCACCTTGGCTACAGCCGGCCTCCTTCCAGTCCTGGATCTCGACCTGTCCAGCCCTGGCTCCAGCACCGTATTAAAATCTCCCCCCCATTACCAACTTTCCCACCTCTAGGTCCGGGATGCGTCCTAGCATGCGCCTCATAAAATTGGCATCATCCCAGTTCGGGGCATATACGTTTACCAAGACCAGCGCCTCCCCCTGTAATTTGCCACTCACCATCACGTATCTGCCCCCGCTATCCGCCACTATGGTCTTTGCCTCAAACATAACCCGCTTCCCCACTAGTATTGCCACCCCCCTGTTTTTCGCATCTAGCCCCGAATGAAACACCTGCCCCACCCATCCTTTGCGTAGTCTAACCTGATCTATAAGTTTCAAGTGCATCTCTTGTAACATAACCACGTCTGCCTTAAGTTTCTTAAGGTGTGCGAGTACTCATGCCCTCTTTATCGGCCCGTTCAGCCCTCTCACATTCCACGTGATCAACCGGGTTGGGGGGCTTTTTACCCCCCCCACCCCTTGTCGATTAGCCATCCCCTTTTTCCAGCTCCTCACCCGGTTCCCACGCAGCTGTGTCCCCCCGCAGGCGGCGCCCCCCCGCCCACCCCACCCCATTCCGGCTCCCCCCTCTCCCCAGCAGCAGCAACCCAGTAACTCCCCCCTCCCAACCCCCCCGCTAGATCCCCCACTAGCGTAGTTACACCCCCCATGTTGCCCCCAGAAGTCAGCAAACTCTGGCCGACCTCGGCTTCCCCCCCGTGACCTCGGCTCGCACCGTGCGACACCCCCTCCTTCCTGCGTCCCTATTCCCGCCATGATTATCATAGCGCGGGAACAAAGACCGTGCTTCCCTTTTGGCCCCGCCCCCCATGGCCAACGCCCCATCTCCTCCACCTCCCTTCCTCCCTCCACCACCACCTGTGGAAGAGAGAAAAATTACCGCATCGCAGGATTAATAACATAAGACTCATCTTTCCCCCCCTTTTTCCCCCCCATACTCGCCCCACCACTTTGTTTCAAACGTTCTTTTTTAGTAACCCGCTTATTCCAGTTTTTCTTCCACAATAAAAGTCCACGCCTCATCCGCCGTCTCAAAGTAGTGGTGCCTCCCTTGATATGTGACCCACAGTCTTGCCGGTTGTAGCATTCCAAATTTTATCTTCTCTTTGTGAAGCACCGCCTTGGCCCGATTAAAGCTCGCCCTCCTTCTCGCCACCTCCGCACTCCAGTCTTGATATACGCGGATCACTGCGTTCTCCCACCTACTGCTCCGAGTTTTCTTTGCCCATCTAAGGACCATCTCTTTGTCCTTAAAACGGAGGAATCTCGCCACAATGGCTCTAGGAATTTCTCCTGCTCTCGGTCCTCGCGCCATCACTCGGTATGCTCCCTCCACCTCCAGCGGACCCGCCGGGGCCTCCGCTCCCATTAACGAGTGCAGCATCGTGCTCACATATGCCCCGACGTCTGCTCCTGCTACACCTTCAGGAAGACCAAGAATCCTTAAATTATTCCTCCTCACGTTATTCTCCAGCACCTCCAATCTTTCCACACATCGTTTATGGTGTGCCTCGTGCATCTCCGTCTTCACCACCAGGCCCTGTATATCGTCCTCGTTCTCGGCAGCCTTTGCCTTCACGACCCGAAGCTCCCGCTCCTGGGTCTTTTGCTCATCCTTTAGCCCTTCGATCGCCTGTAATATCGGGGCCAACAGCTCCTTCTTCATCTCCTTTTTAAGCTCTTCCACGCAGCGTTTCAAAAACTCGTGTTGTTCAGGGCCCCATATTAAACTGCCACCTTCCGACGCCATCTTGGTTTTTGCTTGCCTTCCTTGCCGCTGCTCTAAAGGATCCACCGCAATCCGGCCACTTTCCTCTCCTTTTTCCATCCGTATCCAGGGGGGATTCCCTTCTGGTTTACCGCACAGTGCTTTTAGCCGTTAAAATTGCCGTTGGGGCTCTTATTAAGAGCCCAAAAGTCCGTTCCACCGGGAGCTGCAGAAACGTGCGACTCAGCTGGTCATCGCCGCACCCGGAAGTCCTCCCATTTCATATGTTCTTAATACAGGCTCAAAGCAAGACCAGATGATTGGTCTTGATCAATTAGGCCAGTGGGCCGGCGAATGGCAGATGGAGTTTAATTTAGATAAATGTGAGGGGATGCATTTTGGCAGATCGAATCAGGCCAGGACCTACTCAGTTAATGGTATGGCGTTGGGGAGAGTTATAGAACAAAGAGATCTAGGAGTACAGGTTCATAGCTCCTTGAAGGTGGAGTCGCAGGTGGACAGGGTGGTGAAGAAGGCATTCGGCATGCTTGGTTTCATTGGTCAGAACATTGAATACAGGAGTTGGGACGTCTTGTTGAAGTTGTACAAGACAATGGTACGGCCACACTTGGAATACTGTGTGCAGTTCTGGTCACCCTATTATAGAAAGGATATTATTAAACTAGAAAGAGTGCAGAAAAGATTTACTAGGATGTTGCCGGGACTTGATGGTTTGAGTTATAAGGAGAGGCTGGATAGACTGGAACTTTTTTCCCTGGAGCGTAGGAGGCTCAGGGGTGATCTTATAGAGGTCTATAAAATAATGAGGGGCATAGATAAGGTAGATAGTCAACATCTTTTCCCAAAGGTAGGGGAGTCTAAAACTAGAGAGCATAGGTTTAAGGTGAGAGGGGAGAGATTCAGAAGGGCCCAGAGGGGCAATTTCTTCACTCAGAGGGTAGTGAGTGTCTGGAATGGGCTGCCAGAGGTAGTAGTAGAGGCGGATAAAATTGTGTCTTTTAAAAAGCATTTAGATAGTTACATGGGTAAGATGGGTATAGAGGGTTATGGGCCTAGTGCGGGAAACTGGGACTAGCTTAATGGTAAAAACTGGGCGGCATGGACTGGTTGGGCCGAAGGGCCTGTTTCCATGCTGTAAACTTCTATGATTCTATGATTGCTTGTGTTGCCGCAGGTTCATGAAACTGTTTCCAACTTTCAGAGGATAACTTTCCCCTAATGTAACTGCTGGGAATAAGTAATTCTTAAATTACTGCCACTTCAAAGCCTACCCCATTCAAACTCTACAAAAAGTATCAAAATCCTTGCTAGATCCTGGGGGAGGTGTGTGCTGTAAAGAAAAAGAGCATCTTCATAGAACATTCATTCCAAAACACTTCAGTTAATGAATTACAATTGCTCCTCCTCTTTAAGCAAACATACTTGGCACTTTGCCCACAGAAAAGCCCCACAAATAACAAATTATATGAGTGAGAAGTGTTGGTAGAGGGAGGAATGTTAGCTCAGCAAGAACCCCCCTTCTCTTTGGTCCTAATTGAATCTTTTAGGCCCATTTGAACAAACCACTGGAATCTCAGTTTTATGTTCCAGCTCAAATACTGCAGTGTTGACCATCTAGCATCGATTGAGAATGCTATCCACGGAGATATGTTGATAATAATGGATGTGCTCTTTGGAATAAATGAACTTTGAACATTCGCCAAGTTCTCGGCACCAGTTAGAGGTCTGAACTGCTGAACACTGATAGATCCGATTGCTTTATCCCCTTTAAAGACAGCACAATCCGTTTGACTGGCACTCCATCCACCACCTTAATTACCAGCCTTCTTCAACACCAGCACATTTTGGCAGGAGTGTATACCATTTTCAACACACACGTGCAGGAACACACCAATAATCTTTCAACAGCACCTTTGAAACTTGTGACCTATTACTAGAGGAACAAAGGCAGCAGATGTAGAAGAACACTACCACCTGCAAGTTCCCCTCCAAGTCACACAACATCCTGACTTGGAAATATATTGTCATTCCTTCACTGTCGCTGGGTCAAAAACCCTGGAATCTCCTCTCTGAACGGCACTGTGGGTGCAACAACACCAAACAGGGATGAAGTGGTTCAAGAAGGCATCAACCCCACCCCCCCCCCCCCCCCCCCCCCCACCCCCGGCAGAAGAAACAATATCCCTCATCCAGTCTATCCAGCCCCGTCGGAATTTTATATATTTCAATTAGATCCCCTCTCATTCTTCTAAATTCCGGTCAACACTGGCCCAGTTGACTCAATCTCACTGTATATGACAATTCTAACATTCCAGGAATCAGTCTGGTGAACCTTTGCTGCACTCCCTCTCTGGCAAGTATATCCTTTCTTAGATAAGGAGACCAAGACTGCACATAATACTCGAGATGCGGTCTCACAAGGCCGGGCTCCTGTACTCGGGTCTTCATTGCTGCAAGAAGATTAACATATGATTTGCCTTCCTCACTGTTTGTTGTACCTGCATGTTTGCTTTCAGCGACTGATGCACTAGGACACCCAGGTAGGTTCCTTTGTATGTCATAATTTCCCAATTTATCATTTAAATAATATTCTGCCATTCTGTTTCTCTGTCCAAAGTGGATTATTTCACATGTACCCACCTTATACTGTACCTGTCATGTATTTACCCACTCAACTTGGCTAAATCGTCTTGAAGCCTCTTATCATCCTCCTCATCAGTAACATCTCACCAAGTTTTGTGTTTTCACCAAACTTGGAAATAATAGTTTTGGCTCCCTCACCAAATCATTGATGTACATTGTGAATAACTGGGGCTCAAGCACTGATCCTTATGAACCCCACTAATTGCCGCTTGCCACTTCGAAAAAGACCTACTGTTTCCCATCTGCTAACCAATTCTCAATCCATACCAATAGATTACCCCGATCCCATGTCTTGAATTTTGCCAATAACCTCTTATGTGGGACTTTATCAATAGCTTTCTGAAAATCCAAATACACCACATCCACTGGTTCTCCCTTATTTATTCTACAAGTTACATCCTCAAAAAACTCCTGCAGGTTTGTCAAACATGATTTCCCTTTCATAAATCCATGTTGACTTTGTCTCGTCCCATTGATGTTTTCTAAGAGTCTTGTTATCACATTCTATATAAAAGACTCTAGCATTTCCCTACACTGCTGAACTGATCTGAAGGCGTCAGATATGTGGATCATTGGGATACCTTCTGGGAAAGTGGGACCGATACATGAAGGACGGGTTGCACCTAAACTGGAGGGACACCAATATCCTGGGTGGGAGGTTTGCTAGAGCTCTTCGGGAGGGTTTAAACTAGTTTGGCAGGGGGAATGGGAACCAGAGCTATGGATCAGAGGATAGGGGAGCTGTTGAACAGGCAGAAATAGTATGCAGTGAGTCTGTAAGGAAGTATAGACAGTTGATAGGGGAAAGTTACACTCAATGGGATGGGTTAAAGCGTGTCTGTTTCAATACAAGGAGTGTCAGGAATAAGGGAGATGAACTTAAGAGCATGGATCAGTACTTGGAACTATGATGTTGTGGCCATTACGGAGACATGGATTACATAGGGGCAGGAATGGTTGATAGATGTTCCGGGGTTTAGATATTTTAAGAATAGGGGGGGAAGGTAAAAGAGGAGGGGGAGTGGCACTGTTAATTAGAGAGCGAAAAGGAGGGAGTCGAGGAGAGTTTGTCTACTGAGTCAGTATGGGTGGAAGTCCAAAACAAAAAAGGAGCAGTCACTTTATTGGGAGTTTTCTATAGATCCCCCAATAGCAGCAGAGAGATGGAGGAACAGATTGGGCGGCAGATCTTGGAAAGGTGCAGAAGTAAGAGTGGTTGTCATGGGTGACTTCAACTTCCCTAATATTGACTGGAACCTCCTTAGTGCAAATGGTTTGGATGTAGCAGATTTTGTCAGGTGTGTCCAGGAAGGATTCCTGACTCAGTATGTAGATAGGCCGAATAAGGGGAAGCCATATTGGATTTGGTGCTTGGCAACAAACCAGGCCAGGTGTCTCAGTGGGAGAGCATTTTGGTGAGTGACCACAACTCCTTGACCTTTATCATAGTGATGGAGAGTGATAGGAACAGACCGTATGGAAGGTATTTAATTGGGGGAGGGGAAGTTATACTGCTATTAGACAGGAGCGGAGGGCCATAAATTGGGAACAGATATTCTCAGGGAAATACACAACAGTAATGTGGGGGTTGTTTAAGGAGCACTTGCTGCGAGTGCTGGATAGTTTTGTCAGTGCGTTTGCCGATGGCACAAAGGTTGTCCCACCATGATGCTGCACATTAGTTTTGTCCCACTGGGTCAAGGAAGGAATGGTAAGGTGAAGGAGTCTTGGATGCCAAGAGAAGTGGAGCTTCTGGTCAAGAGGAAGAAGGAAGCTTATGTAAGGTTGAGGAAGCAAGGATCTGGCACGGCTCTAGAGGGTTACAAGGTAGCCAGGAAGGAACTCAAAAATGGACTGAGGAGAGATAGAAGGTCCCACTGGGTCAAGGAAGGAATGGTAAGGTGAAGGAGTCTTGGATGACAAGAGAAGAAGTGGAGCTTCTAGTCATGAGGAAGAAGGAAGCTTACATAAGGTTGAGGAAGCAAGGATCTGGCACTAGCCAGGAAGGAACTCAAATGGATTGAGGAGAGCAATGGCGGGAAGGATTAGGGAAAACCCCAAGGCGTTCTACACTTATGTGAGAAATAAGAGAATGATCAGAGTGAGAGTATGGTCGATCAAGGATAGTGGAGGGAACTTGTGCCTAGAGTCTGAGAAGGTAGGGGAGGCCCTAAATGAATATTTTGCTTCAGTATTCATTAGAGAGGGGGACCTTGTTCATGAGAACAGCGTGAACCAGGTTGATATTAAGGAGGAGGATGTGCTGGAAATTTTGAAAAACATCAGGATAGATAAGTCTCCTGGGCCAGATGGGATATATCCAAAGTTACTACGGGAAGTGAGGGAGGAGATTGCTGCGCCGTTGGCGATGATCTTTGCGTCCTCACTCTCCACTGGAGTAGAACTGGATGTTTGGACGGAGGCGAATGTTGTTCCCCTGCTCAAGAAAAGGAATAGGGAAATCCCTGGTAATTACAGACCAGTCAGTCTTATATCTGTGATGAGCAAAATACTGGAAAGGATTCTGAGAGATAGGGGGCGGGATTCTCCACTCCCGCACTGAAGTGGCCGCGCCGTCGTGAACGCCGTTGAGGTTCACGACGGCGCGAAATGGCCCCGATCCCGACCGATTCAGGCCCTGGCAATGGGCTAGGATCGGGGCCACGTCATCTACACGCGCCAGGCCTTGTCGCCCGTGTAAAGGCGGCGCCGCATAGATGACGCGGCCGGCGCGGCATGACTGGCGTCATCCGCGCATGCGTGGTTGCCGTCCTCTCTAAGTCTGCCCCGCAAGAAGATGGCGGACTGATCTTGGGGGCCGCGGAAGGAAGGAGGTCCTCCTTCAGAGAGGACGACCTGACGATCGGTGGGCACCAATCGCAGGCCACCCCACATTTGAGGTACCCCCCCGGTGCAGGATCCCCCCATGCCCCCTCCCGCCCACCGTTCGCGCGCTGTTCTCGACGGCAGCAACCAGGTGTGGACGGTGCTGGGGGGAAGCTGCCATTTTGGCCTGGCCGCTCGGCCCATCCGGGCCTGAGAATAGCGGGGGTGCCGGAGAATCGCCATTTTGGGTGTCTCCGGTGATTCTCCGGCCCACAGAACTCGACCGGGCCGTTCCCGCCGCTTGGGAGAATCGCGGGAGGGCGTCGGACCGACGTCCCGGGAAATTTTGGCGGTCCAGGCGATTCTCCCAACCGGCGCGGGAGTGGAGAATCTCGCCCATAATTTATGACTATTTAGAAAAACATAGTTTGATTAAAGATAATCAGCATGACTTTGTGAGGGGCAGGTCATGCCTCACAAGGGCAGCACGGTAGCACAAGTGGATAGCACTGTGGTTTCACAGCGCCAGGGTCCCAGGTTCGATTGCCCGCTGGGTCACTGTCTATGCGGAGTTTGCACGTTCTCTCCCTGTCTGCGTGGGTTTCCTCCGGGTGCTCCGGTTTCCTCCCACAGTCCAAAGACGTGCAGGTTGGGTGGATTGGCCATGCTAAATTGCCCGTAGTGTCCAGGGAGGTTAGGAGGGGTTATTGGTATGGTGGAAGTGAGGGCTTAATGTGGGTCAGTGCAGACTCGATGGGCCGAATGGCCTCCTTCTGCACTGTATGTTCTATGTTCATTGAATTCTTTAAGATGTGACAAGACACATTGATGAAGGTCGGGCAGGGTATATGGATTTCAGGAAGGCATTTGATAAGGTTCCCCATGGGAGGCTCATTCAGAAAGTCAGGGGGCATGGGATACAGGGAAATTTGGTTGTCTGGATACAGAATTGGCTGGCCCAAAGAAGACAGCGAGTGGTAGTAGAAGGAAAGTATTCCGCCTGGAGGTCAGTGACCAGTGGTGTCCCGCAGGGATCTGTTCTGGGACCTCTGCTCTTTGTGGTTTTTATAAATGACTTGGATAAGGAAGTGGAAGGGTGCGGTAGTACGTTTGCCGATGGCACAAAGGTTGATGGAGATGTAGATAGTGTTGAGGGCTGTTGCAGGTTACAACAGGACATTGACAGGATGCAGAGCTGGGCTAAGAAGTGGCAGATGGAGTTCAACCTCGATAACTGTGAAGTGATTCATTTTGGAAGGCCGAATTTGAATGCTGAATATCGGGTTAAAGGCAAGATTCTTGGAAGTGTGGAGGAACAGAGGGATCTAGGGATCCACGTACATAGGTCCCTCAAAGTTGTCACCCAGGTTGATAGGGTTGTTAAGAAAGCATATGGTGTTGGCTTTCATTAACAGGGGGATTGAGTTTAAGAGCCGCGAGGTTTTCCTGCAGCTTTATAAAAACCTGGGTTAGACCACACTTGGAATATTGTGTCCAATTCTGGTTGCCTCATTATAGGAAGGATGTGGATGCTTTGGAGAGGGTTTAGAGGAGATTTACCAGGTTGCTGTCAGGACTGGAGGGCATGCCTCATGAAGAAAGCTTGAGGGAGCTAGGGCTTTTCTCACTGGAGCAAAGGAACAGAGGTGACTTGATAGAGGTGTACAAGGTGATGAGAGGCATGGATAGAGTGGATAACCAGAGACTTTTCCCCAGGGCGGAAATGGCAGTCACGAGGGGACATAATTTTAAGGTGATTGAAGGAAGGTATAGGAGAGATGTCAGAGGTAGGTATTTTTCAGAGAGTGGTGGGTGCGTGGAATGCACTGCCAGCAGAGGTAGTGGAGTCAGAGTCATGAAGGACATTTAAGCGACTCTTGGACAGGCACATAGACAGCAGTAAATTGAAGGGGTGTAGGTTAGGTTGATCTTAGATTAGGATAAATGGTTGGCACAACATTGTGGGCCGAAGGGCTTGTACTGTGCTGTACTGTTCTATGTCATGTTCTATATATTATCAGGCCCTGGGGATTTATCAACTTTTATGGGTGACATAGTGGTTAGCACTGCTGCCTCACAGCGCGAGGGACCCAGGTTCAATTCTAGCCCTGGGTGACTGTATGTAGTTTGTACGTTCTCCCTGCGTCTGCATGGGTTTCCTCTGGGGCTCTGGTTTCCTCCCACAGTCTAAAGATGTTCAGGTTAGGTGGACTGGCCATGCTAAGTTGCCCCTTAGTGTCCAGGCATGTACAGGTTAGGTTATGAGATTCCGGAATAGGGCGGGGTGGACGAGCGAGTGGACATGGGTAGAGTGCTCTTTCGAAGGATCGGTGCAGACCCGATGAGCCAAATGGTCTCCTTCTGCACTCTGGGGATTCTATGAATACTTTCAGTCCCATTAATTTCTCGAGCACTATTTTTCTCGCAATACTAATTTTCTTCAATTCCTCCTTCTCGCTTGACCCTTGATTCCTTCACAACCAGGATCCTACATTTAATGAGCTGCACAAGGGTTGTCAATCACAAGTTCAAGGGAGTCCAGGATGGTTGCGGTTTACTGTCTGAGACATTAGCTGTGGCTCAACAAGTAGCATGTTCGTCTTTGAGCCACAAGGTTGAGAGTTTAAGTTCCACTTTCGAGACTTGAACATATAATCCAGACTGACACTCAAAACATTGCAGTACTTGTCAAAACCCGGATAGCCAGGTGATGAAGGATAGAATACTGGAGCTTAATCGTTATTCTCTTAAAAGCTTTTATTTACAAAGACATACATTGCATACCATTCAGTGCCAAAGAAACCCCTCTTTCAGCCTGTTTGTATACAAACGAGAACAGGTGAATCCTCAATTAATACTCACCACTTGACTACAATTAACACCCAACTGATATACAATACTGAAGGAGTGGTACACGATTAAAGATGCTGTTTTATGACTTCCGGGTGCGGCGATGACCAGCTGAGTCGCACGTTTCGGCAGCTCCCGGTGAAACGGACTTTTGGGCTCTTGATAGGAGCCCCAACGGCAATTTTGACGGCTAAAAACACTGTGCGGTAAACCAGAAGGGAATCCCCCCTGGATACGGATGGAAAAAGGAGGAGAAAGTGGCCAGATTGCAGTGGATCCTTTAGAACAGCGGCAAGGAAGGCAAGCAAAAACCAAGATGGCGTCGGAAGGTGGCAGTTTAACATGGGGCCCTGAACAACAAGAGTTCTTGAAATGCTGTGTGGAAGAGATCAAAAAGGAAATGAAGAAAGAGCTGTTGGCCCCGATACTACAGGCGATCGAAGGGCTAAAGGAGGAACAAAAGACCCAGGAGCGGGAGCTTCGGGTCGTGAAGGCAAAGAAAGCCGAGAATGAGGACGACATACAGGGCCTGGTGGTGAAGACGGAGACGCAGGAGGCACATCAGAAACGATGTGTGGAAAGGTTGGAGGCACTGGAGAACAACGCAAGGAAGAACAACCTGAGGATTCTTGGTCTTCCTGAAGGTGTGGAGGGAGCGGACGTCGGGGCATATGTGAGCACGATGCTGCACTCGTTAATGGGAGCGGAGGCCCCGGCGGGTCCGTTGGAGGTGGAGGGAGCATACCGAGTGATGGCGCGAGGACCGAGAGCAGGAGAAATTCCCAGAGCCATAGTGGTGAGATTCCTCCGTTTTAAGGATAGAGAAATGGTCCTTAGATGGGCGAAGAAAACTCGGAGCAGTAAATAGGAGAACGCGGTGATCCGCGTTTATCAAGACTGGAGTGCGGAGGTGGCGAGAAGGAGGGTGAGCTTTAATCGGGCCAAGGCGTTGCTTCATAAAAAGAAGATAAAATTTGGAATGCTGCAACCGGCAAGACTGTGGGTCACATATCGAGGGAGGCACCACTACTTTGAGACGGCGGATGAAGCGTGGACTTTTATTGTGGAAGAAAAACTGGAATGAGCGGGTTATTAAAAAGAACGTTCGAACAAAGTGGTGGGGCAAATGTGGGGGGCAAAGAGGGGTTTTATGTACTAATCCTGCAATGTGGTAACTTTTCTCTCTCCCACAGGTGGTGATGGGGGGAGGAGGGGAGGTGGAGGAGATGGGGCGTTGGCCATTGGGGGCGGGGCCAAGGGAGAAGCGCGGGCTTGGTTCCCGCGCTATGATAATCATGGCGGGAATAGAGAAGCAGGAAGGAGGGGGCGTCGCACGGTGCGAGCCGAGGTCACGGGGGGAAGCCGAGGTCAGCCAGAGTTTGCTGACTTCTGGGGGCAACATGGGGGGAGTAATTACGCTAGCGGGGGATCTAGCGGGGGGGGGGAACTACTGGGTTGCTGCTGCTGGGGAGAGGGGGGAGCTGGTATGGGAGAGGATGGGCGGGGGGGCACCGCCTGGGGGAGATACAGCTGCGTGGGAACCGGGTGAGGAGCTGGAAAAAGGTGATGGCTAATCGACAAGGGGGGGGGGGGGGTAGGAAGCCCCCCAACTCGGCTGATCACGTGGAACGTGAGAGGGCTGAACGGGCCGATAAAGAGGGCACGGGTACTCGCACACCTTAAGAAACTTAAGGCAGATGTGGTTATGTTACAGGAAACGCACCTGAAACTGATAGACCAGGTTAGGCTACGCAAAGGATGGGTGGGGCAGGTGTTCCATTCGGGGCTAGATGCGAAAAACAGGGGGGTGGCTATATTAGTGGGGAAGCGGGTAATGTTCGAGGCAAAGACTATAGTGGCGGATAACGGGGGTAGATACGTGATGGTGAGTGGCAAACTACAGGGGGAAGACGGTGGTTTTGGTAAACGTATATGCCCCGAACTGGGATGATGCCAATTTTATGAGGCGGGTGCTAGGACGCATTCCGGACCTAGAGATGGGAAAGCTGATAATGGGGGGAGATTTTAATACGGTGTTGGAACCAGGGCTGGATAGGTCGAAGTCCAGGACTGGAAGGAGGCCGGCAGCAGCCAAGGTGCTTAAAGATTTTATGGAGCAGATGGGAGGTGTAGACCCGTGGAGATTTAGCAGACCTAGGAGTAAGGAGTTCTCGTTTTTCTCCTATGTCCATAAAGTCTACTCGCGAATAGACTTTTTTGTGCTGGGTAGGGCATTGATCCCGAAGGTGAGGGGAACGGAGTATACGGCTATAGCCATTTCGGATCACGCTCCACACTGGGTGGACTTGGAGATAGGGGAGGAAACAGGAGGGCGCCCACCCTGGAGAATGGACATGGGACTAATGGCAGATGAGGGGGTGTGTCTAAGGGTGAGGGGGTGCATTGAAAACTTGGAACTCAATGATAATGGGGAGGTCCAGGTGGGAGTCGTCTGGGAGGCGTTGAAGGCGGTGGTTAGAGGGGAGCTGATATCAATAAGGGCACATAAAGGGAAGCAGGAGAGTAAGGAACGGGAGCGGTTGCTGCAAGAACTTTTGAGGGTGGACAGACAATATGCGGAAGCACCGGAGGAGGGACTGTACAGGGAAAGGCAAAGGCTACATGTAGAATTTGACTTGCTGACTACATGCACTGCAGAGGCACAATGGAGGAAGGCACAGGGTGTACAGTACGAATATGGGGAGAAGGCGAGCAGGTTGCTGGCACACCAATTGAGGAAAAGGGGAGCAGCGTGGGAAATAGGGGGAGTGAGGGATGAGGAAGGAGAGATGGAGCGGGGAGCGGAGAGAGTGAATGGAGTGTTCAAGACATTTTATAAAAAATTATATGAAGCTCAACCCCCGGATGGGAGGGAGAGAATGATGGGCTTCTTGGATCGGCTGGAATTTCCCAAGGTGGAAGAGCAGGAAAGGGTGGGACTGGGAGCACAGATCGAGGTAGAAGAAGTGGTGAAAGGAATTAGGAGCATGCAGGCGGGAAAGGCCCCGGGACCGGATGGATTCCCAGTCGAATTCTATGGATTTCGACTTGCTCGCCCCGGTTGACTTGCTCGCCCCGGTACTGACGAGGACCTTTAATGAGGCAAAGGAAAGGGGACAACTGCCCCCGACTATGTCTGAAGCAACGATATCGCTTCTCTTAAAGAAGGAAAAGGACCCGCTATAATGCGGGTCCTATGGACCTATTTCCCTCCTAAATGTAGATGCCAAGGTCCTGGCCAAGGTAATGGCAATGAGAATAGAGGAATGTGTCCCGGGGGTGGTCCACGAGGACCAAACTGAGTTTGTGAAGGGGAGACAGCTGAACACGAATATACGGAGGTTGTTAGGGGTAATGATGATGGCCCCACCAGAGGGAGAAACGGAGATAGTAGTGGCGATGGATGCCGAGAAAGCATTTGATAGAGTGGAGTGGGATTATTTGTGGGAGGTGTTGAGGAGATTTGGTTTTGGAGAGGGGTATGTTAGATGGGTGCAGCTGTTGTATAGGGCCCCAGTGGCGAGCGTGGTCACGAATGGACGGGGATCTGCATATTTTCGGCTCCATAGAGGGACAAGGCAGGGATGCCCTCTGTCCCCATTATTGTTTGCACTGGCGATTGAGCCCCTGGCGATAGCGTTGAGGGGTTCCAAGAAGTGGAGGGGAGTACTTAGGGGAGGAGAAGAGCACCGGGTATCTTTGTATGCGGACGATTTGCTACTATACGTGGCGGACCCGGCGGAGGGTATGCCAGAAATAATGCGGATAGTTGGGGAGTTTGGGGATTTTTCAGGGTATAAATTGAACATGGGGAAAAGTGAGTTGTTTGTGGTGCATCCAGGGGAGCAGAGTAGAGAAATAGAGGACCTACCGTTGAGGAAGGTAACAAGGGACTTTCGTTACCTGGGGATCCAGATAGCTAAGAATTGGGGCACATTGCATAGGTTAAATTTAACGCGGTTGGTGGAACAGATGGAGGAGGATTTCAAGAGATGGGATATGGTATCCCTGTCAATGGCAGGGAGGGTGCAGGCGGTTAAGATGGTGGTCCTCCCGAGATTCCTCTTTGTGTTTCAGTGTCTCCCGGTGATCACGAAGGCTTTTTTAAAAAGGATTGAAAAGAGCATCATGGGTTTTGTGTGGGCCGGGAAGACCCAGAGAGTGAGGAAGGGATTCTTACAGCGTAGCAGGGATAGGGGGGGGCTGGCACTACCGAGCCTAAGTGAGTATTATTGGGCCGCTAATATTTCAATGGTGAGTAAGTGGATGGGAGAGGAGGAGGGAGCGGCGTGGAAGAGATTAGAGAGGGCGTCCTGTAGGGGGACTAGCCTACAGGCTATGGTGACAGCCCCATTGCCATTCTCACCGAGGAACTACACCACAAGCCCGGTGGTGGTGGCTACACTGAAGATTTGGGGACAGTGGAGACGACATAGGGGAAAGACTGGAGCCTTGGGGGGGTCCCCGATAAGAAACAACCATAGGTTTGCCCCGGGGGGAATGGATGGGGGATATGGAATGTGGCAAAGAGCAGGAATAACGCAACTGAAAGATCTGTTTGTGGATGGGAAGTTCGCGAGTCTGGGAGCGTGAGCAAGAAATATGGGTTGCCCCAAGGGAATGCATTCAGGTATATGCAACTGAGGGCTTTTGCGAGGCAACAGGTGAGGGAATTCCCGCAGCTCCCGACACAAGAGGTGCAGGACACAGTGATCTCAAAGACATGGGTGGGGGATGGTAAGGTGTCAGATATATATAGGGAAATGAGGGACGAAGGGGAGACTATGGTAGATGAACTAAAAGGGAAATGGGAAGAAGAGCTGGGGGAGGAGATCGAGGAGGGGCTGTGGGCAGATGCCCTAAGCAGGGTAAACTCGTCGTCCTCGTGTGCCAGGCTAAGCCTGATTCAGTTTAAGGTATTACACAGGGCACATATGACTGGAGCACGGCTCAGTAAATTTTTTGGGGTGGAGGATAGGTGTGCGAGGTGCTCGAGAAGCCCAGCGAATCATACCCATATGTTTTGGTCATGCCCGGCACTACAGGGGTTTTGGATGGGGGTGACAAAGGTGCTTTCAAAAGTAGTAGGAGTCCGGGTCGAACCAAGCTGGGGGTTGGCTATATTTGGGGTTGCACAAGAGCCGGGAGTGCAGGAGGCGAGAGAGGCCGATGTTTTGGCCTTTGCGTCCCTAGTAGCCCGGCGCAGGATATTGCTAATGTGGAAAGAAGCCAAGCCCCCGGGGGTGGAGACCTGGATAAATGACATGGCGGGGTTTATAAAGCTAGAGCGGATTAAGTTCGTCCTAAGGGGGTCGGCTCAAGGGTTCACCAGGCGGTGGCAACCGTTCGTCGAATACCTCGCAGAAAGATAGACGGAATGGGAAAAAGAAGGCAGCAGCAGCAGCCCAGGATCGGGGGGGGGAGGGGGGGAGGAGGAACCAGAAGGACTCTCAGGGTTGTTAATATATACTGTATAGTATGTATAGGTCGTTGCGACAGATAATTATATATTGGACTGTTAAATTATATTTTTGGAGAGTGTTACTTGTGACAAGGCAGTTGCCAATTAGGGCTAGTTTTCATTTTTGTTATTTATTATTTATTCATTTTTTTTTTTGTTTATAAAATAGGTCATTGTTATTTGTGTTGTTATAATATTGTGTAAAGGATGCACAATGTACTGTGTTGGTTGACCAAAAATTTTCAATAAAATATTTAATTAAAAAAAAGATGCTGTTTTATGGATGAGATATTCAATCAAGACCCTGTCTGCATTCTCAGATGAAAGACACGACAGCACTATTCTGAAGAAAAGTGGAGTTCTCCCTCGTGTTCTGGCTGAGGGATAAATATTAGCCAATGTCACAAAAAAAAATGATGAACTGGACAATACTTTCACTACTGTTTGTGGGGGTTTGTGTAAATTGGCGGTTGTGTTCCATACTTTAAAATGGATGACCCTTGGTGGCTATAAAGACCTTTGGGATGTCCTGAGGTCATGAGAAGCGCTGTAGAAAATAAAGTTCTTTCCATCTTTCTCTTCACATATATTTCAATGACTGACAGTTACTCCTCAGCGTTTGCCACACTTTAAATGTCAGTGGGTTGTGGCATCCTAGCCTTGGCAAACTTAGCTTGTGGGCAGCCACAAACATCAACTGTTGCTACATGCATTGCATGTACCACCCTCGGTTTGTTTAAAAGAACAAAACACACAAAAGAACATCCTGTGAACCACATTTATCCTCACTTAATTAGAATGCGATCTTTGCACTTTTGTTACATTTCACCAACGTTTTCAAGCTCATGATCTTCAACAAGGTTTCAAAATTACTGAAGTGCACGAATCATGAAAAGCAATTTTGGAAAGGACACAGTTACATTGAAAGACAAATTCACAATCTCGCAGTCAAAGAGACTTTAGGTTGCTGAATCAGCAGCAGAGAATTGCAACTCAACTTTAGACCCCTAACACTCTTCTGTTAAGCACAACTTGTTGACAGCAAACTCAAGGTGTAACTAAAGGGCTGGCTTCTGTAAATATACCAGCGCTCGTGTTATCTGACCTAAATTGGCTCCTGGTCCACAAATGCCTCAAAATTATAATTTGCACCATTACATTCAAATCCATTCATCGCCTCATCCCGATTTTCATCATTCCACCATTTGCGACCGTGCCTTCAGTTGCCTGGGTCCCGAGTTCTGGAATTCTCTCCCTAAACCTCTCTCTCTCTCTCCCCTCCCCCCCCCTCCCCCCCACTCCACGGGCAAGCTTTTGATCACATGTCTTATACCACATGTGGTTCGGTGTCAAATCTTGTTTGATAACCCTCTGGTAAAGCACCTCATGACATTAAAGTTTTTACATACGAACATACAAAATAGGGGCAGAAGTAGGCCATTCGGCCCCTGCTCTGTCATTCAATAAAATCACGGTTGATCTGTTTGAGTTTCGGGTTCCACATTTCCATCTACCCCCGATAGCCTTTGATTCTTTTGTTAAACAAGAATCTATCTACCCACCTTAAAAATATTCAATGACCCCCCACCACCCGCTACCACCGCCTTCTGAGACAGAGTTCCAAAGTTGCACAACCCTCTGAGGAAAAACTCCTCTCTTTCAAAAAATTTTAGAGTACCCAATTCGTTTTTTTCCAATTAAGAGGAAATTTAGCGTGGCCAATTCACCTACCGTGCACATCTTTTTGGGTTGCGGGGTTGAGACCCACACAGACACGGGGAGAATGTGCAAACTTCACATGGACAGTGACCCAGGCTGAAAATCTCCTCATCTCTGCCCTATAAGGGTGACCCCTAATTTTAAAACAATGTTCCCTAGTTCTGGACTTAATTTTATTGCATTATTTTACAGAATTACTTCCAATTTAGATACATCCAGTCTGGCAGTAGATTCCATGGTGAGCTGGCAATAGGTGCCACTAATCCCCACAATTGTACTCTCTCCCTTGCTGGGGCTCATTGCTCTGCCATTCCCTACTTCCCATACTTGGCCATGCTGGCTTAGCTTTGACCAGTTACTTGAAACTTTCCCAGCTGAATTTACACCTGTCAGGCTCCTCACAATGTGACGTTAATTGAGAATGGATAAATTCACAGGCAGCCAGGGTTCTAGCACAATAATATAGAAGCCAGGGCAGTGCAAGTGCACCCTTGGATATATTATTGGCTGATTTTAAACCTGAAATTTTAACATTTGAGTGGCTTTAAGAAATTCAACAATTACCTGCAAAGTGAAAACCACAAGACTGTCACCTTTTCTAAACTGCCGAGACTGCAATTTATTCAGTGCTCTCAGGAGATTGTTCTATTAGCTGGAACACTACTGCCCTCTTTTGGCTCATAGCTACATACACGAGAACACACTGAGCCTTGAACAAGTGTTTTCAGTCACGGTTTGTGCATTTCCTCCAAATGAAACAACAGCGGGGGGGGGGTTCAGGGCACATTTGTAACTACTCAAATAATTAATACTTTGCTTGGATTTGCCACCTTGCAATTTATATCCATAAAAAGAATACAAACTCCCACAAGGTTGAAATAGAATCATAGAATCCCTACAATGCAGAAGACGACTATTCAGCCCATCGAGTCTGCACCGACCCTCTGAAAGAGCACCCTACCTAGGCCGACTCCCCTGTCTTATCCCCGCAACCACACCCAACCTTCACATCTTTGGACACTAAGGGACAATTTAGCATGGCCAATCTATCTAACCTGCATATCTTTGGACTGTGGGAGGAAATCGGAGCACCCTGGAGGAAATCCATGCAGACATGGGGAGAACGTGCAAACTGCGGGACCAGAATCGAACCTGGGTCCCTGGCGCGGTGAGGCAGTAGTGCCAACACCACTGTGCCACCTGTAATGCTGTGACGTGATGTGAAGCAAAACACTTAACCGAACATTGTACACTTCCCCACCTTTCCTTGCAATACCAGGAACCATTACAGCTCTATGTTTACCAGCACATAAATTGTCCTTTGTAATAAGTCACTCGCATTTCTTTCGCACCTTTCATAACCTCAAGATAGCCCAAAGCACTTCACAACCAGTAAAGTGGAGACACTGTTGTGATAAGAGGCCAGAGATGCTGTTTTAGTGATATTGGTTGCAACATCCCACGGTCGTGAAAGGATCTTTATAGATGCAATTTCATCCTTACTTTTATGATAGTCCAAACTGATTATTATGAATTATGATGCCCAATAACATTATGGTGACAGAGATAATGCTCCCTGGGATGCTGACTGCATTAAATATGTGCCGAATGGGCGTGAGCAGTGGCTCTTACCTTGGCAGTAGCCTATCTGAGGATTATACTTGGCGTATGCAGAGAGGATTCTGAATAGCTTCGCCTGCCCCTCTTTAGCCTCTGGATTTGTACCCATCAGGGAACAGTGAGTAGGAAATGATCTTTCTGTACAAAACAAAGATCAATATTACAAAGTGTGTTGTGATTAAAATGATCGTCTTTTACACAATCCATGCTCCAAAAAAATTAAAAGACACAAAGAATATCGATGGGTGTAAGAACATTATGTTTATGGGCTTGTCCTAATAAATTCAGATGACGAGATGATACAAAATCGAGCGGTCAGAACTTAACAGGAAAGGTTGATGTGCACCTTTTCTTTATAAGAGAAGACTGAGCGGTTACTCAATAAAATTATGAAGGAGTTTGATAGATACAGAAACGTTTCCACTGGGATGGGGGTATCCAAATCCAAGGGCTGTAAATAAAAAATGGTCACTAATTAAACATTACATAGGGAATTCAGAAGACACATCTTTACCCAGAGAGTGATGAGAATGTAGAACTTGCTCCCACATGGCTGGTTGCAGTGAAGAAGGACCTAGATGCATATTAGGGAAGCTCGAATACATGCGGAAGAAAGGAATAGAAGGACATATTAACAGGATGAGATGAAGTAGAGCTAAACTTGTAAAGCAGATCAGTTGGATTGAATTGCCTGTTTTTGTGCTGTAACGTCATCCAAAACTCTGTTCCCTGCATCCTAACTCGCACCAAGTCCTGTTAACCCATCACAAATGTGCTCACTGACCTAGCCTGGTTGTGAACCCAGCAATGCTTCAAATTTAAAATTAGCATCCTCAAGTGCAAATCCCTTCATGTCTGTCACCCTCTGCAATATCCTCCAGCCTTACTACCCTTCAAGATCTCTGAGCTCCTCCAATTCTGGTCTCTTGCACATCACCACTCCCTTTGCTCCATCAGAGGTGGCTGTGCGTTCAGTTGCCAAGATCCTAAGCTTTGGAATTCCTTCTTTAAGGAGCTGCTTAAAACTCAGCTGGGGGTAAATCTTTGTCTGAATGCACTCCTGAAAAGCACCTTTAAGATATTTGCTATGTAAAAATTGCTTGTTTTATAACCAAAAGACCAGTATTGAATCACATAAATTATTGTTTACAAAGGTATTGTTGTTTAAGGCTGCAAAAATTGATATTAGCAAAAGGAGTTACTTACCCCTCAGGCAAAATAAAAGCTTATTTACAAATGCTGAGGGGAAACATTAGACTAAGAAACATGGGGCAAAAGGCAACACTGGCACAGCTCTTGCTGGAGTGGGGGATCTTGTGGTATATACAGTTTGTTCAGTATTTTGCTAAGTCAAGCATAATTTGTCCCGGTACTTGCTGATAAAGGTGGGAGAGAGCAAAGGGGCGAACAGTCTTCGCTTTAACCAAATAAGTGGTGAGAAAGAAACACGGGAACAATGGAGTGGCGAATCGAGAGACTTCAAACCAAATCAGGTCCAGAAAGAAATTTAAAAACTAGAAAGAAAAATTGCAATGAGCGGAAGAGACAGAAAGGAGAAATAAGAATAATTCAAATGTGACATGTTAAAATCGCCAAGAATTTGCTATCTGTGGGAATCCGATTTAATGGTTTAAATTGTTTGCTTTCTGGGCTGGAGCAGTTAATTGGCATTGCACTAACAATCGTGCCATTAAAAGGAAACATACTTCATTAAGTTGCAGCCCCAACTTTCGGAAGCTCACTCTTCCCCCACAGCAATGTATTAATCCCATGGTCCCACCCTTATCCTATAGTCTGTATCAATCTAAAACATTTTTTTGCCCTTGAGCAGCTTACTCCAACCTCAGTGATCCAAGAGGTGCAAGTGCACCCAGTGCTATTAGGGAGGGAATTCCAATATTTTGACTATCCTGCAGGAACTTTGATTTTCTCTTTCCCTGAAGAGTCAATTAGTGTGTCAACAATGACCAATTTGCAAATACTCAACGATTTCACAGAACATCCTACTCTGATTGGTAAAGCCAGCCCTCTCACATCCTGGTCATTCTAAAGCATGGACTACCTATCACCCTGGCAGCATGGACCCTGCTGCTTGGGTCACATACTCGATATTCGGCTGCTTAAATGTAAACACCCACCACCCAAAACACAAGAAAAAAGAAATAGAAGTGGGGGTAAACCATTTGGCTGTTTCAGCCTGCTCAACCATTCCCCTATCCTTTAATTCCCCAAGAACCCCCAAAAAACCTATTGATTTTATTCTTGCATATACTCAACGACTGAGCATCCACGCTCTCTGTGGTAGAGAGTTCCAAAGATTCACAAATTCCCCGAGTGAAGATGTTTCTCCTCATCTCAGTCCTAAATTGTCAGCCCATTGAGCTTTAGCACCTGGCCAACAAGAAACAAAATCATCACTTTCACACAATTCAGCCACCTTACCAACATCCAGGACAATCTGTCTCAACGTTTCAATCGTGACCTCAGGGTTTCGGTTAGGCGTCAGATTGCAGGTTCTGCTGTCCCTTTCAGCCCTCTTTTGATCGGCATTGTCCAATGTAGAAATGGCCACCTGCACTCCGTACTCATTCACGCCAAGGTTTGCGAGCTGACTGCGGAGTTCCTGCACGTACTCCTGGGAAAAGTGTTAAACCGTTTTTAAGCCAGGTCGTTCTTTAGTCAACGTATTCTCGAGTATTCCTCAGTAAAACGGCGGTTATGCCTCAGCTAGAATTTTATTTTAAATTCTGAGCACTACACATTAGGAAGAATGCCTAGGCTTTAGAGAAGGTGTAGAGGGTATATACTAGAACAGTACCAAGGATGAGGGCCCTCGGTAATGACTGGAGATGCTGGAAACTGTTTCTGCTCTGTGGAAAACATTTAAGGAGATTTAATGGAAGAGTTCAAATCTTTGAGGGGTCTTGATAGGATAAATAAGGAGAAACTGCTTCTATTGGCGGGAGGGTTGGTAACCAGATGACACAGAGGTACGTATGGTGGTTGACAGAAGGACCAAAGGAGGAGATCGGGAAAAATAACATTTATGCAGCAAGTTGATGATGATTTAAAAAACACTGAAAGGGTGGTATAAGCAGATTTAACAGTAACTTTCAAAAGGGAATTTGGATAAATATAGAAAAGAAATCTTTTGCAGTTCATGTGGCAAGTGCATGGCCAGGGGTGGGAGGTGAAGGAGGAAAGGAGCAAATTGAGGCTGAAGCTTATTCCTTAGATGCTCCAAATGTCACACTGTCACCGTCCCTCATTCACCAGAAAACTACCTTGACTTGAACCCCTTCATCGAACCAACTCTCATTGTGACTGCTTTATTTCACGTCACGTACAACCATTATTATTGTGGTTCAATCAGATATACAGAGTGGAATTTGCTATTTTCTTTACAGCTTCTGAATTTTATATTGATGGCCTTCACTTTTAAAATCAACAGTGCGATTCCTGTGACATTGCTCATAGTTGGAGTCAATAGCTTGCCTTTCAGCTGTGTCAGCCATGGCTAAGCAAATAGATCAGTCTCATCTGAGACACATGGGGCTGGATTCTCCATATCCCGACGCCAAAATCGTGGCCAGAGCGGGAACGGAGAATCCATTTTCCCGCAAAGAATCGGGACCAGCACCGGTTCTCCGATTCTGTGGGCCCCGAAAAGCGGCGTATGGAGAGTACGCCGCACCACCTAGGACCTACCTGGGGCCATTGCCAGAGGCCTGCTCCGCTATTCTCAGCCCCCAGCCGGCGGAAGTCCCGACGGCGTGGATCTAATGTGGTCCAGCCGGTCGGGATACTCGTGTGGCGGCTGCGGACGCAGTCCAAGGCCACCCTGGTCGGGGGCGGGCCGATCGAAGGGCAGGGGGGGCCTTGTAGACGGCCCGGAAATGTTTGTGCGGGCGGACAGGGTCGGGTGCACGGCCGATCGGGGGTGGGGGGGGTTACTTTTAGTGTCCAGCTCCGCCGTCCGAGTCCACCCTGGAGCACGGCACGGCTGTTTGGGGCCGCCGCCGTGCGCATGCATGGCCTCCGACCCGGAAGTGGCAGGGGCCCGTATCTGCAGCAAAAGCTGCTAGATCTATGCTGAGTCCCTGCTAGCCCCCTGCAGGGCTAGGAATTTGTGGCCCTTTCACGCCAGATTTTCTGGTGTGAAACTCCACAGTTTTGACGCCGGCGTGGGGACGAGTCCCAGTAACGGAGAATCCAGCCCAAGGTCTTGAAGTCAAATCTCATTCCAAAGATGAATCAGTGGCTGAGAGAGTGCTGCACTGTCGAAAGTCGCGTCTTTCAGTTGAGACATTAACCCAAGGCTCCATCTGCCTTCTCAAGACATGATACGAGGAGCAAGGGGCTTTACACCAATGCCTGGACACATTTATTCATCAACCAAAAATCTCTTTAAAATTAACAGATAAACGGGTCATTATTACATTGGTATGTGTGGGATTGGATTGGATTTGTTTATTGTCACGTGTACCGAGGTACGGTGAAAAATATTTTTCTGCGTGCAGCTCAAACAGAGCGTGCCATGTGCAAATTAACAGTTGTTTTTACAATATTATAACAACAACTACACTTCAAAAGTTGGATTGGGGATCTGGAGTCACATGTAGGTCAAATCAGGTAAGACTGGCAGGTTTACTGCCCTAAAGGTGAATGAGGTGTTTTTATAATGACAATCAACAATGGTTTCATGGTCGTCATTTGACTCATTCCAGACCCTTTTTTTTTTTAAAAGTTCAAATTTCACCATCCACCATGGTGGAATTCAACCCCGGATCCCCAGAACATTACCCCGGTCTCTGGGTAACTAGTCCAGTGCCAACACCACTGCGTTACTGCCTCCCCTAAAATGTGGTGAAAGTGTTGTAGAATCTATCTTTTTCTGTTCAATAATCTCTATCCAGGTGACAAAATGTGATCTTTTTTTTAAAAAAACTAAAACGGGCTCACTTCAGGTCAAAAAACAAATGCTTCCTTACCTGGTAGGTATGAGTACTGCTCTCTTTAACCAGATCACTACCCAGAAGGCATTTCCACAGATAGCCACGTAGTTTGATGGGAACGCCAGCTTCGAGGAAACTATGCATCTGAAATAAAGTTTTAATAAAAATAACTCTGAACTCTCTGTGCAAAATGATCAAATGGTAGTTTCAGTTTAACAGTGAGGAAGGCGGTAGGGGAGCATGAGGAGCAGCTGGCGGCTGAGGTGGGGATGATGCGGGAGACCCAAAAGAGGCTGAAGGGAAAAGTGGAGGATCTGGGGAACCGCTCCAGAAGGCATCATTTGAGGATCATGGGGATGTCATAAGGCATCTAAGATGAGGCGGCTGGCACATATGTGGCCAAAATGTCAGAGCAGTTGATTTGGGAGGGGGCCTTTGACCGGCCCCTGGAGGTCGACTGAGCGCACAGGGCACTGATTCGGAGGCCACAAGGGGGTGAGCCGCCAAGGGCGATGGTGGTGCCGTTGCACCACTTTTTGGATAAAGAGAAGATTCTTCAGTGGGCGAGGCAGACAAGGAAGTGCACCTGGGAAGGGAATGAGCTTGGGGTGTATCAAGTCCTGGGAGCAGAGCTGGCAAAGAAGAGGGCCGAGTTTAATCAGGTCAGGGTTGCTTTGGGAGGGGGGGGTGGGGGATATCAAGGGCGAGTGTGAGTGCACCTTTTCTGGGTTTTCTTTTGGGGGTGGGGGGACGGGGTGGGAGGGCACATGCTATCTGGGCAGGCTAGTTAACTGAGTGCAGTGGGGGGTTGTCAGGAGGTAGGTGTGGGGGAGTGGGATGGGGTTACTGTTTTGTTTGGCAGGGGGTGGGAAGAGGGTAGCAGTATATGAATGTGGTGAGAACGTGAGCAGGATACTGGTCCACTAGCTGAGGAAGCAGGAGGCGGTGAAGGAGATTGGTAAAGTAAAGGACAGGGCAGGAAGGGTGGTGTTGGACCCAGTGGGGGTGAATGGGGTGTTTGAGGCTTTTTACAGGAGATTATAAGATCAGGGCGGGGGGTTGGGGGAGAATGCGGTGGTTCCTGGACGGGTTGGAGTTTCCCAGGATAGGCGAGGAGTTGGTGCAGGGATTGGGGCCCCCTATCTGGTTTTGAGGGAGGTGATGGAGAGTATGAGGCGATGCAGCCAGGGAAGGACCCGGGCCCGATGTGTTCCGGTGGAATTTTATAAATGGTTTTGAGGGGGGACTGTTGGTGAGGGCATACAATGAGGCTATGAAGAGGGGGGATCTCCCCCCTCACACACTATCACAGGCATCCATCTCTCTGATATTGAAAACGGACAAGGATCCGGGGCAGTGTGCATCGTACCATCTGATGTCGCTATTGAATGTAGACACCAGGTTTTGGCTTTGCGAATTGAGGACTGCATCCCGGGGGTGATAGGTGAGGACCAGACGGGGTTTGTGAAAGGGAGACAGTTGTCGGCAAATGTGAGGAGGCTGCTTAATGTGATTATGATGCCTCTGAAGTGGCAGGACGTGGAGGTGGTAGTGGCGATGGATGCAGAGAAGGCTTTCGACCGGGTGGAGTGGGAATATCTGTGGGAGATGCTAGGGCAGTTCGGGTTCGGGCAGGGGTTTGTGGACCAGTTCGGTTGCTGTACAAGGCACCGGTCGCAAGTGTGCGGACGAACCGGTTGAGTTCGGGATATTTTGGGCTGTATCGTGGGGCACGGCAGTGGTGCCCTCTCTCCCCTTTGCTTTTTGTCTTGGCGATGGAGCCATTGGCAGTGGTCCTTGGAGCATCAGGGGATTGGAAAGGGATTGTGCAGGATTGAGCACAGGGTTTTGTTGTAAGCGGATGACCTGTTGTTATATATGTTGAACCCACTGGGTGGCATTGGGGGCATTATGGGGATTTTGGAGGAATTGCATCGGTTCTCCAGGTACAAATTGAACATGGGAAAGAGCGAGGTGTTCCCGATTGAGACCAGACGGCAGGAGAGGAGGTTTGGGGAGTTGCCATTCAAAGTATGTGGGGGTGAGTTTTAGATACCTGGGCATTCAGGCGATGCAGGTTGGACGCAGCTGCACAAGTTAAATTTGATTAGGCTGGTGGAGCAGATGAAGGGGGATTTCAAGAGGTCAAATGTGCTGCCACTGTCATTGGTGGGTAGGTGAAGACAGTTAAGATGATGGTGCTGCCAAGGTTCCTGTTCATATTTTAAAAATTCCAGATCTTTGTCCCAAAGTCGTTCTTTAAAAAGGTTAACACACTGATCTCTGGGTTTCTATGGGCGGGGAAGAAGGCAGGGTCAAAAGTGCTACAATGTCTACTATTGGGCGGCGACCATCACCATGGTTAAGAAATGGGTGGTGGGGGAGGGGAACGAACTTACGGGCATTGTCAACAGCGCCGCTGCCGTTCTTATTGGCTGGGCACTCTGAGAGACCAGCGGTGGTGTTGGCCCTGAGGGTATTGGGGCAGTGGAGGCCAGCATTTGGGGCTGGAGGGGGCCTTGGTGTGGGTACCAATCTGTGATAATCATAGGTTTGCACCGGGTGGGTGCTGGATGTGAGGGTTTGGGGGTGGTGGCAGGCAGGGATTGGACAATTCAGTGACCTGTTTGTGGGGGGCAATTTCGCAAAATTAGAGGACCTGGAGGAAGAGTACGAACTGCCCGGAGGAAATGGTTTCAGGTGCCTGCAGGTTCCGGATTTTGTGAAGAGAGAGATGCCGTCCTTTACCGGATTACTGCTCTTGGGGTTGCAAGAAAATGTGCCATTTGAAAGAGGAGATGGGGGGGGACTTCCGGAGGCGGCCATGGTGTGAGTGGTCGCATACAGGGCAGCTCCTGCCCGAAGGTGTAGAAACGAGTCCTTTTTACCCCAAATCAAGTGTAACTTCAATGGAAAGGTGTAGCTGAAGGGCGGAGGAGAAGTTCCCCCCCCAGGAGTGGCATGTCTGCTGGTTACCAAACCCAGCAGAAGAAGGTGAAAGACCTGGCCAGGAAGTTGGAATAGACCTGTGGCGCAGCAGCAATTGGAAAGATGGCAGAGGCGGAAGGGCTAGTGCAAATTGGAAGACCCCAGATGGAACAGTTGACGGCCTTCATCAGAGAGGAGTTCCGCAGCAGAGGAAGGAGAATGCAGGAGGATTGATCGAAGGCAATCAAAGGGGCTGTGGCACCCTCCTCAGAGGGTGGAAAAATGACTGGAGGCACAGGGGTCGCAGATCCAAGAGATGGAGAGGGCGATATCGGAACAAAGCGATAGAGTGGTTGCACTGGAGGCGGAGGTGAGGTTCTTAGGAGACCTTCGCAAGACGCTGAGAGCAAAGGTGGAGGAGCATGAAAACAGGTTGGGATGGCAGAATCTGCAAATAGTCAGCCTGCCAGAAGGAGTGGAAGTGAGAGTGCCACGACGTTTGAGGATGCTGGTGGGGCTGGTGACGGAGGGGGTGCTAGGCAAGGCCCCTGAGGCAGACAGAGCACCTTATTCAGTATAATGTACTTCATAGGGGACATATGATGGTAGCGCAGATGAGTAGGCTTTTTGAGGGCGTAAGAGGATAGGTGTGGGCGGTGTGCAGGGAAGCACACGAATCATATCCACTTGTTTTGGGCATGTCTGAAACTAAAGGGATCCTGGCAGGGGTTCGCGGACGTAATGTCCAAGATGCTGGGGGTAAAGGTGACCCCAAGTCCAACGGTAGCGATATTTGGGGTGTCGGACAATCCAGGAGTCGAGGGGGCGAGAAAGGTCTACGTTCTGGCCTTTGCCTCCCTGATAGCCTGGAGACAGATCTGACTTGGATGGAGGAACCCGGAGCCACTGAGAGCAGGGGTGTGAGTGAATGACCTGGCAGAATTCCGGAGGCTGAAGAAGGTCCAGTTCGTCATGAGGGGGTCAGTTGATGGGTTCGCTCGGAGGTGGAAGCCTTTCATTTACTTTTTTTTTTAAAAGGAGGATTGAGGAGTCAGCAAAAGGGGATGGGGGTGAGGAGGTTAAAATGGGGAAGGCAGGATGGGAGAAGGGGGCGAGAGGAGGGAGCAGATGTTGATTATTTATAATGTTGTACAATCTTGCTTCTGCTTCAGTTTGTTTATATGAAAATGTCTGAATAAAATATCTATTCTTTTTAATGAAAGATTAACTATGAGCCAGGTAATTATAAAAACTCGAAGATAAAAGCAAATTACTGCGAATGCTGGCATCTGAAAACAACAACAGAAAATACTGGACAATCTCAGCAAGTCAGACAGCATCTGTGGAGAGAAAAGGGAGCTGACATTTCGAGACCTGCTGAGATTGTTCAGTATTTTCTGTTTTTGCATTGTAAAATCTTTATTCACTGATATCCTTTAGGGATGGATTCATCCTCACCCAGTCTGGGCCTATTTGTAACTCCAGGCTACACCAACATGATTTGACTCTTAACTACCACTCAGTTGCATCAAAACTCTATGAACCATCATGACTAGGAGTCACGATGAAAGCCGACCACCACTCTCTTAAACACCTTCTTGTTTACTTTCTACCATCTTAGTGGTCCCATGATCCAACAACAGTGGAGTTGTTGATTAATCATAGTAATCAATCCCTATTAATGGGACTACAACAGACCTAGACTGATGCAAGGAAAACCCTAGTGTTGGAGCGCTCTGGGAACCATAGGTCCAAAGTCACCTGGTCTTCCCAAGCTCAGTACACTCACTCACACACATCATAAACATAACATTGCACACTACACAGACTGACATCCCAAAATATTATTTAATGAAAATAACCTAGTATGCATCTGAACTAATCAACACTCCATCTCACCCGGTCTCCTCGGGCACCCCATTCCATAGATTGACCATCATTCAAAGAAACATTCTTTTCATGGATTCATTTTGAATTCACCCCAGTCAAACAGATGAGCCAGGTAATTATTCTGGATACGGTGGAACAACTTGTCATGCTGCACACCGACTATACCTGCATCAACCTTCTCTTTTACATTGAGAAACCACCCAATTGTTATGGCATGTCTGATGGTAAATGTCAAGCTGCCCAAATCCCAGAAGGTAAACTTGAAGCAACTGCCAAATGCTTTTTTTGCAATTTGTATAGTACGAGGAGAGGTTCCAAAATCCGAAAAAGATGTCCCCGACTAATCGTGATAATTGTAAAGTAAATGTTTATTAATAAATAAAAAACAAAATAGAATTACACTTAACACAAAAATGGCTTTACACAGAAACAATACCTTAAAACAGTTACAACAGATCTTCACTTAATTACCTTCCCCTTTCTGCTCAGAAACTCGTTATAGATTTTTAAATCTATCGAAATCCAGTAACTTATATCACATGGTGCCCTTTGTTTTCTCTTGGGGTGTCCCCTGGGGCTGTCAGCAAATGGTTCTTCAGGTCTGTCTTTGTTTACTCTGCTTCAGGAGTTCTGATCAGCTATTTCTGTTGTCTGCTGGAAGATCTAAAAAGCTGTACCCTCACATTTATTTCAGTATTCCCTTAAATAGGTTTGTTCCCTTTGATCGCTCCTTTGTCTCACCCAGCCTCTTCAGAAATGCTTTCTCCCAGAATTTATGAAATTTACTTTTTTACTTGGCTCTTAGGATTTAAAAGAAAAGTATCTTACCTTTATTTTACCTACTTGCCCCTTTTTTTGTTTACCACCTATATATATATATTCTTCTTTGAACCAAAACAACCCCAACGTACTCCTGTTATTGCTTTATGTAAACATCTGTTTGAAGGGACTTGGTTTTCACACAAAGTAGTTGACCATGACCATATCAAAACCTCATCTTCTTGTCAGCTTAGATTCTCACAATCATCTGTCTCTTACTCCACTTACCATACTCTCAACTCCAAACAGCTTACCTTCCAGTACATAAGAAATATATGAATGATATTATTAACAAAACATTCTTAAGACAATTTCCACAACTGTCTCCCGTAATCAAACCGTCTATTCCCTTCCACACCTCATCCTCCCACTCATTGTGATTTCCCAATTTTTGTACCTTTTCAATTCCTTGGATGCAATTCCCAAAACCAGAGGATTGATTAGCAAATATTTATCATTAACAGTGAAATTATATATGTTCTTTGTTCTCATGGTCACCAGGCCTCTATAGATGCCACTTTATGGCAAGATGAGTGAGAATGCTCAGGGGAGGACAAGACGCCATCCATCTACCTCCATCATCTTGGAGGTTGGAAAGACCTGGCCCCCTGCTTGACCCTTCCCTACAGCCACATGGTGAGATTCAAAACTCACAGGGTGACATTTTCCGGTCCGCCAGCCTCCTCTTTCTAGGTCGAGCGCCGTTCGCTGGTGGCAGTATTCTCTCTTCCCACTGCTTGTCAATGGGATTTCCCATAGTAGACACACATGTCAGGAAACCTGCGGGGAAAAGTGAATCACAACAGCCAGAGAATTCCAGCCACAGTCTGTCAAATCATGGATGTGAAGTCAATTACTGCCACATCACCGTATGCACAAATTGCTAAACCATCGGAGATGAGTCACCGAAAGGACCAAAGAGCTTGCACTAGGGATATCCAGCGCCTGCAGCAAATAAAAGATTATATTCCACTAATTCCTTCCTCGAAAGGAGAAAGGATATGATTTTTCCTGAAGAAAATTTCTTCTTGATGTTTATAATATTGACGGTTGCTTGTTACTGGTTGCTCAGCCAAATGGATCAGATCTGGCCATCAACCTCAAATTTTCTTTTAGGGTAAAATTGAGGTCAGGGAAGAGAGCGAGCACCCCATGGAAGACCAACATGGCTGATTTTTAAAAAGTAAATGTTTTCAGAAGTCTGCAATATTCTCGTTACCTTATCCATGCACGATGCACCAGGTTCGTTCCAGTTGCTCAGCAATTCTTGCCACGATTCCAGCTTCGAAGCACTGACACTTGGGTAGCTGTGAACCGAGATATAAGAGGTCAATGCATAAGAAGTGGGGGAAAGAGTGAAGGGGGGGGCAGAAAGAGAGAGAGACAGAGATAAAGCAGTGGGTTGCGAAAAGGTATTGATGGGGATTGACGGAGGGAAGGGATGTACAAATTAGGAGGAGAAAACATAGAAAATAGGAGGAGTAGGTCATTTGGCCCTTCGAGCCTGCTCCGCCATTTAATATGATCATGGCTGATCCTCCATCTAAGACCATACTCCAGCGCTCTCCCCAAACCTCTTGATGCCTTTAGATTTGGGAAATCAATTTCCTTCTTAAATATATTCAGTGATTTGGCCCTCACAGCCTTCTGTGACAGAGAATTTGACAGGTTCACCACTGTCTGAGTGAAGAGGTTTCTCCCCATCTCAGTCCTAAATGGCCGACCTCACATCCTGAGATTGGGACGGAAACATCATCCTTCCATCCACTCTGTCCAGCCCTGTCAGGTGAGATGTCCTCTCATTCTTCTAAACTCCAGTGAATACAGGCTTAGTAGACCAAATCTCTCCTCATACGAGAATCCTGCCATCCCAGGAATCTGTCTGATGAAACTTCACTACACTCCCTCTATGGCAAGTATTATCTTTCTTAGACTAGGAGACTAAAACTGCACACAATACTCTCACCAAGGCCCTGTACAGCTGCAGTAAGACATCCCTGCTCCTGAACTCAAGTCTTCTTGCACTGAAGTCCAACATACTATTTGTCTTCCTAACTACTTGCTTCCAGTGATTGGTTTACAAGGCACTCGGGTCCCTTTGTCCATCAACATTTCCCAATCTATCACTATTTAACTATATAATAATATTTTTTATTGTCACAAGTAGGTTTACATTAATTCTGCAATGAGTGTGTGAAGATTGGGCGGGGGGGGGGGGGGGGGGGATGTTTATTTTACCATGTTGATGTCATTGTTATTGGTATAAAAATTTTCAAATACCTTAAGAATTTTTTTTTTTTTTTTTAAATTCTGCAATGAGGTTACTGTGAAAAGTCCCTAGTCACCACATTCCGGCACCTGTTCGGGTACACAGAGGGAGAATTCAGAATGTCCAAATTACCTAATAGCATGTGTTTCGGGACTTGTGGGAGGAAACCGGAGCACCTGGAGGAAACCCATCCAGACCTGGAGAGAACGTGCAGACTCCACACAGACAGTGACAAGTCGGGAATCGAACCTGGGGCCACGAATACTCTGCCTTTCTGCTTTTCCTACCAAAGTGGATAACTTCACAATTACCCACATTATACTGGATCTGCCATTCATTTGCCCACTCACTCAACCTGTCTAAATAGTTTTGAAACATCTCAACATCCTCCTCACCACTCACAATTCAATCTAGTTTTGTGCCATCAGCAAACTTGGAAATATTACTTCTGGTCCAAGTCTTTCCTTTTTTAAAAAAAATTTAGAGAACTCAATTTTTTTTCCAATTAAGGGGCAATTTAGCGTGGCCAATCCACCTATCCTGCACATCTTTGGGTTGTGGGGGCGAAACCCACGCAAACACAGGGAGAATGTACAAACTCCACACGCCACACGGACAGTGACCCAGAGCCGGGATTGAACCTGGGACCTCAGCACCGTGAGGCAGCAGTGCTACCCACTGCACCACCGTACTGCCCTCGGTCCAAGGCTTTCCTGCTCACTATTTACCACACCACCAATTTACATGTCATTTGCGGATTCACTTATACCTCCCACATTCATGTCTAGGTCATTAATGTACACTACAAAAAGCAAGTGACCTGGCACCGATCCCTGCGGAAAAGTGTCCTGCAGTCAGCATCACAGTGAAGCAGAAAGTGTCCTGCAGTGAGTTCTTGGTGAATAAAACAGTGTCTTCACAGGAAAAGCGCACAAACAGATATAAACGGTTATGATATCATTCCAATTACAGAGATATGGTACCATGTATGGGAAATGAATATCCAAAAGTACTCATCATTTAGGAAGGACAGAGGGAAAGGGAAAGGGGGTAGGGTAGCATTGTTAGTAAAGGAGGAAATCAATGCAATAGTGAGGAAAGCTATTGGGTGTGATTCTCCCGCCTCGTTGACCTCTCGTTCGAGCAAAATGAGGCTGGTGAATAGCAGGAGAGGCCAAAAACGAGAACTGCACCAGGTGGCAAACAGTTTGCGACGCAACCAGCCCACAACACCAGGCAAAATCGGGATCTTGCCGAGGCATGCGAGAACCAATGATCACAATTTAATTCCTATTTCCATACGATTAACGGGAGCCACCCCATATCGAGCAGCCTTCCGTCATTCAGCGGCCGCCCCAGCAAGCGGTCACACTGGCGTTGATTAGTACTCCTTTTTAAAAACGTGAACCTGGTGTTTTGGGAGGAGCAAGGGAGGTGAGTAGCCATCTTTGCTCACAGGTAGAGAGCCCAGGGGTGCTGGGCTTGCTGCCCCAGTGCTTGGCGGTGAGCGGAGGACGCCCTTCAGGAGTCTGCTGCTATGGGAGGGTGGGTGGGCAACTGCACGAGGCATCATGCCAACCCCTGGATCGTGTGTACCCGTTCCGGGACAACCTTTATCCCTGTATTGGCATGGATTGAGAATTAGTTGACAGACAGAAAACAGAGTAGGAATAAATGGAACTTTTTCCAAATGGCAGGCAGTGACTCGTGGAGTATCACAGGGATCAGTGCAGGCAGTGACTCGTGGAGTACCACAGGGATCAGTGCTTGGGTCCCAGCTGTTCATGATAAATATAAATGACCTGGATGAGGGAACTAATTGTAACTTTTCCAAGTTTGCTGACAATGCAAAGTTGGACAGAATTGTGAGATGCAAGGAGGATGCAAGGGTGCTTCAAGGTGATTTAGAGAGATTGAGTGAGTGGGCAAACACATGGTTGATGCAGTACAACGTGGATAAGTGTCAAATCATACACTTTGTGTAAAACAAGAGTATTATTTAAATTATGATATATTGGGAAGTGTGGATGTCAAAGAGATCTGGGTGTCATTGTACATCAATGAAAGTGGAGAGGCAGGTGCAACAAGCAACTGGAAAGACAAATGGTATGTTGGCCTTCATTGCAGGAGGATTTGAATTCAGAAGTAGGGATGTCAAACTGCAGTTATACAGGTCTTGGTGAGACCACACCTGGAATTATGCGTGCAGTTTTGGTCTTCCTACGTAAGAAATAATATACTTGCCATCAAGGGATTGCATCGGAGGTTGACTAGGCTGATACCGGGACGGGCAGGACTGTCCTTTGAGGAGAGATTAGTTTGACTGAGTCTGTATTTACTGGAGTTTAGAAGGGTGAAACAAGATCTGACTATAATATAGAAAATTCTAACAGGGCTGGACAAATTAGATGCAGGGAGGACGTTTGAGGAATCCAGAACCAGGGAATAGGTCTCAGGAAACAGGGTAAACCATTTAGGACTGAGATGAGGAAACATTTAGTCACTCAAAGGGTAGTGAACCGAATTATGATCAATAAGCAGGTTCAATTTGAGGCGGAGGGCGTGGTCGCAGACAGCGGGGGCAGATTCCTTATGGTAAGGGGCAAGCTGGAGGGGAGAAGAGTGGTGCTGGTGAACATATATGCGCCGAACTGGGACGACGTTGACTTTATCAAGAGTGCTTGGGAAGATCCCGGACAGCCAGACAGCCGACGGGAAGGGGCTACTCATTTTATTCGCATGTTCATAAAGTATATTCTAGGATTGATGTTTTTTATCATGACTGTGTAGGGGAGGTAAAGAGTACGGAATACTCGGCAATCACTATCTCGGACCATGCCCCGCACTGGGTGGACCTGCAGGTCGGGGGGGGGGCAATTACCAACACCCGCAATGGAGGTTAGACGTAGGACTGTTGTCGGAGGAGGGGATATGTGAGAGGCTGCGGGAGTGTATGCAAAATTACTTGCAGGTGAACGATGCGGGGGAGGTTTCAGCAGCGACGCTGTGGGAGACACTGAAGGTAGTAGTGAGGGGGGAGCTGATCTCAATTCAGGTTCACAGGGTCAGGGCGGACAGAGCAGAAATGGACAGATTGTTTAGGGAAATTCACCGGATAGACGAGGAGCATGCGGAGTCGCCGGGGGAGGACCTACTCAGGGAGAGACGGAGATTGCAGGCGGAACTGGGGGTGCTATCCACGAGTAGGGCCGTGGAACAACTTAGGAAGGCGAGGAGAGTGGTGTATGAGCATGGGGAGAAGGCCAGTAGATTGCTAGCGCAGCAACTCAGGAAGAGGGAGGCGGCTAGGGAAATAAGTAGAGTGGTTGATGGGGAGGGGAGCAGAGTGGAGGACCCAGTAGGACTGAATCAGGTTTTTCGGGACTTCTATAGTAAGCTGTACACTTCAGAACCCCCGGAGGAGATGAAAAGGTTCCTGGATGGACTAACCTTCCCAAAAGTAGGCAGGGGACTAGTGGACGGGCTGGGGGCCCCGATTAGAGCGGAGATGGTATTGGGGGGGCCTAAAGACCATGCAGTTGGGGAAAGCCCCGGGACCGGATGGATACCCAGTAGAGTTTTACAAGAAGTTCTCAGAGATAGTGGGACCGGTCCTGACAAGGGTTTCTAATGAGGCAAGGGACAGAGGGACCCTGCCACCGACGATGTCGCAAGCCACCATCTCGCTGATACCGAAGCAGGACAAGGACCCGGAATCCTGCGGGTCATACAGGCCAATCTCCCTGATCAATGTGGATGCCAAGCTCCTGGTGATTAGAATTGAGGACTGCGTACCGGAGGTGATTGGGGACGATCAGACAGGGTTTGTGAAAGGCAGGCGGCTGACAGCTAACTTGAGAAGATTGCTTAATGTGATCATGATGCCCCCGACGGGCAAGGAGGTGGAAGTAGTGGTGGCAATGGACGCTGAGAAGGCCTTCGACCGGGTGGAGTGGGGCTATTTGTGGAAGGTGCTTGGACGGTTTGGGTTCGGGGAGGGACTGGTTAATTGGGTCAGACTATTGTACCAGGCCCCAAAAGCTAGCGTTAGGACGAACAGGATAATGTCAGATTATTTCAGACTACACTGCAGGACCAGACAGGGGTACCCACTCTCCCCGTTGCTGTTCGCGCTGGCCATAGAGCCGTTGGCGATGGTGTTGAGAGCTGCAAAGGGGTGGAAGGGAATGACTAAGGGGGGGGGGGGGGCTGGAACATAGGGTCTCTCTCTATGCGGACGACCTGCACCTGTACGTGTCGGACCCACTGGCCGGGATGGAAAATATCCTGGAAACATTGAGGAAGTTCGGCCGGTTTTCAGGGTACAAATTAAATATGGCCAAGAGTGAGATGTTTGTGGTGCAGGCAAGGGGCCAGGAGAATAGACTGAAGGAGCTGCCATTTAGGCTGGTGGAGGAAAGTTTCCGGTACTTGGGGATACAGGTGGCACGAGACTGGGGCAGGTTGCATAAGTTAAATTTGACTAGAGTGGTGGAACAAATAAAGAGGGAGTTTCGGAGGTGGGATGCACTCCCGCTTTCACTGGCGGGGCGGGTGCAGACTGTAAAAATGACAATCCTCCCTAGATCTCTGTTCATCTTCCAGTGCCTCCCGATCTTTATCCCACGGTCCTTCTTCAAAAGGACTGGCAAAACCATCATGAGCTTTGTCTGGGTGGGAAAATCCCCGCGGGTGCAGAAGGCGATGCTTGAAAGGAGCCACAGCGAGGGGGGACTGGCATTGCCGAGTCTGATCAACTACTACTGGGCGGCTAACATAGCCATGATAAGGAAGTGGATGGTGGGTACGGGGTCTATCTGGGAGCGAGTGGAGGCGGCTTCGTGCAGGGGCACCAGTTTGGCAGCCCTGGTCACGGCTCCCCTACCGCTACCGCTGGCCAGGTACTCCACCAGCCCGGTAGTGGGGGCGGCCCTGCGGATATGGGGCCAGTGAAGGAGGCATGGCGGGGGGGGTGGTCTGTCTGGGCTCTAATATGTGATAACCATCGATTCGCCCCCGGGAACATGGATGGAGGGTTTCAAACATGACGGCGGGCAGGGGTGGGGAGGGTGGGCGATATGTTCCTGGAAGAGAGCTTTGCGAGTTTGAGGGGCTTGGAGGAGAAATTTGGGCTGGTAAGGGGAAATGACTTTAGGTACTTACAGATGCGGGACTTTGTACGCAGACAGTTCCCATCCTTCCCACGCCTCCCGCCAATAGGGATCCAGGACAGAATAGTCTCTTGAGGCGAAGGAGGAGAGGGTAGAGTCTCGGATATCTACAAGGTGCTCGTGAAGGGGGAAAAGTCCCAGATGGAGGGACTGAAACTCAAATGGGTGGAGGAGTTTGGCAGGGAGATGGAGGACGGGCTGTGGGCCGAAGCTCTGAGTAGGGTAAACTCAACCGCAACATGTGCCAGGCTCGGCCGGATTCAATTTAAGGTCGTTCACCGGGCCCACATGACGATAGCTCGGATAAGCAAATTCTTTGGGGTAGAGGACAAGTGCCCTAGATGCGCGGGAGGACCAGCGAACCACATTCACATGTTTTGGGCATGTCCTAAGCTTAGGGGGTACGGGGAGGGGTTTGTGGGGGTCATGTCCCGGGTGCTGAAAACAAGGGTGGTGATGAGTCCAGGGGTGGCAATTTTCGGGGTTTCGGAAGACCCGGAAGTCCAGGGGGAGAAAGAGGCAGATGTTCTGGCCTTTGCTTCCCTAATAGCCCAGCGGCGAATACTGCTGGCATGGAGGGACTCAAAACCCCCAAAGACCGAACTATGGCTTTTGGACATGTCAAGTTCTCTGGGTATGGAAAAAATTAAGTTTGCCTTGAGGGGATCTGTACTGGGGTCGCCCGAAGGTGGCAACCATTCATCGACTTCTTCGCGGGAGAGTGAACGTCAGCAAGGGGGGGGGGGGGGGGGAGAGAATTAGAGTAGAGTAGGAGGGATAAATAGGCAGGTAGTGTCTTGGGGAGAGGAGCGGGCATGTGCAGTATGGTTTGATTGAAGTATTGGTTTTATATTGATGTTTGCACATTTCTGTTATCTGTAACTGTTTACAATGCCAAAAAATACCTCAATAAAATTGTTTGTTAAAAAAAAGGGGTAGTGAACCTGTGGAATTCTCTACCACAGAAGGCTGGTGCGACCAAATCATTGAATGTATTCAAGAAAGAGATAGATCATTGAGACAGAGGATCAGCCATGATCATATTGAATAGCAGAGCAGGCTCGAAAGGCCGAATAGCCTACTCCTAATTTCTATGTTTACACTACTGAACACAGGCTTCCAGGTCACAAAAACAACCTTCGACTATCACTCTCTTCCTCCTTCCACAAAGCCAATTTTGGATCCAATTTGCCAAATAGCCCTGGATCCCATTGTCACTTACTTTCTTACTTAATTAGTTTCCCATGCAGTACCTTGCCAAAAGTTTTACTGAAATCAGTGTAGACTATATCAACTACACTGTCCTCATCTAGACATCTAGTCACCTCCTCGAAAAATGCAATGAAATTTGTTAAGACATGATCTCCCCCGACAAAGCCATGCTGACTATTCTTGATTAATCCTTGCCTCTAAATGGAGATTAATTCCATCATGTACCCGAGAATATTCAATTGCCAGTCTTAGTTATCTTGCAGCCATGTCTCGAATGGCTACCAGGTCATACATATTTATTTCTAGTTGCGCTGTCAATTAATCTGTTTTATTATGAATACTACATGCATTCACATGGAGGGCCTTTAGTTCTGTCTATTTACTATTTTTGTAACCTTGATCATTGTCTGTTGGTGCACTAAGGTTCACACACTGCCCCTTCCTGCCACATTCTGATCATCATTTCCCTTATTGCTACCATGCTCTCTTACCCTCTCTATTTAATTTTTTACATCTTGCCAAACTTGGATGACTTGCGCCACTATTTACTTTAAAGCCTTCTCTACTGCCCTAATTATATGGCTCACTGGAACACTGGTCCCCGCATGGCTGAAGACTTTCCTCAGTGCTGGTGTCAATGCCCCATGAATCAAAACCCATTTCTCCAACATCAATTTGGCCTAATTAAGAAAGGGATAGAGAGGGGACAGCACGGCGGTGCAGTGGTTAGCACTGCTGCCTCACGGCAGCATGGACCTGCGTTTGCTCCTGGCCCAGTGTCTATGAGGAGTTTGCACATTCTCCCCGTGTTTGCGTGGAGCTCACCCCCATAACCCAAAGATGTGCAGGGTAGGTGGGTTGGCCACGTTAAATTGCCCCTTAACTGGAATTTTTTTTTTTTAAAGAACTAGAGAGGAGCGAAGGTCATGCACTTATACAGTATCCTTCATAACTTCAAGATGTCCTAAAGCACATTACAACCAATGAAGTATTTTGAAGTATGGTCACTGTTGTAATGCAAAGAAACCAGGCAATCAATTTACAGGCAGCAAACATCCACAAAGGTCAATGGGATAAATGACCAGATAACCTGTTAGTTGAGGACTAAATTGGTCCAAGACACCAGGGGAACTCCTCTGCCCATCTCCTCAATAGCATTGAGGTATAGTGAACAGGGCCTTGGCTTCATCTGAAAAACAGCATTTTTGACGACTCAATTCTACCTCAATACTGACACTGGGAATGTCAACCTAGATACTGGGCTCAAGGCTATGCACGGAGCATTTCTGACTGTGGTGAGATTAATATCACTAAACCATGACTGACTGAGAGCATGGAAAATTAGTCCCTGGTGCAGTGTAGAAACAGGTGACAAAAAATTGTTAGCCCATTTTACACTCCCATCCTCAATTTCCTTTTCCATTGACTACAAAATAAAAGATCTGACAAGATGTAATGCATTTAGCATTACTGATGAGAACCAATTTAATCTCCATTATGTTTATATTAAAAGTTAAAGTCGCCATAGTTCCAGATAACCATAGGCTGCTTTCCCCTTCGAGGGGGAGAGCTGACTGATGGTAATTTAACCTGAGGATCACCACACTTCAGGCAAGGGGCAAGGTTGAAAAGACAGGTCCTTCATGAATAACCTCAGCCAGTACGGGATTTGAACTCGCGCTCTTGGCCTCGTTCTGCATCACAAACTAGCTATCCAGCTAACTGAGCTAAACCAGCCCCCATTATGTTTATATTACTGTCATGGATTTGCCTTATACCAGCAGTAACATGAATTTAACAAGACGTAATCGGATGCGGTATCATAGATTATCAGAGAATTTACAATGCAGAAGGAGGCCATTCGGCCCATCGAGTCTGCACCGGCTCTTGGAAAGAGCACCCCACCCAAGGTCAACACCTCCACCCAATCCCCATAACCCAGTAACCCCACCCAACACTAAGGGCGATTTTGGACACTAAGGGCAATTTATCATGGCCAATTCACCTAACCTGCACATCTTTGGACTGTGGGAGGAAACCGGAGCACCCGGAGGAAATCCACGCACACACAGGGAGGATGTGCAGACTCCGCACAGACAGTGACCCAAGCCGGAACCTGGTATGCCCAGCAACAGGTAGAAATCTGCCTAGCAACAGCAGCAGCCAACCTACAAAAGATAAGATGGGATGCATCTTTCCCAGTATCAAGATAAGCAGATAGGATCAGATGTGAACCCCCTATTAGTAGAAACAGAAAAGCTAGACAATTGGGAGATCCATAAAGTATAGATATGCTAATGTCTAGAATGAAGGGATTTGAGAGGGGCAGACAGCCAAAAATACAAAAAGCAGCAAAGTGGAAAAATGGTATAATGGTCAGGACCCTCAGAAGCAAGGCAGGCCAGTTGACGCCCATCAGCCTCAAAAGCAGACAAACCAGCTTCCAGCTAGCAGCCTGGAGGCCAAGTTTTACATCTAACAGCATCAATGCCTTAGAGCCAAGGCTGTTCAGAAACCTTCATAAAAGGGGTTTAAATATCTACGCTGGACCAGGACAAGATGTTTGTCAGACTTGATTATCCTCCCTGTAGTATGTGGTAACTATAAACTGGTTTTAACTTCTAGATTTATTTAATTTAGATGTTGTTTGGGGAAAACAGGGAAGTCATAAGGAGTTCAGGGATTGTAGATATATTTTGGAACAAGGAATACGTTCTACATAAACTGTGTGTTTGATGGTTCCTATACTTAATTGTTTTAAGAGTAGAGCAATACTATTAATTAACTGTGCTGACAATCATTAACGGATATGATGTCATTGGGATAACGGAGACCTGGCTCCAGGGAGACCAAGATGGGACTCAAAATCCAGTGGTATTCAACATACAGGAAAGATACAAGGAAAGGAAAGGGAGTAGGGCAGTGTTGCTGGTTAAAGAAGAGATTAATGCAATAGTAAGGAAGGACATTAGCCTGGATGATGTGGAATCTGTATGGGTGGAGCTGCGGAACACCAAAGGACATAAAATGCGAGTGGCAGTTATCATAATATACATCAGTACATTATGGTGCAATCACATACACACTGATGGACATGCAGTAGCCAACCAGCATACATAACACCGCAGCCAATCACCAGGGAGAGCACAAGCACTATGAAGACAGGGGACAGGAGAGTTCCTGCTGATTCTAGCAGCAGCCAGCTCAGAGCACAGAGCTCTCAGCCTGCATCACAGACATTCACCATGTGCTGAGTGCCTCACCAAAGCTAGTGATCGGAAAGGGTCCACAGTTAAGCTGGATGTTAGCATAGTTGAACTGTTAATAAAATAGCGTTACACCACTTCCAGCATTGTTGGCTTGTTTGTGAACCAGAACACCCAACACGACAGTAGTTACGTACAGATCACCAAACTGTAGTTGTGAGGTTGGGGATGGCATCAAACAGGAAATTAGAGATGCTTGCAGTAAGGGCACAGCAGGTATTATGGGTGACTTCAATCTGCGTATTGATTGGGCTAATCAAACTGGTAGCAATGTAATGGAGGAGGATTTCTTGGCATGTACAAGGGATGGTTTTCTCGACCAATATAGAGAGCAGGCCATCCTAGACTGGGTATTGGGCAATGAGAGAGGATTAATTAGCAAAGTTGTGGAAGAGTGACCATAATATGGTAGAATTGTCCATCAAGATGGAGAGTGACGCAAGTCTGAGACTAGGGTCCTGAACTTAAAGAAAGCTAACTTTGATGGTATGAGACATGCATCAGCTAGGATAAGCTGGCAAATGATACATAAGGGGTTGATGGTGGATAGGGAATGGCAGACATTTAAAGAACACATGGATGAACTTCAACAACTGTACATCCCTGTCTGGCGCAAGAGTAAAATGAGGAAGGTAACTCAACCATGGCTAACAAAGGAAATTAGGGGTCGTGTTAAAGCCAAAGAGGAGGCATATAAATTGGCCAGAAAAAGCAGCAAGCCTGAGGACAGGGGGAAATATAAAATTCAGCAGAGGAGGACAAAGGGTTTAATTCAGAAGGGGAAAATAGAATACGAGAGTAAGCTTGCAGAAAAGATAAACATAAAAACTGACTGCTTCTATAGATATGTGAAGAGAAAAAGACCGGTGAAGACAAATATAGGTCCCGAACCGTCAGAATCAGGTGAATTCATAGTTGGCAACAAAGAGATGGCAGAACAGTTGAGCAAATACTTTGGATCTGTTTTCACTAAGGAGAGCACAAATAACCTTCCGGAAATGAAGCATGAAGGAGGAATTAAAGGAAATCCTTATTAGTCAGGAAATTGTATTGGGGAAGTTGATGGGATTAAAACCCTATAGGTCGACTTCCGGTGGCAGCTATGAAGGAGTAAGTCGCAATTTGGTGGCTCCCGCTTGGGTCGGACTTTTGGACTTTTTCCCCCGATTTTATCCCGGACTTGATTTGGAAAACATTGATGATAGAATTGTGTACTGGAGGCAATTGTGTACTGGATTCCCACATCGGTGCATGGAGAGGCAGACTAGAAGTGCTCGCAAAGGCAGAAACTGACGGACAGAGAAGGCTTGGGCTGAAGCTGCAGTGGGAGAAAGCATGGCGGAGGACCAGAGCTCTGGCTTGTCGACCCAGCGGTCAACGGAGCAGCTGATGCAAGTTATCCAGGAGGTCTTCGTCAAACAGAAGCAGGACTGCTTGGACCCGATTAAAGAGTCAATTGCGCAGCTGGAGCTTAGATTGGATGCCCAAGATCGGGCGATCCAGAAAGTAGAGAAGGCGCTGGCTGACCAGGAGGAACATCAAACTGCGGTGGACATGGAAGTGGGGCTGCTGAGAGACCAGCAGAAAAAGGTTCCTGGAGAAGGTGGAGGACCCAGAGAATAGGTCCCACCGGCAGAACTTGAGAATCGTTGGGCTCGCGGCGGGGTCCGAAGGAGCGGACGCTGGGGCATACATAGCAGGCATGTTTGAGAAGCTGCTGGGGGAGGGGACATTCTCCCGACCCTTGGAGGTGGACAGGGCGCACAAGAGCGCTCGCGAGGAAGCCGCGAATGGGAGACACCCCCCCCCCCCAAAGCCGCGAATGGGAGACCCCCCCCCTCCCCAAAGCCGCAAATGGGAGACCCCCCCCCCCCCCAAGCCGCGAATGGGAGACCCCCACCCCCACCCCCCGGAGGGCAATGGTGGTGAGATTCCACAGGTATTTGGACATGGAGCGTATTTTACAGTGCGCCAAGCAGACACGGAGTTGTAAATGGTAGAACAGTATCCTGCGGATCTATCAGGACCTGAATGCGGAGGTGGCCAGGAGAAGAGCGTGGTAAAACCAGATAAGGTCGACCCTTTCTAAGAAAAAGGTGAAGTTCGGACTGCTGTATCCAGCTCGTCTCTGGGTCACGTACGAGGAGCAACATTTTTATTTTGAGTCGCCTGAGGAAGCGCTGGACTTCGCGAAAAGGAAAGGGCTGGTGGTGGACTGAGAACTTTGCTGCAACGTTCATGTTTTTAAAAGTTTCTCGTTTTTCATTCTGTGGACGTTATTTGTAATGCCTTCTGTGTTGATTTGGGGCCAGTAGCAGAGCTGAGTGAGTTAAAGTTTACATTTTCACTGTTGGGGGATGGAGATGTGTTTGTTAGGTGCTGGATCTTTTGCTTGATCTTTTCTTTGTTTAGTGTTTTTTTTTGTTGGACAATTGTGTTGGGATTGTCTTTCATTTGAATATGTGTGTATGAGCGGGGGGTGGGGGGAACAATAGATGGGAGAATGTTTGGCGCCAGGGGCCACCAAGCTAGCTGGGCAGGATAGCTCATGGAAGTGCAGTGGGGGGTGAGCAGATGTTAGGCTTATCGAAGGGGTCGATTTACTTTGGCTGTCACTAGGGGGGGGGGGGGGGATGTTCTGCTGTCGAGGGAGGGACTTTTGCTGAGGGACAGAGAGGAGGTCGGGAGCGGAGGCTGCCTGGGGGCGGGCCGGTGGAGGCATGGGTGCGGGCTGAAGACTGTCCCAAGAAAGGGGATGGCTGATCGGCGAAGGTGGGGGGGGGGGGGGGGGCGATAAGCCCCCCAACTAGGCTGATCACCTGAAATGTACGAGAGCTAAATGGGCCGGTCAAAAGGGCACATATGTTCGCGCATTTGAGAGGACTGAAGGTGGACGTGGTAATGCTACAGGAGACGCACCATAGAGTAGCTGACCAGATTAGCTTAGGTAGGGATGGGTCGGACAGCTCTTTCACTCGGAATTGGATTCGAAGACTAATGGAGTCGCGATCCTGATCAACAAGCGAGTGGTGTTTGAGGCGGGAAGAATAGTTTTTGATGTGGGATGCCGGTACATTATGGTCAGTGGGAAATTGGAGGGGGTGCAGGTGGTACTAGTAAATATGGATGTGCCAAATTGGGACGATGTGGAGTTTATAAAGAGGATGCTGGGGAAGATACCGTTCCTGGAATCGCACAAGTTGGTCATGGGAGGGGACTTCAACACAGTTATTGACCCTGGTGTGGCAGCAATGGCAAAGGAACTAAAAGGGTTCATGGAGCTGATGGGGAGGTGGACCCATCGAGATTTGGGCAGCCGAGAGTGAAGGAGTTCTCCTTCTACTCTCACGTGCGTAAAGTGTACTCCCGGATTGATTTTTTCATTTTGAGCAGGACTCTACTGACGGGGGTGGTGGACACGGGGTACTCGGCGATCACAATCTCAGACCATGCCCTGCACTGAGTTGACCTACAGGTTAGTAAATACAGTAACCAGCACCCGCACTGGAGGTTAGACGTGGGGCTTTTAGCTGACGAAGAGGTGTGCGGGTGGCTGAGGAAATGTATTCAGAACTACCTGGAAGTCAACGACACGGGGGAAGTTTCGGCAGTGGTAGTCTGGGAGGCATTGAAGGCGGTGGTTAGAGGGGAGCTGATCTCGATACAGGCCCACAGGGAGAAGGCAGACAGGGCAGAGACGGACCGACTGGTAAAGGAGATACTACAGGTCGAAAGGAGGTATGCGGAGACCTCAGAGGCAGGGATTTTAAGAGAACGGCGGAGGCTACAGGCGGAGTTCCACAGGGAGGGCGGTAGTGCCGCTGAGAAAGGCGAGGGGGGCGATTTATGAGCATGGAGAGAAGGCAAGCAGAATGCTTGCACAGCAGCTTAGAAAGAGGGAGGCAGCCAGGGAGATAGGGAAAGTAAAGGATGGGGATGGGAGCCTGGTTGGAGACTTAGCAGGGGTGAATAAGGCGTTCAAGGAGTTTTATAGTAGGCTGTATGGGTCGGAACCCCCAGCTGGGCCGGAGGAGATGAGGCACTTCTTAGGGTGGCTGAATTTCCCGAAGGTGGATGGGGAGCTGGTAGAAGGGCTGGGGGCCCCGAACAGGGTGGAAGAGATAGCGGAGGGTCTGAATGCCATGCAGACGGGTAAAGCCCCGGGGCCGGAGTTCTATAAAACGTTATCTGGGATATTGGGGCCACTGTTGGTGAGGACAGCTCGGTACCATAGTGGATAGTACAATTGCTTCACAGCTCCAGGTTCCCAGGTTCGATTCCCGGCTTGGGTCTGCACGTCCTCCCCGTGTGTGCATGGGTTTCCTCCGGGTACTCCAGTTTCCTCCCACAGCCCAAAGATGTGCAGGTTAGGTGGATTGGCCATGTTAAATTGTCCTTAGTGTCCAAAATTGCCCTTAGTGTTCGGTGGGGTTACGGTGTTATGGGGGTAGGGCTTCTGTAGGGTGCTCTTTCCAAGAGCTGGTGCAGACTCGATGGGCCAAATGGCCTCCTTCTGCACTGTAAATTCTATGAAATCTATGACAGTCAATGAGGCAAGGGAGCGCGGGGTGCTTCCCCCAACGATGTTACAGGCCACGATTTCGCTGATCCTGAAGCGGGACATGGATCCGGAGATGTGTGGGTCCTACAGGCCGATATCCCTATTGAATTTGGACGGCAAACTGCTGGCCAAAACTTTGTCCTCTAAGATTGAGGACTGTGTGCCGGATGTTATTGGGGAGGACCAGACGGGGTTTGTTAAGGGAAGGCAGTTGATGGCCAATGTGATCATGATGCCCCCGGAAGGTAGGGAGGTGGAGGTAGTGGTCGCAATGAACGCAGAGAAGGCTTTTGATCGAATAGAATGGGAATATCTGTGGGAGGTACTGGGACGGTTCGGATTTGGACGGGGCTTTTTGACTGGCTCAGGTTGCTGTGTCAGGCTCCTGTGGCGAGTGTACGGATGAATAGGACAACATCGGACTACTTTAGGCTGCGTCGGGGGACGAGACAGGGATGCTCCTCTCCCCACTGTTGTTCGCGTTAGCCATAGAGTCGCTGGCAATTGCATTGAGGGATGGAAGGGGCTGGTCCGGGGGGGGGGGGGGGGGGGGGGGGGGGGGGGGAGCACAGAGTCTTGCTCTATGCAGACAACCTGCTCCTGTATGTATCGGACCCAGCAGGGGGGATGGAAGAAATCATGAAGATTTTGGAGGAATTTTGCCGGTTTTTGTGATATAAACTAAATATGGGGAAAAATTAGATGTTTGCGGTCCAGGCAAGGGGGCAGGAGAGGCGACTGGAAAAACTGCCGTTTAGAGTGGTAGGGGGAAGCTTTCGGTACCTAGGCATCCAAGTGGCGCGGGAATGGGAACGGCTGCACAATCTAAATCTGGCCCGACTAGTAGACCAAATGAAGGACGATTTTCGGAGGTGGGACGCGCTCCCGTTGTCATCAGTTGGGAGGGTCCAGAAGATGACAGTCGTCCCGGGATTCCCGTTTGTTTTTCAGTGTCTCCCCATCTTTATTCCATGGTCCTTTTTTAAACGGGTCAACAAAGTGATCACTGGCTTTGTATGGGCGGGCAAGACCCCGCGAGTAATAAAGGGATGCTTGAGCGGAGCCGGGGAGAGGGCGGGCTGGCGCTGCCAAAATTCAGTCATTATTACTGGGTGGCGAATATGGCCATGATCAGGAAGTGGGTGGTGGTGGTTGTTGGGAGGGTTGTCGGCATGGGAGCATATGGAGGCGGCTTCATGCAAGGGCACAAGCTTGGGGGCACTGATAATGGTGCCTCACTCCACCAGCCCTGAGGAGGTGGCGACCCTGAGAGTCTGGGGGCAATGGAGGAGACATGTGGGAGCGGAGGGAGCATCGGTCTGGCCTCCAATCTGTAATAATCACCGGTTTGCCCCAGGAAGGATGGATGGGGGTTTCGGAGACGGCAGAGAGCAGGGATTGAGAGGATGGGAGATGTGTTTATAGAGTTTTTAGAGCTTTCCTAGCCTGAGGGAGCTGGAGGAGAAATTTGGATTGGCGAGGGGAAATGGGTTTAGGTACCTGCAGGTGCGGGACTTCCTATGTAGACAGATTTCAACCTTCCGCTACTACCACCAAGGGGGATACAGGATAGGGTAGTTTCCAGAGGGTGGTGGGAGAATGGAAGCTCTCCGACATCCACAGGGAACTCATGGGGTCAGAGGGGACACAGACGAAGGAGCTGAATCGCAAGTGGGAAGAGGAGTTGGGCGGAGAAATAGAGGATTTTCTCTGGGCGGACGCGCTGAGTGGAGTCAACGCATCCACAACATGTACCAGGCTTAGCCTGATACAGTTTAAGGTTGTTCACCGGGCTCACATGACAGTGGCCCGGATGAGCAGGTTCTTTGGTGTAGAAGATAGGTGTGCAAGGTGTGCGGGAGGGCCAGCGAACCATGTCCACATGTTCTGGACATGCCCAAAGCTTAGGGGATTTTGGCAGGGGTTTGCGGATATCATGTCCACGATGTTGAAAATTGGGGTGGCACCGAGTCCAGAGGTGACGATTTTCGGGGTGTCGGAAGATCCGGGAATCTAGGAGGAGAAAGAGGCAGACGTTCTGGCCTTTGCTTCCCTGGTAGCCCGGAGACGGATATTATTAGCTTGGGGGGACTCAAAGCCCCCGAAGTTGGAGACCTGGCTATCTGACATGGCTAGCTTTATCTGTTTGGAGAAAATCAAGTTCGCCTTGAGGGTCAATGTTAGGGTTCGCCCGAAGGTGGCAACCGTTCGTCGACTTCTTTGCGGAAAATTAATCGGGGGGGGGGGGGTTAGCTTAGTTTAGTGTAGGGGTTAATAAAGATGGGACCTGTAAGGGAGGAAGACAGCTTTTGCACTATGTATATAAATCCATGTACATTACCAAAAATACCTCAATAAAATGTTTATTAAAAAAAAACGATAGGTCCCCAGGGCCTGATGCTCTGCATCCCAGAGTACTTAAAGAAGTGGCCCAAAAAATAGTGGACGCATTGGTGATCATTTTCCAGTGTTCTATAGACTCTGGAAGAGTTCCAATTGATTGTAGTGGAGCTAATGTGATCCCACTTTTTAAGGAATAAGGGAGACAGAAAACAATGAATTATTGACCAGTTAGCCTGACATCAGTGGTGGGGAAAATACTGGAGTCCATTATTAAGGATGAAATAACTGAGCATTTGGAAAGCAGGGACAGGATCAGTCCAAGTCAGCATAGATTCACTCAAGGGAAATCATGCTTGACAAATGTTTTGGGATATTTTGAGAATGTTACCAGTAGAGTGGACAAAGGTGAACCAGTGGATGTTGTGTGTCTGGATTTTCAAAAGGCTTTTGACAAAGACCCACACAAGAAATTAGTGATCAAAATTAAAGCTCATGGTATTGGGGGTAATGTATTGGCGTGGATCGAGAACTGATTGGCAGACAGGAAGCAGAGAGTGGGAATAAACGGGTCCTTTTCAGAGTGGCAGGCAGTGACTAGTGGGGTACCACAGGGTTCAGTGCTGGGACCTCAGCTGCTCACAATATACATTAATGATTTGGATGAAGGAATTGCATGCAATATCTCCAAATTTGCAGATGACACTAAGTTGGGTGGCAGTGTGTGCTGTGAGGAGGATAAGGTTGCAGGATCACTTGGAAAGGCTGGCTGAGCGGACAAATACTTGGCAAATGCAATATAATGTGGGCAATTGTGAGGTTATCCACTTTGGTGCAAAAACAGGAAGGCAGATTATTAGCTGAATAGTGGCAGTTTAGGAAAAGGGGAAGTGCAACGAGACCTGGGTGTCATGATGGAACAGTTGCTGAAGGTTGGCATGCAGGTACAGCAGGCGATGAGGAAAGCTAATGGCATACTGGCCTTCATAGCGAGAGGATTTGAGCATAGGAGTAGGGATGTCTTGCTGCAGTTATACACCGTCTTGTTGAGGCCACACCTGGAGTATTGTGTGCAGTTTTGGTCTCCTAGTTTGACGAAGAACATTCTTGCTACTGAGGGTGTCCAGCGAAGGTTCCCCAGATGGCAGGACTGACATATGAAGAAAGACTGGATTGACTGGGCTTGTACTCACTGGAGTGTCATGGGAGTGTCCCTTTAAGATATATTTGTCTTATTACATGGCTTCAGTGATGTCATTGTGTGGGTGGAGCTGGGCTGTGGCTCTGGGAGTTGGTTTTACTTTGCTTTGGTTTGGGGCTTGTTTGTGGCTCTGAGTTTGTGCTTTCATTTTCACATTTGCCTGCTGTCCTCAGAAAGAGACCGGTCTCTCTATCTTCAGTTTCAAAAGCTGTTCCCAGACTGCTTGATAACTTGAAAAGAAATAATTGCTTTCTGAAAGGAACTCAAACCTGCTGTTTTGGGAAAGGAAACAAGAGCAACCACACCTTTGAAAAGGGGGTACTGGTTTATGGGATCTTGTTATTAAATTGGAAGTTAAAAGGGAAAATTTATTAAGGATGATACATAGATTACTGTAGCTGTGTGGGGTATTTATGTTTGTAGTTGATAAAAAATGCTTTGTGTGTGTTTATAAAAATGTTAACTAAATTTGTAGAATAAAGCTTGGTTTTGATTAAAAGTGGTTAAGTCTTCTGTTGAATAACACCTGAAAGGCAGAACCTTGTGCTCATTGTAACCAAAATCAATAAACAGTTGTAAGTCAGCTGAACTCCATGATATGAACTCCTGGGGCAGCACGGTAGCATTGTGGATAGCACAATTGCTTCACAGCTCCAGGGTCCCAGGTTCGATTCCGGCTTGGGTCACTGTCTGTGCGGAGTCTGCACTTCCTCCCCGTGTGCGTGGGTTTCCTCCGGGTGCTCCGGTTTCCTCCCAGTCAAAAGATGTGCAGGTTAGGTGGATTGGCCATGATAAATTGCCCTTAGTGTCCAAAGTTGCCCTTAGTGTTGGGTGGGGTTACTGGGTTATGGGGATAGGGTGGAGGTGTTGACCTTGGGTAGGGTGCTCTTTCCAAGAGCTGGTGCAGACTCGATGGGTCGAATGGCCTCCTTCTGCACTGTAAATTCTATGAAATGTACTTTGGAGTTTTCTAAACCCTGGCCCATAACAGGAGTTTAGAAGAATGAGAGGGGATCTCATAGAAACATATACAATCCTGATGGGACTGGACAGGCTAGATGCAGGAAAAACGTTCCTGATGTTGGGGATATCCACAACTAGGGGTCACAGCCTGAGAATAAGTGGCAAGCCATTCAGGACAGATTTTAGGAATAACTTCTTCTCTCAGAGAGTTGTGAACTTGTGGAATTCTCTACCACAGAAAGCTATTGGGGCCAGTTTGATGGATATGTTCAAGAGGGAGCTGGCCGTGGCCCTTACAGCTAAAGGGATCAAGGGTATTGAGAGAAAGCGGGAGTGGGATGCTGAATTTGCATGATCAGCTGTGATTAAATTGAATGGTGGTGCAGGCTCGAATGGCCTACTCCTGCATCTATTTTCGTTGTTCTATGTTTCTATTCATGTGTATTTGCCTTTTCTTTAATAAATAGCCTTATTAATAATTGTTACACAACGACTGGGCTGCTTATTCTCACTGGGGTTTTACTTAACTCCTCACGCCATTCCAAAAACAAAACTGTATACCCCCATGAATCAATGTTCCAAGTGGACGTGCTCTCACAGATAACATCAGCATGATTTGTGACAATTACCCTCACACACAAACTGTACAGAATATGCACCATTCTTGAATTAATTTTAATTTTTGATTCATTGGATGTGGGTGTCATTGACTGGGCTAGCATTTATTATTCTTATACCATTCTTTAATTGCCTTGAATGGACTGGCTTGCAAGGCCATTTCAGAGTCATGGATCTGGAGTCATATGTCAGGCAGACAAGGGAAGGATGGCAGGTGTCCTTCCCTAATGGTTTCATTTGATTTTTAATTCAAATTTCACCATCTGCCATGCTGGGATTCTAACCCGGGCTCTATGAACTTTACCCTGGATTACTTTTTCGATGAAAATACCACTATGCCACCGCCTCCCCTATTTTCTTTCTTTATTTTTTTTCTAATTTGTTTTTTTATTTATTTTTTTAAATTTAGAGTACCCAATTCATTTTTCCAATTGAGGGGCAATTTAGTGTGGCCAATCCACCTACCCTTCACATATTTGGATTGTGGGGGCTAAACCCACACAAACACGGGGAGAACATGCAAACTCCACACGGACAGTGACCCAAAGCCGGGATCGAACCTGAGACCATGGCGCCGTGAGTCAGCATGGCTAACCACTGCGCCGCCATGCTGCCATTGCCTCCCCTATTTTAGCTCATGGAGATTCTGTGAAATAATTCCTCCGGTCATTACATCCAAGGGGATTTTTAAAAGAAATCTAGAATAAATTTAATTTCCTACTTGTGAATATTTGTACTGTATTCCATCCATTTTACTCAGGCCTTTGCTAATGCGATTCTCTGAAAATGGGAATTCTGCCCTTACATAAAATTCTGGGACACATTTAGGAACAGAAGGAGGCCCTCAGACATGTTCTGCCATTCACTAAGGTCATGGCTGATCTGTGACCCAACATCATAAACCCCACCTTTGCCCCATATCTCTTAATAGCTCTGGTTAACAAACATCTATCAAGCTCAGTTTTAAAATTAGCAATTTATCAAGAATCTATTGCCATTTGCTGAAGCGAACTCCAAAATTCTCCCATCCTGTGTGAAGAGGTGCCTCCTCATCTCCCTCCTGAAATGTCAGTACACTGACATTAAGTTTCTACAAAGACGCAAGAAAGCAGACAAGATCCCGAAAGGGCTACAGATCACAAACCCACTCAAGTCGACCTACAACACAGACTACGCTGAGAGACTCTGCCGTCGCACCTCTCTCACACTCCTCAACCACCTCGTCCGCCAGCTCTACAGCAGACGACGCAACCTGGAAACCAAGATAGAGGCCATATTCTCAACTTGCGCTCAGGATGCAGCAGACCAGCTGCGGAACACCGCCAAACAGATGAGACAACAATACTATGCCACCTATATGCACACCAAGAACAGAAAGCTTGAGAAACTTGGCATCACCACCGGCAGCAACCAAGCCACCCCCGGTGCCACAGTAGAAAACAATGCAGGGAAATCTATTGTCAACTTGTCAGACTACACCCTTCAACCAGACGAAATCGAAGTCCTCAGCAGAGGGCTCAATTTCTGCACCACCACCAAAATGGACCCCATCAGTCTCGCGGCAGACACGGAGGAATTCATCAGGCGAATGAGGCTCCGGGAATTCTTCCACAGACCCCAAGAGGCCAACAGCGAACCCAAGCAGACTATCAATGAACCGGAACAGCAGACCGAGAGATCTGCGGTGCGGCAACCGAAGAGGAAATAGTCGAATTGGACCCCTCCGGAAGGCCGCTGCCTTAGACTCGACACGCATGCTCAAGCCGTCAGGAGTCGCGTCAATGCCAGATTCATCAGTCGCATTCACAAGACAGCCCCGAACGTCACCCAAGCACAACGCAATGCCATCCGCGCTCTCAAGACCAACCGCAGCATCGTCATCAAACCAGCAGACAAAGGAGGGGCCACTGTCGTACTGAACAGAACGGACTACTGCAGATAAGTATACCGACAACTGAACAACCAAGAACACTACAGACGAGTTACCTGCAGATCCGACCAAGGAACACATCCGCCAACTTAACAGACTGATCAAGACCTTGGATCCAGATCTTCAGAGCACCCTACGTGCTCTCATCCCACGTACTCCCCGCTTTGGAGATCTCTACTGCCTCCCGAAAATACATAAGGCCAACACACCAGGCCGCCCTATCGTTTCAGGCAATGGGACCTTGTGTGAGAACCTCTCTGGCTACATCGAGGGCATCTTGAAACCCATCGTACAAGGTACGCCCAGCTTCTGTCACGACACAACGGATTTCCTACAGAAACCCATGGACCAGTTGAACCAGGAACATTCCTCGTCACAATGGACGTCTCGGCACTCTACACCAGCATCCCCCATGACGACGGCATTGCTGCAACAGCCTCAGTACTCAACACCGACAACTGCCAATCTCCAGATGCAATTCTGCAACTCATCCGCTTCATTCTGGATCACAACGTCTTCAGCTTCAACAACAAGTTCTTCATCCAGACGCACGGAACAGCCATGGGGACCAAATTCGCACCCCAATACGCCAACATCTTCATGCACAAGTTTGAACAGGACCTACTCACCGCACAGGACCTTCAACCGACGTTATACACCAGATACATCGATGACATTTTTTTCCTTTGGACCCACGGCGAAGAATCACTGAAACGACTACACGATGACATTACTAAGTTCCATCCAACCATCAGACTCACCGTGGACTACTCTCCAAAATCAGTTGCATTCTTGGACACACTCGTCTCCATCAAGGATGGTCACCTCAGCACTTCGCTTTACCGCAAACCCACGGATAACCTCATGATGCTCCACTTCTCCAGCTTCCACCCTAAACACATTAAAGAAGCCATCCCCTATGGACAAGCGCTCCGTATACACAGGATCTGCTCAGACGAGGAGGAGCGTAACAGACATCTACAGACGTTGAAAGATGCCCTCGTACGAACAGGATATGGCACTCGACTCATCGATCGACAGTTCCAACGCGCCACAGCGAAAAACCGCACTGACCTCATCAGAAGACAAACATGGGACACAACCGACAGAATACCCATCGTCGTCCAGTACTTCCCCGGAGCGGAGAAACTACGTCATCTTCTTCACAGCCTTCAACACGTCATTGATGACGATGAACAACTTGCCAAGGTCATCCCCACACCCCCACTACTTGCCTTCAAACAACCGCGCAACCTCAAACAAACCATTGTTTGCAGCAAACTACCCAACCTTCAGAACAGTGACCACGACACCACACAACCCTGCCATGGCAATCTCTGCAAGACGTGCCAGATCATCGACATGGATACCACCATTACACGTGAGAACACCACCCACCAGGTACGCAGTACATACTCATGCGACTCGGCCAACGTTGTCTACCTCATACGCTGCAGGAAAGGATGTCCCGAACCGTGGTACATTGGCGAGACCATGCAGACACTGCGACAACGAATGAACGAACATCGCACAACAATCACCAGGCAGGAATGTTCCCTTCCAGTCGGGGAACACTTCAGCAGTCAAGGGCAATCAGCCTCTGATCTCCGGGTAAGCGTTCTCCAAGGCGGCCTTCAGGACGCGCGACAACGCAGAATCGCCGAGCAGAAACTTATAGCCAAGTTCCGCACACATGAGTGCGGCCTCAACCGGGACCTGGGATTCATGTCGCATTACATTCATCCCCCACCAACTGTCCTGGCTTGATACAATTCACACCTCTTTAACCTGGGGTTACCCCATCTCTGGATCTGTAAAGATTTAATCACCTGCTAATGGTCGCATTCCAAGCATTGTTTGGCATCTTTGAATTTGTCTATATATGTGTTTCTGAAACATACCTCTTCATTCACCTGAGGAAGGAGCAGCGTTCCGAAAGCTAGTGACATCGAGACAAACCTGTTGGACTTTAACCTGGTGTTGTAAAACTTCGTACGGTCCCTCCTGAAAAGCATGGCTCTAAAATTTAGGCTATTTCCTCTGGTCCTAGACTCTCCAACCGGCAAAAATAGTTTTGCGCTGAAGTTAAAATTGTTTGGTGGACAAATCTCATGTTAAAACAAAGCGTAAATCAGTTTAAATTTCTCACCAAACATGTGTGGTCTAAATATAGCAATACTGAATTGAGGTACTTCCCTTGACAAGTAGTGAGCTCAGCTGCTGATTTCAGATTCAAGTTGCATCTACCAATAAATGCAAGCCAGAAAGAAACTTTGCATCGGCGGGAGCCTATACTTGTAAACGTGCTGATTATTTGAATTCCCCCCCCCCCCAAACCAGAAGGGAAGTAACATGGAGAAAACACTTTGGATAATTGCAACACCACCCAGCACTTAGCCTAAGCCTTCTTTGTCTTTTCGCGGTTGAGATTAGCAAATCGTACGGTTGCTCACTGGAACACTTTGAAACTGTCGAATACACTGCACAATAGTGACAGTTGCAGAATTGGGCAGATGTCTAATGCGCCAGCCACTTGGTCCAACCCTTAAACAACAATAAAGCGTCCGGGGTATTCAGCTGCCAACATGATTCTCGACAGAAATCAAACGGACTCCAGCCTTCCTGCGACAGGTGTACCTGTCCCATCCCTCACCCCAACCAATTATTTTAGAACTGCAGACTTGATTCAAATGTTACTGTGGGTTTTTGTTTTAAGGCTGTGTTTTTGATCGGACAAGTGGATTTGATCTGGGCTTTTTATATATGGGGTTTGGGCTCGGCTGTCAAGTGGGCTTTTTAGGCTTGGGTCAATAAGTGGGTAGTTTTCAGGAAGGACTTGCCTGTACTCATGGCTGCGATGCTCCTGCTTCCACTTGTCGCAGTGCCGCCGAAACACCGCGAAGCCAAACTGGTCGAAGCCCAGCACACAGGGCTTTTCGGTCGGGCAGCCGTTCATGTTTGACCGGTTTATGAATTTCACTCCACCCTTTCCGATCTCCTCTGCGAGGCACCTCTGCCGCTCCAATAACCAGCACTTTCGAATCTAGCGCCGCAGTCAGAGCCACGCTCCGCTCTCCCCGGATTGGTTAGTGCGCGCGACTGGCAGCTGCTGTTCACCAATGACAGCTCCGGCCGCTGTGGAGCGAGCAACGATTGGCCGAGGCTTCTACCCAATCAGAGCTCGGCTTGGTCTTGGCCACTCTGACCCTCAGTCATTCTGTCCACATTCTGTTTCCAGCACTTTTCCTTCTGTTTGCCTATTTTTCTTTGTTTGCTTTCTTGTCAAGAATCTCTCTGCAGCAGCTGATGGGGAGTAGAAAAGTAAATCCATGCACTCCTTATTTGATACACAAATCCTAATTTTTGCTCAGATTATGCTCCGTTTTATATAAATATATTTTAATCTCATTTATTAATTGATGCAAAATATTTTCACTAATGACATCACAATTACAATGTAACATCACCAGCGGCTTTCTTTAATTTTAAGCTTTGAAATAGATATTTATTTGGGTTCACATTATATAAAAATAAGCTTTTCTGCTGATAATTTCGACTGTAATTAATGAAATATATCTTGCTCTGCAATGGCTTATGATATTATTACAATCGTCAGGATGCTGGTAATTGGGATTGGACTGCTTCTGGTTTATCTGGTAAGAATCTGCACAGATTTCCTTTCTGTGTACCATATCTTCGTCATGATAGAGCAGCCATTGCTGCTGCAAATTTAGTCACAAATATTTTAATTTTATAAATTTAGAGTACCCAATTATTTTTTTTTCCAATTAAGGGGCAATTTAGCCTGGCCAATCCACCTACCCTGCACATCTTTGGGTTGTGGGGGTGAAACCCACGCAAACACGGGGAGAATGTGCAAACACCACACGGACAGTGACCCAGGGCCGGGATTCAAACCTGGGTCTTCAGCGCCGCAGTCCCAGTGCTAACCACTGCGCCGCCGTGCTGCCCCAGTTGCCAAATATTTAAACATTTTGTATTTTTTTCTTTTGTTCTTGGGATGTGGCAAAATCCGCAATTATTGCCCATCGCAGTGGCTCCTTGAGTGGAAGGTGGTAGGCCACCTTCATGAACCGCTGCAGCCCATGTAATGAAGGTGCTCCCACAATGCTGTTTAGTCAGAAGCCCCAGGCTACCTCACTCAGTGCCAATGCAGGAATGATGTATGTCAGGGTTGGGGTAGGGTATGACTTGAAGGCGGTGGTGTACCCACAGCATTGCTGCTGTTATTCTTCCCAGTGATAGAAGTTGCAGGGAGGTGTTATCAAAATAATCTTGTCAACTTGCTGCCGTACATTTTGTAGTTTGTGCACAAAACAAGGAGGCCATTCAGGACATCTTGTCAGCAACAACTTCTCACCCATCTTTCCTGTATCCTTGCGACTTTTTCATTTTCACGTGTGTATCCATTATAGTGTTCCCCTCCCTTCCTTGTTTTTTGTTTTCCCACCAAGACAGACGGTGTTCCCAGCAACTGCCAATCTGGAACCAGCTTCTGGGAGATTCACGTGTTTGACCCAGCGATATTTCCCCTTCAGTTTATTATCCTTTCCAAGCTTACACTCATCACTTCTCCAAATTGAAGATCGAGAATGTAACTCAGTGGGAATTCACAGGCATTAATTTATGTCACTGCACCTAATAGCAAAAATGAGTTGGGGGAAGAACAGCAAGAGCCTAACTCAATATCAACATTCATGAAGTTTTCTAGTACTGAATCATTATCATTAGACTCACCTTGCTCAGCTGCCAATTTATTAATGATGTACAAATCACTGGGATGAGGTAAAGCAGCTAGGGCTTCAGTTTCAGTCTGGATTAAATGAAGCAGAACCTTATCAGGTGGCACAGTAGCACAATGGTTAGGACTGTTGCTTCACAGCTCCAGGGACTCGGGTTTGATTCCCGGCTTGGGTCACTGTCTGTGCGGAGTCTGCACATTCTCTGTGTCTGCATAGGTTTCCACCGGGTGCTCCGGTTTCCTCCCCCAAGGTGAATTGGACATCCTGAATTCTCCCTCAGTGTACCTGAACAGGCGCCGTAGTGTGGCGACTAGTGATTTTCACAGTAACTTCATTGTAGTGTTAATGTAAGCCTACTTGTGACTTAATAAAGATTATTATTGTGCATCCCTGATTCTCGCTTCATCAGTGGTGGCCGTGCCTCCAGCTGCCAAGGCCTCAAGGTTTGTTATTCCCTCCTTAAACCTCTCATCCTTCTCTCCTCCTTTAAGGACACAAATTAAAACTTACTTCTTTGGCCAAGCTAATGGTCATTTGTCCTAATATATTTTAATGTGGCTAACTGAGAATTTTTGTTTGATAAATGTTAAATGCCTTGACAAGTTTTGTCACATTTCAGGTGCTATAGAAAGTTATTGTTGTCCTCATTGCTGCCAGACATTTCGTACTCAGGGATTTGTATATTTCATGTGCAATTCTTAAGTTTTTAAAAATGGTAGTGTAAAAGAAGAAATGCTGGCAATGTATGGTAAGTGATTCAGTGTCTGAAATGGTTAGAGCGAAATATTTTATTAGAAAGCAGAACATGATATTGATATAGAATATTCACAAACTTCTATTTCTTGGTACTGTAATAGTCTCAAAATTGTTCCTCTTCTAATGTAACACAACAGTGTAGAAATCATGCAAACATAAATCAATACAAGGAAATTAGAAGGCGAACTTGGATCTCTCTCATCCAGAAGGTAGTGGATTCTGGGACAATTAAAGCTTTCAAGACCAAGATTGGTAGCATTTTTGTTCAGTCAAATATTGAGAGATATGGAGCAAAAGTGACAAATTAAGTTGAAGTGCAGATCAGCCATCGTCTATTTGAATGATGTACTCATGTTCCTATGGGGACTGCAATTTCCAGAAAAATGTTGGCGCTGACAATAAGTGAACTGTACTAATCTATTATGAGTTCGATTTCCATGAAGAATCAGGAAAAAAAATCTAACTCATACTTCATGCTAGCATAAATCAAATGGTAGATGCTCATCAATCTTCAATACAATTGAATGAGGGAGGACCTTATAGGAGGTATTAAATATAATAAATTAGAGGATAAATTATTGATCCAGAGCAATGATTGCAGAACACGAGTACAAACTGGTAAAATGCAAGTTAAAGATTGAAGTAGAAACAGAAAATGAATGCTCTCCAATACCTTCACATTTTCCAAAAGTGTGGTTCCCAGAATTAAACAGAATGGGCGTGATTCTCTGGCCGCGTTGCGCTCAAGCAAGAGCACAACGCAGCCGGAGAATCCGGGGAGGGAACTCCAACAAGCCTCCCGAAAGCCTCCGCAACTCAAGAGATTCACCGAAGTCCTGCGAGATGTCAGAGTCGGAACTCCACACCAAATGGGCGTGAATGAATGTCCTTCCTGGACGTAGGTTGTAAACCTACTTACAACCTACCTGCCCAGGAACCACTGGACTCCGTCGATTCTCCGGCATCCCCATGGTAGATGCTGTCAGGCGCCAATAGGGGAGTCTCCCAGGCCATGGTCAGGGTAAGTGCAGTGTGGCTCCCTGGCCCTCCACCTGGAACGTGGGCACCTTGGCAATGCCCAGCCAGCAGGAGCACTGCCTGGGAGCCAGTGCAAGAGTGCCCAAGTGCAAGGGTGACACTGCCAAGGGTCAGGGTGTGAGGGGGCCATGCCCATGAACTGAGGGTGGAGGGGGGGTTTGAAATGTGGGGAAGTGCAGAACAGGCAGGAAGAGCCCTCTGGGAGGTTGGAGGGGTGATGGAGGGGGTTCCTGTAAGGGGGGCTTGAGGAGGCCTGAAGAGGGGGGGACCCCCCAGCAGGGTGCCCTCACTTGGGGGGTGTGGGGTAGTGTCCATGTGTGTGGATGGTGACATTGTCCAAGGATTGGGGGGGGTACAAGCTCACTTCGTGATCGGGACACCGTTTCAAAATGGCGGCTCGCTCTCTGCGGTCAGCTCCCCAGTACTTAAAAAAAATTCTAAGTTAAACCAGTGAGAAACTCCTTTGAGCCCAGAAGAGTGACTAAGTATCATTGAATAGCGGTGGGGAACTCGCCGGCAGAGCTCTGAAAAACCCGCCACAATTTAACTTAGAAATCTTTTGGAAGAATCACGCCCAATATATCAATTGAGGCTAAACCAGCGTTATCTACTGGTTCATCATAACTTCCCATATCTTGTACTCTTTTGCCTCCAGTTAAAAAGCACAGGATCCTGTATACTTTCTCAACAGGATCCTGTATACTGCCAAGCAGCTGCGCACACTGCTACAGCCCACTTTGAAACTGGTGCCACGGATCATATAGGTGTCCCCCCCGGAGTGCCCTTCTGACCCCAGACAACCCATCAGCAGTAGGGGCTGGTTTAGCACACTGGGCTAAATCGCTAGCTTTTATAGCAGACCAAGGCAGGCCAGCAGCACGGTTCAATTCCCGTACCAACCTCCCCGAACAGGCGCCGGAATGTGGCGACTAGGGGCTTTTCACAGTAACTTCATTTGAAGCCTACTTGTGACAATAAGCGATTTTCATTTCATTTACAGCACAACCAGTGCCATCTTGTTGGCTGGGATGAGTGTGTGTGGGAGCATACTGTGTACGTGTGGCTGCAGCTTGTCAGCCTCCGAGTGTCGATCATGGACCCGGCGAATCCCGCACCATTTTTCAGTGGAATCCACTGTGTTCCACGTGGCACCGGTGCTAGCCCCTCAAAGATAGCGGAATCAGTCCAGGTGCGGCGCCATTATTTCTGTCGTAAAAGTCCACGGATTCTGCATTGGCGTCAACACTTAGTCTCAGAACCGGAGAATACCTCCCATTGTGTCTCACAACTCAGTCTTACCCTCTGTTCCTCTGGTATCTTACAAAGCTTTTTCAGTATAGAAACAGGCCATTCAACCCAATAGATCCATGCCCTACAGAAGCCTCTTCCCATAATAATAATCTTTATTGTCACAAGTAGGCTTACATTAACACTGCAATGAAGTTACCATGAAAAGCCCCCAGTCGCCACATTTCGGCGCCTGGTGGGGTACACGGAGGGAGAATTCAGAATGTCCAAATTACCTAACCGCATGTCTTTCGGGATTTGTAGGAGGAAACCGGAGCACCCGGAGGAAACACACGCAGATATGGGGAGAACGTGCAGACACCGCACCAACAGTGACCCAAGCCGGGAATCGCACCTGGGACCCTGGCGCTGCGAGGCAACAGTGTTAACCACTGTATCCATTTCACTCTATCAATACCTGCTTTCTCACTTGTGTGGTTATCTAAGTTCCCCTTAATTGTATACATGCTTGTCATCTCAAGCACACCAGGTAGGAACATAGGAACTAGAGACAGTCATTTAGCCACTTATGCCATTCAATGAGATCATGTCTCGTTTCCAACTTAACTGAAACTCATATTTATTAACATTAAGAAGTCTGACAACGCGGGGTTCATTAAACTGGAGCAGATAAAGTTTGCCCTGAGAGGATCGGCTCAAGGGTTCACCAGGCGGTGGCAGCCATTTCTCGACTACCTAGGGGAATGTTAGAGGGAAGACAGATGACCAGCAGCAGCAACCCAGGGGGAGGGGGGGGGGGGGGGAGGGGGGAGGGAGGGGGGGGGGGGGGGTTTAGTTTAGTTTAGGTCAAAGATAAAGGGGTTTTGTTACTTGTGTATTGTTAAAAATTTCTGTATTGTTATTGTTGCGTTTGCTTTGTAAGAGGGGAAAAATTGTTGTTTGGGAAAAAAATTTCAATAAAACATATTTTTAAAAAAAGAAGTCTGACAACACTTGCTTTCGGAACGCAGCTCCTTCCTCGGGTGAAAGCTAGTGATTCGAAACAAACCTGTTGGGTTTTAACCTGGTGTTGTCAGACTTCTTACACAGAATTTACAGTGCAAAAGAAGGTCATTTGGTCCATCGAGTCTGCACCAGCCCTTGGAAAGAGCACCCTACCCAAGCCCACACCTCCACCCTATCCCCACAGTTCCACCATATCCCCGTAACCCCACCTTACCTTTTTTTATTTTTTGGACAAGGGCAATTTACCATGGCCAACCCGCCCACCCCTGCACATCTTTGGACTGTGGGAGAAAACCGGAGCACCCGGAGGAAACCCACACAGACACGGGGAAAATGTGCATACTCTGCACAGACAGTGACCCGAACCTGGGACCCTGGCGCTGTGAATCCATTGTGCTAAGCACTATGCTACAGTGCTGCCCACCCCAGTCCAACCCTGGCATCCCCACATCATATTTATTAATATATTTAGTTAACAAAAATCTATCAATCTTAGTCTTAAAATAACAATTCGTTGAGCATCAATTTTCACTTCTGGAAAAGGATTCTAAAATTCTACCACCCCTTCTGTGAGGAATTGTTTCCTAATTTCACTACTGAAAGTTCTGCTACTATTTTTTTAACCATTGTCTCCAGTCCTAGACTCCCTAACTAGTGGAATAATTATTTTCATCAACCCTTTCTTTTCTCTCCCCCCCCGACCACCTCTCTTCCACCTCTTAATATTGCGAACACTTAAATCAAATCACCCTTTAACCTTCTAAATGCCAGGTGGCACAATTCTAGTTTGTGTAATCTCTCCTCATAATTGAATCCTTAGAGAAAAAAAATGACGTGCATTTACATGTTGTTCACAACCACTAGAACTCACAAAATGCTTTAAAGCCAAAGAAGAACTTTTTGAAGTTGTAATGTAGGAAACAGCAGCTAATTTGCACTCAGTAAACTCCCATAAACAGTAATCTGACCATGAACAGTTAATGTTTATTTCCGCAATGTTGATTAGGTGATAAATATTGGCCAGGACACTGGGTAAAACATACCTGCCCCTCTTCAAAATGGTGTCATGTTACATCCACCTGAGCTGGCAGCTGGGGCATCGGTTTAACATTTTATCTGAAAGCTGATACCTCCAAGAGTGCAATGCTGCACTGAAGAGTCAGCCCTAATTTTTGTGCTTGTGCTCAAGCCCTGGAATGAGACTTGAATCTTGGAGCCCAAATATCATTCCAGTACACTTACACAGCACACCCTCCAAAAACAATATATCCTTCCTAAGGTGTGGTGCCAGAGCTGCTCACAGTATCCCAAATGTGGTCTGGTCAGGGCTTTGTATAACTGAAGCATAATTTCTATGTCCTCGTGTTATAATCTATCCATTTACCTCTTTGATCATGTTCTCATGACATGGTCGAAATCCAAATCTCACTCGATCTTTACTTAGCTATTTGCCATTAGAAAGTAACCTGTTCTGACCGTTTAAGATCCAAGGGTGATGACCACATCTATCAATATATTTTTGTAATGTTACACTTTGATTTATACTGCTTACAATGGCACCCATCTGGTAGCAAGTTTCACTTGCGGCTTCTCCGGAATGCTTCCCTGGATTTATTAATGACAATCTTGTAGGCATGTTTGCAAGTGGAAACATCTTCTAAAAGTCGAACCGATTAAAGATTTCTTTTCATATCAAGATTCATGTGACTGAGGTCAGCCCTCGGTCTTTTCTTTTCTAGGGAACAGAGAGGACTCTCATGTTGAATATTTCTGGCTTGGCCTCAGACCTGACAGGTGTATTTCCAGGATTTTCTTTTACACATGGGGATAGAGCAGTACAGCATAAAAGGGGGCCATTTAGCCCATTGAGTGAGTCAGCTCCTGCTCATTCCCCTGCGATTTTTACTCCTTCAAGCATTTGATTTAATTCCCTTTAAAAAACCTTTAAGTACATTGTATGTGCATTTGAACCGTTTATATAGAAACCTGACCTTTATCGGCCAGACTTTGCTATCTCTCTGCCCCCATGATTTAGCTCAGGGATACGGCCAACTCAGTCTCCTCTGTCTCTCACAACACTCACCCTTAAACCACTTCTCCCCAAACCTGTGTTCAACAACGTCCCACCTGCCGGCGGCTTTACCGCCCGTTGCTACAGCAACCCCGCCACCGCCATTGCACCAACCTCGGAATCACATTGGGCGGCTCAAAGGCTGCCTGAAACGCCTACCTCCGAAAGCAGCCTAACAATTGGTCCTTTCCAAGCCGCGCTGCAAGGGAGGCTCGGATTGGTCACTCGTTGTACCCCCCCCAGCGGCCGGTGAAACCCAGACTGTGATAGGCTCAAATCCAGCCGGCTCTGGAACCGGGCCGCCCATTGGTTCCTTCGTCGGGCTGCGAGGCGCGTGCTGGGACCCTCGCGGCCATTGGTTCGCTGGGGTCGTGATTGATAGGAGGGGGGCGGGACCGAGTGGAACCAGGTCAGCAGTTACGTCAGCGGCTGGAAGTAGGTCAGTGGAACCTGGGTTGCGACATTGTATCAGTGGCGGTCGGGAGCTGCGCTTTGAAGCCGGCGACAAGGCAGCACACCTGGGGGCGGGAGCACCTGCCGAAATCCCATCCGTGCAAGGTGAGTAACTCAGTGATGCTACACCTCAGACTGGATGGGGAACGAGGCTTTGAACCCCCTTTCTCTCTGTCTGCCTCGACAGGTTCGCCCAACTTGCACTCACCTGGTATCAGAGTTATTGGACCCTCATGCCCCCCCCCCCCCCCCCCCCCAGACAACCCCTACTGCATTTACCATTGCAGGAATTGCTATCAGTTGAAAAATAACATTGAGCATGAATAAATGGTTAAAGTTAGTGTTTTTCTCTTCGTAGCTTGACAGATGAGCCATTTCCCCGTATGTCTTTTTAACAGTCAGAATCTACTTTGTGCAAATGCCCAGTTTTTGTACTGTAGACTTTGTTTCTTCCTGGGTCTGTGTGAGAGTGAGTGTGTGTGAATGTATGTATGTGAGTGATCTTTTGTCGCTGGTGCAGGGTTTTGAAGACAGATCTCTTATGTCCTCTAATTCTGATACCTTGCACGTCTCACCACTTTGCCTTCACCAGCCTAGCCTTCAGCTACCTAGGCCCTGAATTCTAGAATTTCCTCCTATTCTATTTCTTCGCTTCTCTCAAGCTGCTTTTAAGGTTGGTACAGTGGTTAACACTGCTGCCTCACAACACCAGGGACAGGGGTGACTGTGTGGAGTTTGTACATTCCCCCTGTGTGTGTGTGGTTTTCTCAGGGTGCTCTGGTTTCCTCCCTCAGTCCAAAGATGTGCAGGTTAAGTGAATTAGCCATGCAAAATTGTCCCTCTGTATACAAAAGGTTAGGTAGGGCTACTGGGTTACAGGGATAGAGTGGGGGCCTTGGGCCCAGGTAGGGTTCTCTTTCCAAGGGTCGGTGCAGACTCGATGGGCCAAATAGCCTCCTTCTGCACTGAATTCTATGATTCTATTCTATAATTTCTATGTTTTGTTTGGTCCCTGGTCCGAATACCTCCTTGCGTAAATAAAAGCAAAATACTTCAGATGCTGGATATCTGAAATAAAAACAGTAAGAGCTGCAAAAACCCAGATCTAGTAGCATCTGGGGAGAGAAACAGAGTTAACATTTCGAGTTGAATGTGGACCTCCTTTAGAATTGTTCGGAACAGCTTTTCCAGCACTTTATTTTGTTGTGCAAATTTTGTTGAATAATGTTCCTGCGGTGCGCCTTGTAACTTTTTACCATGTTAAAGATCCTGTACAAATGCAATTTGCAGATCAGGAATAGGTTAGCATTTAGATCCTTTGTAACCTGTTGATGTGGTAAATGTTCTTATGTGAAAATAATTTTTATATGTTTGTGAATTTCTAAAATTTTAAGAAATATTCATACTTACAAAGTGCTGTGGCAGATGTCTTATTTTACATGTGAGCGTTCGTTCCATAAAGCTACAGCCATAATGTATGCTGTCTTTGTTTTGCACAATGTGCAATCTTCATTTATTGCATTGTAAACATACTGTGATTTCAGCTGCCTAGGCCTTCAATCTGGAATTTTGTTCCAAAATCTCGACCTTGCTTTCCCACTTTAAAATGTTATTTAAAACCTACCTATTTGATTCAGCTTTTGGTCACCTATCCTAGTTTTCCCTTGCATGGTTTAATGTGAATGCTTTGAGATGTCTTACCATGTTATTAAATCTGAATCTGGTATTTGAGACTGGTAATCCGAGAACTATACTGTGCAATTCTGCCCATTTTGTCTTGTAAATTGAAAATGTGTTGTTATTTTTAATTCTCTAATTGTATGAGGAGTACCTTTGCAGTTAATATCTGCCTTTACACTTGTGTCAGTTCTGCAGATTTGTTTTTAAGGCTCCTTTAATAATTTCAGGACATCTCGGCACTTCTCAACCATGGCTCAGTGGCTAGCATTCTTGACCTCAGGATTCAAGCTTCACTGAGAACTTGAGCAGATAATCCAAACTGACAGTTCAGTGCAGTACTGAGGGTCACCTTATACAGAAAATAAAATATTGTAGGGAATTTGTCTTTTATTCATTCAAGGAATGTGGGCTTCGCTGCCGGGGCCAGCATTCACTGCCTATTCCTAATTGCCCTTGAGAAGATGGTGGTGAACAGCCTTCTTGAACCGCTACAATCCCTGTGGTGTAGTTACACCCGTCGTGCTGTTAGGAAGAGAGTTCCAGGATTTTGGCCCAGCACCAATAAAGGATCAGCCGATATATTTCCAAATCAGGATGGTGAGTGGGTTGGAGGGAAACTTCCAGGTGGTGGTGTTGTTTCCATGCATCTGCTGCCCTCTTCTTTCTAGATAGTAGTGGTCGTGGGCAACTTGTGAAAAGTTCCACAAACAGCAGGAGTTAAACAAACAGATTTATTTTACTGTTGCCTGAGGATGAATTGATCTATTTTATTGTTAGTTGAGGGCTAAATGTTAGCTAGAACACCAGGAGGATTTCCTACCTCCCCTCCAATAAGAGTGACCATGGGAGCTTTTACGTCCATCTGAGAGAGATGGGACCTTAGCTGTAACATCTCACTGAATGACAGTGCAGTGACTCTGGCAGTGCAGTCCTCCCTCATTCCCGTTGGAGTCTTTTGGTCTGGATTATGGGCTCAGGTTCTCCAATGAAATCCTAAAACAAGACTGATTATCTACTTGAGTCATGGTTGAAATTTGTATCAGGCATATGAAATCATGGAGTGACCTCATTTTGTTGTCTTTATGATGGAAATAAGTCATCCAACCCACTGGAGATCACTAATTAATGCTGGGTGTAATTGTTCATTAACTTTTTTAAATGTTTCTCTTTCAGCTGGTGGACAGTTTAAGAGTGGAATCTCTGTCTGATCTTAACCTTAAAAGCAAGTGTGTTTTGATGGAGAGCTTCCGTCAATGACATTATAAAAATAATACGTTAATTTCCTCTCTTCGTAAATATGGTTAATGTGAACTTAATACTAACTGGTTTTGTGTTGTGATTTACATATATACTAACCTGGTGGAATGTTTCCTCCAGTTACTGTATTACTGACATTGTAATGTCATCTACATTTTTCAAGAGAATATTTACAATTTTTCTTTCCTATAGCCCTTGATGGAAAGCTTTACGTTTTACATTTACAATGCCAGTCTTCGACCATACTGCCTCTCCCAAATGCCCAATGCCCCCAACACATGTTTCTGAAGATCAAAGTCACATTTCTAATTGGTTTACGATTTGTGTGTGAATCAAGTTCAATTAAAGGAGATCTTTACTGCCAGCCCGACATATTTTAAGAGATTGCCCTAAGAAGTTCAGTCTGACCTTTTTACCCTCCCCGTCCCCACTCCACCTGAAAGGCTAATTCCAGGCAACTGTATTGATTGACATTGGAGGTTACAGACAATCGCACCAAATTCCATATCTTAAGGAGTGGCTCAGTCTCTGGAACAAAATCCAGAAGTCATAAAAATTCCATAAAGCAAATCTGTAAAGTATCTTGTGACATTAAAAGATGCAAACTGGGTTCACCGTGGAAATAGAATCCATGAAAAAGACTTGCATTTATATTCTGTAGAATGGTCATATGGACTTGAAACATCAACTCTGTTTCTTGCTCCACAGATGCTGCCAGGCGTGCTTGGGATGAGTCCAGAACTAGGACTATATTTCTAAGACCGTCAAACTAATAAATTCAAGAGTGGTGATAATGTGGAACTCACTACTAAATCGTTACAGTGCAGAAGGAGGCCATTTGACCCATCGGGTCTGCACTGACTCACTGAAAGATCATTCTACCACAAGGAATGGTTAGGATGAATAAACTAGATGCCTTTAAGGGAGTAAGAGCATAAGGAATAGGAGCCGAACATTTTGCCCCTTGCCTGCTGTGGAAGGGAAGTTAATGAATTACCAATTTAGAAGCATGCTGGGAATATTGACTATATTTTAAAGCTGCTTTTGAGCGAAAATAAGTAGGTCAAGTAATGTAAACTAAATGTAAACTTAGTATGTTGTACTCGGCCTTATTATGATTTCTTCCGAAGGACAACAAAATGCGTACTCAAATTGTTTTTAAACCATGGGCAAAACATTCATATTTCCTCTTGCGTACGTTCCCAAGCTTTATCTCTTCAAAGTTGTTTATTTCACACTATAAATATAATGGTTTTCGACTCCATAACTCCGAGTGCAGTGCACTAGCTTTAGCAGCTGGAACATTCTCTCTCCACAAATATATTTGTGTCAATAAATTTCCTTAAATTGAACCTGGAGGAATTTGTCTTTATTATGATTTCCACGACACCTGCTTTGCCTTTTAAGGCAATCCTAACATGATAAACTGTTGCCGATTTTGATGAGTGGAATACTATCCCACTAGCGTCAGTAATAACTTGCCAATTCTGCACCGGAGATGCCAATAATGTTGCCCTTCTTAATATCGAGTAATATTGCTTTTCAGAGTCGCCAGGTATCAGATGATACCACCATAAGGTTCAACCGGATATTGATCAAAGACCCAACAACCAGTCAGTTAGTTCAAGTTCAATAATGTTTATTTACACACAAGATTAACTCACACATGCAACATAAAGACACCACAAGCTAAACTACACCTAACACTACAACAACCTGTACTTAACTTTCAGGCAACCGGCTTTGGCAGAGGAACAAGGCCTTTGTTCGGATCTGGAGTGGCTGGGTCTGGAAAAGTAACTTCGGTTCTGCTGGGCTCATCGGTCTGGTAGCGATCGTTGATCTTGAACTTGCTTCTGGTGGTGGTGCTGCAGTTGGCTTCAGGTATAGGCTGGGCCGAAGAGTGCCGGTGTGCCAGGGCCAAAAGAGATCGAACACATGGCAGTGTCTCTCTTTATCCTTTGGGGTTTCGCACTCTTTTGGGCAGTCCTTCGCTTTGGACCCAATAATTTGGCAAGCTTCGATTACTGTCTTCGATTTGAGCCAATAAAGGGGCAGGTGCCTTGTTGGCTGGGCATGTCCTGAGCGGTCATTGACCTTGGCTGTTTGGGCTTCCTGGGTGAAGGGAGTGACGCCGATGTGTCAGGAATTGTATCTGATACCTGAGTACCAGTCCTTTGTCCTGGAGAAGTGGGTCATTAGAATGCAAATCGGCTAGGGGTTTCAATACTGTCTGGTTCTCTGTCAGCAAATATACATTCAGGCTCTGAGTTTGCCTGAATCCTGTATTGGCCATGTTTCCCTTGAGTCTTTGTAAGTATCCATGTTTACTTTGTAAGTGGCCATCCCAGATGGCTACAAAACACACGAGAGAGAAAAGAATAGAGTAAGATGAAGTTAGGTAGGGTATAAACATGGGTCAGTTGGTCCGAATGGCCTGTTTCTGTGTTGTAAATTTGATGTAATTCTGCATAATGCTGAGGAAAGTCGATTATACTCTGTTGATTCCCCCATTCCTGTCTTCCCCATCCCAGCCCACAGAAACTCAATTGCCACCTCCCCCAGGACTGTCCCCCATGACCAACTCCCAATTACATCACTGCCTGTTCTTGTTCCAGCCATTGCACCTTTTTACATCACATCAGCTTAAAAAATACAGAAACACACAAAATGGGTGCAGGAGTCGACTATACAGCCCGTTTAGCCTGCCATTCAATGTGGAAATACCTGATCTTGGGCTTCAGTCCCACCTTCCCACCTGCTCCTTGTATCCCTAGATTCCCCCAGAGGCATGCATTTGTCTGGTGCCTTTCTTGACTTCAGGAAGTCTTAAGGCACTTTATAGCCAATGAAGTACGTTTTATATTTGGAGCCACAGTTGAAATGTAGGATTTGTACACAGCAAGGTCCCACAAACAGTGACATGATAATCTTGGTGATGTTGGTGAAGGGGTTAATGTTGGCCAAGAGAACACACCAACTTTGTACTCTAAATAATGGTGTGGAACTTTTATATTCATCAAGAGCATAATTGCTCTAATAGTTTATCTGATAGATGTCAGCACGGTAGCACAGTGATTAGCACTGTTGCTTCACAGCGCCAGGGACCCGGTTCAATTCCCGGCTTGGTCACTATCTGTGCAGAGTCTGCACGTTTTCCCCATGTCTGCGTGGGTTTCCTCCGGGTGCTCCAGTTTGGACATTTTGAATTCTCCCTCGGTGTACCCGAACAGGGTACTTCATTGCACTTCATTGCAGTGTTAATGTAAGCCTACTTGTGACACTAATAAAGATTATTATTATTATTATTATTAGATGGCACCTCTAGCAATGCAACTCAGTATTGCACTGGGAGTGTTAGCCTGGATTTTGTACGCTAGTGTGGGGTATGAACCCACGATCCTCTGAGGTTAGAGTGGTACCCACTGAGCTGCAGTGAGGCATGGCTGAAGATGCCTCTTTAGATGATCCTCCATGAGCCACTTCCCTCCTCGCAGTAGCAATCAAAGCACATTGCAGCTTCCTACTCTTACCTGTTTTTTTAACAAGTCAAATGTGCGTGATTGGCACAGCCATATAAGGGAAATGATTATGCCAAAACGAACTGGCTGAGATATTAGTAAGGCTACTCCATAGCATCTGTTACCATTGGCAACACTGGCATGCTGTTGTGTCAATCGTGTCCGTTGCTTCTATTTATTATTCAGCTTCCTGGTTTTGCTGGATGCTCATATTTGGCTGAAGCCAGTGAATAATGAATTGAATTCTGGATGTGTGGGCAGGAATCGGAACATCATTTTAAAAAGAAAAACTGCAACTTAAGTTCAACTGCAGTTGTTATTTCGATGAGTGGGAGTGCAAGCAAACTGAGAGAAACTCACATTAGTCATGGTGTTTAATATCGACCCGGCTCAGTGGGTAGTCTTCTCTCGCTTCTCAGTCAAAAGGTCATGGGTACAATTCCTTTCCAAAGACTTGAGAAAAAAACTCTAGGCTGACGCTCCCAGTACAGTACTGGGAGTGCTGCACTGATGTTGGTGCCATCTTCCGAGACCTCGTCTACCCTCTCGGTGGGTGCAAAAGATTCCCGTGGCACTATTTCAAAGAGGAGTAGGGTTACATTCTGGGATGTGTTTGCTAATATTTAACACACCACCAATATTACTACATAAAAGATGCAGATTATTTGTAATTATCACACTGCTATTTCTGGGAACTTGTTATGCACAAATTGACTCCTGTGTTTCTTACATTACAACAACTACAAAAGTACACTTCAAATAAAATATTTAATTGGATGTAAAAAACTGAATGTTCTGGATGAAAGGTGCTACATAAATGCAAGCTCTTTCTTTTTAAGATCATGATTTTCCCTTAATTTAAATGATCATGAAATCCCTTGCTGTTGCTTTTTGGTCTCCTTCAATACCATGTTGGTGATTCTGAATATCGAATTGCAGCCTTGTCCTCTTGTGGCCACTTTAGAGATGTCGGACTCGTCGGGGCCGCAGACTGTAGCGAAGGCAAATGTCCTTGCCTTCGCCCTGCTGATTGACCGGAGGTGAGTTCTGCTGGAGTGGAGATCTTCCTCACCGCCCAGCGTCTAGGTACGGTTGGGTGGCCTAATGGAATTCTTGTACCTGGAGAAAGTCAAATACACCATTAGGGGGTCAGCTGTAGGGCTCTACCAGAGGTGGCAGCCATTCCTTACCCACTTTAAGGAATTAGTCACCATCAGTTGCTTGGGGGGAGTGGGGGTGCATGATTGGCCAGGGTTTTTGTTACGGTGGGTTTTGTTATCACCTGCTGTGGTAATGAGTTTTTGTGTAAGATTTATTGGAAAATCTTGAATAAAAATATTTTAAAAATAAAATCCCTTGCTGCAGGTAGACCAGCTCCCATGATGTGTTATATGTGGGTGAGGCTCTCTGTCAGAAGCACAAAAACTGCTCCCCTCAAAGAACTGGGGTCTTTCTGGTGCACCTTTGACCCATAGACCTGTTGTCATTTCTTTGACGATAGTTCGGGTTTCCATCTTGGAAGGATGCAAGTGTTGGAGGTGATGCGGAAAGTGTGCATTTCCATCTGTGTACACTCTGCACTACTCATTAATATATCTTGCTCTGCAAATAATTCCTGCAGCCATTTATATTTGCTCTCCTATTACAGGACTTCTGTTCCTATGGGCAACAATTTAAAAACCAGGAGGCCATTAAGCGCCTTGAGCTTGTTCCATCATCTAGAATCCTGTAACTCTTAATATCCTTACACAACAACTTATCAACCTTGGTTTTGAAGTTTTCTTTTTTTTTAAATAATTTAGAGTACCCATTTCTTTTTTTCCAATTAAGGGGTAATTTAGCGGGGCCAATCCACCTACCTTGCACATCTTTTGGGTTGGAGAGGTGAGACCCACGCAGACACTGAGGAGAACGTGCAGACGCTGCACAGACAGTGACCCAAGCCGGGAATCGAACCTGGGACCCTGGAGCTGTGAAGCAATTGTGCTAACCACAATGCTACCGTGCTGAGATAAAGGGCAGCATTCTGTGAAAGCTTTACATTTTTTTTTTTTGTACCATTCCTGGATATGATTCCCTCTGTTTTTTTTAAATTTAAAAAAAAAACAATTCTTTTTTCTCCAATTAAGGGGCAATTTTAGCGTGGCCTAGCCACGTACCCTTGGATTGTGGAGATGAAACCCACGTAGACACTGGGAGAATGGGCCGGGATCGACCCTGAGTCCTCGGCGCCATGACTGAATATGATTCCAAATCACGAGCCCCAAAATCTCTCCCTTCACCACATCTTCCCTAAGGTTACCCTATCAAGCCATTGCATAATCTTTCAACATGTCAAATAATAATCTTTATTGTCATAAGTAGGCTTACATTAACACTGCAATGAATTTAGTGTAAAATACCCTAGTCGCCACACACCGGCGCCTGTTCGGGTACACGGAGGGAAAATTCCAAATGTCTAATTCAGCTAACAAGCACATCTTTTCGGACTTGTGGGAGGAAACCAGAGCACCCGGAGGAGACCCACGCAGACACTGGGAGAGCGTGCAGACTCTGCACAGACAGTGACCCAAGCCGGGAATCGAACCTGGGACCCTGGCACTGTGAAGCAATAGTGCTAACCACTGTACTACCGTGCCGCCCTATCGGGTTACCCCTCAACCTTCTCTTTTCTACTGAACAGCTCCCAGCCGTCTCAGTCTTTCCCGACAACTACAGATCCCCAATTCTGGTACCATCCTCTTGTACCTTCTGTGGTGCCTCTAAATCCTATTTACAATATAGAGATCAGAACTGTGCGCAGTACTTCCAAGTGTGATTTAACCAAGATTTGATACAAATTTAATATAACTTTACTGTTTTTAATTCTGTCTTTCTAAAAAAAACCTTTGTGCTTGGATTTTGTTTTTTCATGGCTTCATTAACATGGCTCGCTATTTTTACTAATTTGTGTATCAAGATTTAACTGTAATAACCACATCATAAGCTCATCAGTCAGAGCTCACTGTCAGGCAAGGGTTAATTCAGCAGTGACTGGGTGATGGGAGCTCTGATTCTTTCCTGAGCAGCTGATTCATCTGACCTACTTTACGACTGACCTTGATTTATTGTTCAGCAGAAGTGTTAGCCCCACCACGCAATCAGCTTTGGTGCATGATTAAGCTGGTCACGTGACTGCTCCTTCAACAGTCCAGCGATGAGAAAATCTGCTATTGCTGCGCGAATTCTCTTTGCAACACTTGAAATCGACTGAAGGGTTGGTTGCCTTTAGAATAATTAGATTGTTGTCCAAATGTGCAGGAGAGGGGAGCAACCCGTGAGATAAACTGCAGCGTTTCCAGGGCACCAGTGTTGGCACTTGCACAGAATTCACAAGGGAACTTAATCAGGAAGTGGCCTAGATGGCATGTATTCAGATGGCCCTTAATGTATCTTGGCAACTGGTAATCGGCTAATTTTTATTTTCTCACAAAGCTCCCTGGCTCTCTGTGTACTGTTGGAAAACTGTGTTCTATTTTTGAGTGTAGGCAGCTTATGCAAGAACTTTTAATAGATATTGTCGTTACAGTACTCATTTAGAATATAAAGCTCTCCTGAAATATGTGCTGATGGCATAAACCCACGTGTTTGGTTGCGGTACTTTGATTTCAATTTGAAAGATAACAATGTTAATGTGGATGGTGGAAATGTGTGGCATTTAATCTATTTTTTAAATTAATTCTCAGAATATGTGAGTCTCTGACGAGGCCAGCATTTATTGTCCATCTCTCCTTTCCCCTTCGTGATAATGGGCTGTCTTGAACTGTCTTGGCCCGTGCATTGTAAGCACACCCACAGTGCGTTTGGGAAGGAAGTTCCAGGGTTTTCACCCAGTGACTGTGAATGAACGATGGCATAGTTCCAGGTCAGGATGGTGTGTGACTTGAGGGGAACTTCCAGATGGTGGTGTTCCCCATGTGGCTGCCGGTCTTGTCATTCTAGGCTGTTGAGGCTTTTGGGAGATACTGTTGAAGGTGTCTGCATAGCTACGATTGGTGGAATGCTTCTAAACTCCCTTCACTCAACAAAGCAAAATACTTTGGTTCTTCAAACTGTTATTAACTAGTGCAGAATGTGAACAGCCAGATATTAATGGTTAGTAAATTTCTCTCCTAAATATCACTGGATTTCAGCTCTTTCCCCAAGGCGACTCTTATTTTCCCAAAGAGGTGAGGCAACAGTTTTATGCAAATTGACTAAACAAATGGCTGGATTTGTTCCTTTGTACATGATGGAAAAAGCGAGAATCGTAGAAATTTGACAGCAGCAAAAGATGCCATGATGCTGCCGTTTGTGGGTCTGATTTAAGGTACAGCACCACCAACAATACTACACTCCCTCAGTGCTTCAGTGTTAGCCATCTGCTCAACTTGGATCTATTTTTCTGGGGGAGGGGGGCGCATAATTAGGGGCAGAATTGCATAACAATGCAGTGAGCAGTTAATTCAATTATAATTCTGTACTTTAAAATGTTTCAGATCGTCCAATGGCAGACCAAAATATGGACATATCCTCAACAATAAACGATTTTATTTCGGCTGATCCAAATGGATTGATATTGAGCTCCTTGGGCACAGCAGGAATGGACTTTAACCGGAAACGCAAAGGAAGTTCTACAGATTATCAGTAAGTTTAAACAGTGATGCTTTTGTCTTCAGCTCAATAAGGTCAAGTCGCCATGGTCCCAGATAACCATAGGCTGTTCTCCCCTTTGAAGGGAAGAGCTGACTGGTGATGATTTAATGTGAGGATCACCACCCCTCAGGCGAGGGGCACGTTTCAGAAGCGGGGCCTTTATGATTAATCGTAGCTGATTCTGGAATTGAACCTGCGCTGTTGGCCTCTCTCTGCATCATGAACAAGCTGTCCAGTCAACTGAGCTGAACTGGGCCCCCCCCCCCCCCCCATTCAATAAATCTCCTTCAACAAGTCTTTGACAAGAACCTCCCTCTTTATTTTGTTCCGTGTGCTTGAATATATTTGCCTGTCTTCATTTCCCAGCCTGCCCTTTCTCACTGTTTGACATGGAACAGACAGGGTGGTAGGCGCAGGGTGTTGGGATAGGGAAGGTGTGGCTGGGTAGACTGCGTGGGGGCAGAGGGGACTGGGAGGTGGAGGATCTGGACCAATGTGGGCATAAAAATATTGCAGGCTTTTGTTTGTTTAATTTGACTATCAAGTGAGTCATGTCCTACTCCAGAAACCTGAGCATATCATCAAGATGATGCACCCCTCGCCAATGCTGCAGGAGTACTGGCACTGTCTGATGTGCTGTCTTTCAGATGAGATTTCAAACCATGGCCCTGACATGCCCTCACATGGGTGAAAAATGCCTTGTGTTATTTTGAGGAATTGCAGAAGAGTTCATCCTGGTGTTCTGGCCAATAAATGTATCCATTAACATTACAGAAATAAATTATATTTTTTTGGTCATGGTGGGAAAATTGGTTGCTGTGTCTCTTAATGTTGCTACACTTCATAAAATACTTCAGTGACTGTGGAGTGCTTTGGAGTGCCCTCAGGTTGTGAATACCCTCTTTCTTTTGAGTTTGCCTTTATGTCTCTTCAAATGAATAGTGTTAGGTGTGTTTTCTTTTTATTCTTTCACAGGATGTAGTAGTCACTGGCTAGGCCAGCAATTTTATTGCCCATTGCTAATTACGCTCAAAGGTGGTGGGTGAGCTGCTGCCTTGAACTGCTACAGTCCCTGTGGTGTAGTCACACCCCAGAGTGCTTTTAGGCAGGAAGTTTTAGTCTTTTGACACAGCAACATTGAAGAAATGGCGATATAGTTCTGAGTCAAGATGGTGAGTGGCTTGGAGGGGAACTTGCAGGTGGTGGTGTTCCCATGTAGTGACTTTGAATTAGGTTCTTCAGTTGCATTCAATTAGGGAGCAACCAAATTGGTGTGAAGTTGTTGGGTAGGTTTAGAACAAGATCAACGCAGTTAAGAAGATGCCATTTAAGAATGTGTTGTGTTATGGGGATAAGGTGGGAGAATGGCACTAAATGAATTGCACATTTGCAGAGCTGGTGCTGGTGCAAAGAGCTGAATGGCTCTTGCGTGTAACAATTTTGTGATCCTCTGAGTGCACTAAGTGCTCGAGCAATGGCCTGTTAGAAAGTAGTTATCACCACTTGGTCCAGACATCAGTTTGCCCATGAACAATGTGACAGCAGATACTTCTGCATTTAAAAAAATGTATCTTGAATTGTTTTGAGCATTAAATCGGCAAGATTCTGTTGCCAGAATAATTCATTTTGATAAGTCCGATTTCCGCTCAGATATACTTAATGTGCTAATAATTGATGTTTTAATAATTTGTGCATTATAGCATATAAACATTGACTTGGATGTCAATTATTCTTTTGTCCTTCCACCTAGCTTCAATGCGACCAGAGTAAATTACATTAACACGGCATCTTTTGCGTCCTCCGGATGTTCCTGAAGTGTTTTACAGTCAATTAAGTATTTTATCAGAAGCATAGTCGGTGCTGTTTTGTATCTTTAAATGCCTGAAAGAATAGAGACGTGTAGAAGTTAGGATTAGTGTAATCTTCAATTCCTGGAAACTCTAGGAAACCCAAACTTTGTGCCTTAGCAGCCAAGTTTATTTGGCTTCTTAATGGAATGTTGAACTACTGAATTCTGTTTCAGATCACTTTCAAAGTAGTAGCTTGCTCTGAACAAAGAAAAATTTGGATCCAAGTACATATAATAATTTCTGTGTATGTCTGTGTAGATTTACCTTGTCAGAGACTTGTGAAATTCACAGTCAAAACCATAATATTATCCTTGTGGTGAAAGAGTTTCAGAAACATACCCTGAGGACAGTCAATTCCAAAGCTTAGAGTTTTCAATTAACAAATTATTTCTCGACAACGGTGTGTAAATCGGACATCTTTGTCGATGTTTTAATGCAAGATGACATTGGTTGACCTTTTTGCAACGTGGCCTTGCCCATGGTTATCTATCCACTGCTGAAGAGTTTTAAGATCCTGAAACCTGTTTAGGTTTCCTCTTCTCCCTTTGCCAACCACCACAATATTCTTTTTGAAGGATCACAGAATGATACAACACAAATAAGACCATTCAGCCCATCACCTTCATGCTTGCTCTATGAAAGAGCTAGCCTATTAACCTTGTTCCTCCCTGAATTTTCCCACAGTTGTGCAAATCTTTCCCTTTTAAAGCCATGTCAGTAACCTTTTGAAAGTGACTAAAATTCAAATCTGAAATAGATAGATTTTTGTTAAGCAAAGATATTAAGGGATATGGGCCAAAGGCAGGTATATGTAATTGGGCCACAGATCAGCCATGATCTCATCAAATGGCGGGACAGCCTCAAGGGACTGAATGGTCTACTCCTGTTCCTATGCTACTGAGACTGTTTTTGCCACACTTTGGGGCAGCGCATTTTATTAAGTATGGCTGTTGACGAATGTGAAGCAAAGACAGGTAACACATTTCTGCATCCCCAATAATGTACCTTTTGAAGCCTAGTCACCATTGTCATGCATAAGCTCCCACAAATAGCAATGTGACAATCACCAGATTTTGTTTGCCAGTAATATTGGTTGAGGGGTAAGTATTGGCAGAGACACCGGGGAGAACTCCCCTGATCTTATACATCCATCAGCTTGGATTATGTGCTCAAGCCCCTGGAATGGATTTTGAACCAATAATTCCGACTCCAAACCAGGACAGTTGCCCACTGAGCTAGGCCAGAGACCTCTGGTAGTTTCTCCGGAACAGTTGCCCTGAAATATTTGAGATTTGATACAAAATGGGTTGAGTTGAAAATTAATGATTGGATGTCAATGTTTCTGGCAAATAGGTAACTACCTAATATCTAGCATTATAAACAAATAACATTTATTTTTCACATAAGTAAAACGTTTACCGTCCTTATTTTTTTCAGACTTGATGGCTTTTCGTTTGAGTAAGTATGAAAAAGTGAACCAGTTTAGTTTTCAGAACTGTGTGCGTGATAGGGGTTTAGAGGAGAGTGACAGAGTAGGTGTAATGTATTGTTTCAAATGAACCATTGAATGGCACCCAGAGTGTCCTTAACGCAGGTAGGTGTGTTACCCAGTTGTGTCAAATCAGTTATCCAGTTGTGGGCGGCACGGTAGTACAGTGGTTAGCGGTGTAGCTCCGCCTGCTCATGCCCGCGCCTGCCCCTCCGTCTGCCGGCACCTGCCTCTCCACCTGTCTGAGCAGGCACCTGCCCCTCCACTGGCCCGGACTGACCCTTGCCCTTCCGCTTGCCCCTGCCCCTCCGCCGCACCGGCCCCTCGCCTGCCCCTCCATCGGCCCCTGTCCCTTCGCCTGCCCCTGCCCCACATCGGCAATGGTCCCTCTGCCTGCCCCCCTACCGGTGCCTGATTTATGTGGTAAACTGAGCTGATGGACTCAATAGTTAAGAGTATGAAATGGAACTGCTGCATTAACCAAACCAATCATTCTGTAATTTCTTATTCAGTCTGAAATTGAGGAAAGACTTCTAGAGATTGTTTGTTTGTGTTGCTTTCAGAGATGGGATGGACACTGACAAGGAGGACCAACACAGCAGGTATAATCAAATATTTTTTATTTTTTTATTTTTAAGAAATTCATGTTTTGAAGCAATGTACTGTTTTGTTTCTGGTCAACTTTAAACGTGCCTCTTGTTAATGGTGTAAATCTGAAGAGAGGAGGCAAACAGTTTGAATTTGCTCAGTTTCCTATTAATAAGTACTTTTTGCATTCCAGGAATTTCCATCCAATAATAGCTAGCAGATGGCTAATTATGTCACTGCTCATTGTGAGTCGGAAGATGCTCTTTTTAATTACATGAGGCTCTTATCGACAGTGTAACTTGTAAGATGTCGTAATAACCACTGCATTTATGTAGCACCTTTTGACATAGTAAAATGTCCCAGGCCACTTCAAATGAAAAATGAAAATCGCTTATTGTCACAAGTAGGCTTCAAATGAAGTTACTGTGAAAAGCCCCTAGTCACCACATTCCGGCGCCTGATCGGGGAGGCTGGTACGGGAATTGAACCATGCTACTGGCCTGCCTTGGTCTGCTTTAAAAGCCAGCTCTTTAGCCCTGTGCTAAACCATGCCCCAAGGGGCATAAGTCAGTCAAAAGTTGCCAAAAAGGGATATATTGTGACAGGTGACCAAATGCTGAGTCAAAAATGTAAGTTTTGTGGAGGAAAAGAGAGAGAGTGAAAGGTTCAGTGAAGGAATCGCTGAACTGAGGGCTCAGATAATTGAAGGGATGGCCATCAATGGTGGGACGATGAAATTGGAGATGTGCAAGAGGTCAGAATTGGGAGAGTGTGGATACCTTGGAGGATTGTAGGGTTAGAGGAGGTTGCAGAGATAGAGTGGGGCAAGGCCATGGAGTGATTTGCACATGAGGGTGAAACCATTAAAGCAGTGCTGGACTGTAAGCCAAGTGGGCATAGGGTGGGGCATGGGTGAATGTGTTCGGAAGAACTCCGGTTTAGGGCATGTGGAAGATGAGAGGCTAGCCAGAAGAGCAGAATAGTCACATCTGGAGGTAACATAAACCGGAATTAAATATGACATTTGCAGAAGTTTGTTTGCCATTTACAAGACATTTTGTAAATAACTATCAAATCTTTTGAGTTTTTCTCTTGGTTAGTTAGGGTATGATAGTGGGATGGATGGACTCAGAATCGGACAGGATCAATAAACGGACAGGTGATCAATGTATTTTGTTACATTGCCTCCTGGACAATGAAGGCAAAAATAGATCAGGCTATTTCTACTTTGTTGCCTTGAGTCACTTCTCAAAAACCATTATCAAGCAAAATCTTGCACACAGCCACATTAGTGACCATTTCTTTGGAGGGGGGGGTTCCAGAATGTCAGGCCCAGGCAGGTGGAGGCACAGCTGCCAATGATGGAGCAATGGAAATTGAAGATGCTCAAGAGGCCAAAGTTGGAGGAACACATGGATCTTGTAGGGGTGCAGGGCTGGAGGAGGTTAAGAAAATGGGGTGGGTGCATGGAATTAAGGTTGCCCATTGAGTTCAGCATTATGAGCTTGAGAATTTATCTGTACGTGTGTTTATAGATAAATAACTGAACTGTTATTCTTGAGTCCTTCTGATAGTTAGGCCATAAGATGTGAATTTCCTCCCTAAATGTATCTATCCCTCTCCTCCCTAAATGTATCTATCCCTCTCCTCCAAGGAGTTCCTGAAACCCTATCTCTTTGACCAAGCTTTTGGTCACCTTATGTGGCTCAAGGTTAAATTTTATCTCGCTATGCTCCTGTTAATGGCAGTGGAATATTTTATTACTTTACACATATATTCTATAAATGCAGGTTGTTGTTGGCAACTTTTTAAAAAAAAAAAAGATAATTTGTATGAACCAGTGGGCGATGAGGGTTTTTTATTTACGAATTGTGATTTGGAATCTGCTGTTGAAAGGCCGATGGAAACAAATGCAATAATAATTTTCAAAAGGGAATTAAATGAATAGTTGAAGGGGAATGTTTGTGGGGACAGAGGAGAGTAGTATGAACCAGTGGGCGATGAGGGATTTTTATTTAAGAAGTGCGATTTAGAATCTGCTGTTGAAAGGCCGATGGAAACAGATGCAATAGTTGAAGGGAAAAGTTTGCAAGGTTTTGGGGAAAGAGGAGAGTGAGCTAGCTGGAATACTCTATCAAAGAGTTGACACAGATGTGAATTAAGAATCTACAATGTGAATTAAGAATCTACAATGTGAATTAAGAATCTACGATGTATCTTCCATGTGTGGGAATAGAAACTAATATCCTATCATCTTTCATAAGAACTAGAAGCAGGAGTAGGCCATCTGGCCCCTCGAGCCTGCTCCACCATTCAATGAGATCATGGCTGATCTTTTGTGGACTCAGCTCTACTTTCCGGCCCGAACACCATAACCCTTAATCCCTTTATTCTTCAAAAAACTGTCTATCTTTATCTTAAAAACATTTAATGAAGGAGCCTCTACTGCTTCACTGGGCAAGGAATTCCATAGATTCACAACCCTTTGGGTGAAGAAGTTCCTCCCAAACTCAGACCTAAATCTACTTCCCCTTATTTTGAGGCTATGCCCCCTAGTTCTGCTTTCACCCGCCAGTGGAAACAACCTGCCCGCATCTATCCTATCTATTCCCTTCATAATTTTATATGTTTCTATAAGATCCCCCCGCATCCTTCTAAATTCCAACGAGTACAGTCCCAGTCTACTCAACCTCTCCTCGTAATCCAACCCCTTCAGCTCTGGGATTAACCTAGTGAATCTCCCCTGCACACCCTCCAGTGCCAGTACGTCCTTTCTCAAGTACAGAGACCAAAACTGAACACAATACTCCAGGTGTGGCCTCACTAACACCTTGTACAATTGCAGCATAACCTCCCTACTCTTAAACTCCATCCCTTTAGCAATGAAGGACAAACTTCCATTTGCCTTCTTAATCACCTGTTGCACCTGTAAACCAACTTTTTGCGACTCATGTACTAGCACACCCAGGTCTCTCTGCACAGCAGCATGTTTTAATATTTTATCATTTAAATAATAATCCCTTTTGCTGTTATTCCTACCAAAATGGATAACCTCACATTTGTCAACATTGTATTCCATCTGCCAGACCCTAGCCCATTCACTTAGCCTATCCAAATCCCTCTGCAGCTTTCCGGTATCCTCTGCACTTTTTGCTTCACCACTTATCTTAGTGTCGTCTGCAAACTTGGACACGTTGTCCTTGGTCCCCAACTCCAAATCATCTATGTAAATTGTGAACAGTTGTGGGCCCAACACTGATCCCTGAGGGACACCACTAGCTACTGATTGCCAACCAGAGAAACACCCATTAATCCCCACTCTTTGCTTTCTATTAATTAACCAATCCTCTATCCATGCTACTACTCTCCCCTTAATGCCATGCATCTTTAGCTTATGCAGCAACCTTTCATATTTTACTCCTGTGTTTCTCCAGCTAAATGGTTAAACAGATACTTATTTTGTTGTCTGCAAATGACCTCTGGTTTCCAACGAGCCCACCAAAGATAACTCTCTGAAGATATATAGCCCATACCCGACCTCTGAAGCTCCAATACAGAATTCACGATCTTCCACAACCTTGTTGTCCCCTGCGCAGGAATACTAACTCTTGTTTTTTCAGTGTTGGCTTGAATTTTTTTTTCCAGGACGGCCTTGCTTTAATGGAGAACGTTTAATATTCAATTGTTTGAATAATGTAAATTAATACTATTCTGCAATTTGAAAATCTTGGGGCGGGATTCTCCGTTGCCTGACACCGATATCGTAATCAGCGATCAGACGGAGAATCACTTCCGACGCGCAAATCAGGGGCGGCGGCAGTTTGACGCCGGTTTTTGAGTCTACGCCCTCTCCGGATGCTCCGCCCCGATTGGCCGAGTACCCGACCACGTGGTTGACCTGTGATCTGAGCGATCGGGAACACAGTCGGCCAGGAGCCATGCTGCTGGCCAGGGGGGCTTCCGTGAGGGCTGGTGGGGGGTGGCTAGGGGTTGTCCTGTGGGGCCGTATTTGGCAGGCTGGGTCCGAGCATGGCCGGCGCCATGTTGTACGGCGCGATCGCTGCAGGTCGTCACCGTGCGCATGTGCGGCCACTGACCCAGCCATTCTCCAGCCGCTTTTGGCGCGGTTAAGGAGTTTTACCTGGCACTGCTGCTAGCTGCTCACTGGTCCCGGAATCGATGAGAGTTCGGTGCCGATTTTATCATTGTAAAACGCCACAATTCCCACGCCGGCGTCGGCACCTAGCTGCAGAATCAGAGAATCCAGCCCCTGATTTCAACCCTTTCTCACAACCCGAGGACGGCACGGTGGCGCAGTGGTTAGCACTGCTGCCTCATTGCGCCAAGGACCCGGGTTCGATCCTGGCCCTGGGTCACTGGCTGTGAGAAGTTTGCACATTCTCCCCGTGTCTGCGTGGGTCTCACCCCCACAACCCAAAAAGATGTGCAGGGTAGGTGAATTGGCCAGTCTAAGTTGTCCCTTAATTGGAAAAAATAATTGGGTACTCTTTTTTTTTTTTTAAAAAAAATTCTCACAACCTGAGCCTTTCAGCCCACGGAGGTTTTCTGTGAATATTTTAGTTTTATAATATATTTACATGTCTCCTCCTCTAGGATGGAATGTGCAGACCAGCATGGGCGAGTGAAAAATGCCAGGTAATCCTCCAGTCTTTTATACTGTTTCAAAAGCTCAGAATCCTCACAAGACAAACTGGGATTATTCTCTTGACAGCTGAGATTGTAATGGAGGTTTCCAAAGTCATGAAGTGGTTTTGAGAGAGTACATGGGGAGGAACCGTTTCCACTGGCTGGATAGCCAATAATCACGGGACCCAAATGGAAGGCAATTCCCAACACCAGGGGTCCGATGAGAAGGCCGACCCACATCTTCCCAGGACAGCTCGAGATGGGCAATGGATGCCGGCCATTCCAGCAGTGCTCATACCCTGAAAAAATAATTTTTAACGGATTAAATTCCAATTGTATCCTGTGTCTGCATGGGTCTCACCCCCACAACCCAAAAAGATGTGCAGGTTAGGTAAATTGGCCATGCTAAATTGCCCCTTAATTGGAACAAAAGATTTGGGTATCTAAATTTAAAAAATAAATCAATAAATTCCAATTCTATAAAATTACAGTTAAAGTTCAACCAACCAACGTAATTTTACAATGTGACTGTCCATTAAGCTGAATCCAAAAGAGATAGAGCATTGTTGTTCATTTTTCAGAGAGGCTCACAGCCAGATTGAAAAGCGACGTCGGGATAAGATGAACAGTTTTATTGATGAGTTGGCATCGATGGTGCCAACGTGCAATGCCATGTCACGGAAACTGGACAAACTCACTGTGCTGAGGATGGCCGTACAGCACATGAAGACCCTAAGAGGTGAGTGGTTAGGTGATGGATTTTGTCAATATTTTGTGACAGTCAGGTCCCTCAGACTTACACTGGCTTGGTTAATTTATGTAAATCTTCCCATGTTGAAATTGCATTGTGTTCTTTTTACTCCTACATGAGATGTGGGCATCGCTGGATCGGCCAGCATTTATAGCCCATCCCTAATTGCCCCCCAGAAGATGGTGGTGAGCTGCCTTCTTGGGTCACTGCAATCCATGTGATGTAGGTACACCCACTGTTCTTTTAGAGAGCGGGTTCCAGAGGTTTGGCCCAGTGACAGTGAAGGAGCAGCAATATGTTCCCAAATCGGGATGGTGTGCTCTTGTAGGGGACCCTCCAGGTGGCGATGCTCACTTGCACCTGCTGCTCTTGTCCTGATAGGTGGTAGAGGTCGTGGGTTTAGAAGGTGCTGTTGAAGGAGACTTGATGAGTTGCTTCAGTGCATCTTGTGGATGGAACACTGCTGTCACTGTGGTGAAGGAGTGAATGTTTAAGGTGGCTGTTGGGGTGACTATCGAGTGGGCTGATTTGTCTTGAGCTTCTTGAGTGCTTTCGGGCTGCGCTTGTCCAGGCAGATGGAGAAATTGTGGGCAGGCTTTAGGGAGTCAGGAAGTTAGTTACTCTCCACAGAGTTCCAAGCCTCTGAACTGCTCTTGTAGCCACAGTATTTATATGGCAAGTACAGATCAGTTTCTGGTCAGTGATAACCCCCAGGATGTTGATAGTGGAGAACTCCGCAATGGTAATTCCATTGAATGTCAAGAGATAATGGTTAGATTCTCTTATTGGAGATACTCATTGCCTGGCACATGTATGAATGTTACTTGCCACTTATCAGCCCAAATCTGGATATTGTCCAGGTCTTGCTGCATGTGGACATAGACTGCTTCAGTATCTGAGGAGCGGTGAATAGTCCTGAACGTTGTCCAATCATCAGCATGTTATCTTTCACTGCCCATTGTTAGGATACCGGACCAGACCCCAACATTTGTTAGGAAATTAAATTATTAATTTCAATAATTTGAAATTATTTTACAAATAATTTGTAAAACTCTGAGGAAAGGATACTTCACCCCAGGAATGATGACTCTGACCAATAGGTATCTTTTTATGTTAAAACAAACTTTAATTGAAACACAGAATTAACCACATTAACATCAAAGAAATAGCTTTGCAATTAACAGTTAAACAGTTCTTAAATAAAAGGAAAAAATTTAACTTCCTATCTTCACCTGCCACTAATTCCAATTAAGCAACCAAATGCAGTTCAAATCCACTTAGAAATAAATTTAACACAACAGGTTACTTGCTTATCCATGTAGAAACCTTTTGGAAAGAGATCTTTTCAAGAGCAGATCCAGTATACCTCTGCTCAACCTAACAGCATTTGGCAAAACTGCTGTTCAACTTAAGATCTATAACAAACTGCAAAACTATAGACGGACCTGGCTCCTCTCATTAATTACATCATCAGTATCCCAATGAGTTTCATGACCTGCTTCGAACATAGAACATAGAACATTACAGCGCAGTACAGGCCCTTAGGCCCTCGATGTTGCGCCGACCTGTGAAACCACTCTAAAGCCCATCTACACTATTCCCTTATTGTCCATATGTCTATCCAATGACCATCCTTAGCTCGGACAAAATACAATCCCTCCTAAATTATCTACTCTCCAGAGAATCTCCAGCAATCACGACACTATTCCATTAGCCCTTTATCTATAACCAAGTAAATGGTTGGAATGAATGATTACCTCACCTTTTATGACTCACTAATTATAGCTTTAGTAGATTCACTTGTTTTTTAAAAATATATTTTTAGTCTCCTTTTTCACATTTATCATATTTATGACAACAAGTAATTAACAATAATAACAAATGCAATGGTAATCCCCTAGCCAACAATCCCCTCATCCCACCCACCCTCAAACAGCTCCCAACATTTTGAATACAAAATGCCAATGAAAAAGAATCGTCATTAATTTATACATTCACAACCCCACCCCCTAATGTTCGATGTCATCCAATTCATGAAAATGCATGATGCACAAGGCCTATGAGTTGTTGAACTCTTCAGTCCTCTCCCTCAACTTGAACTTTACTTTCTCGAACATTAAGAACTCCCGCAGGTCCCCCCACCACACCGAGGCACAGGGCGGAGAAGCCAATTTCCACCCCAACAGACTCCGCCTTCGGGCTATCAGCGAGGCGAAGGCTAATACATCTGCCTCCGCACCCGCTTCCAGCCCCGGCCGATCCGACACCCCAAATATGGCTTCTGGGGGACTTGATTCGAGTCTCATGTGCACAACTTTTGAGATTACCCTAAAGACCTCCCTCCAATACCCCTGCAGTTTTGGGCAGGACCAAAACACGTGCACGTGATTTGTTGCCCCCCCCCCCACAGCGTTCATAAACATCCTCCATCCCCTTAACAAGTCAGCTCATCCTTGCCCTTGTGAGGTGCGCCCTATACACCACCTTCGACTGTATTAACCCCAACCTCGTACATGAAGTTGACACGTTCACCCTCCATAGCACCTCACACCGCAACCCCCTCCTCCATGCCCTCCCTCAACTCTTCCTCCCACTTTGCCTTAATCCCACCCAGTGGTACCTTATCTACTCCCAGAATGACCCCATAGATCGCTGACACCACCCCTTTCTCCAATCCCCCGCCGTCAATATCTTTTCCAATAGTGTGGGGACGGGTGCAATTGGAAAGCTCTGTACCTCCTTCCTGGCAAAATTTCAGACTCTCTGTATACCTAAACATCCCCCTCCCCCAGCTCCTCCAACTTCGCAAACTGGCCTCCCAGAAACAAATCCTTTCATACCCTAATTCCCCTCTCCTCCCATCTCCAGAAATTCCCATCCCACTTTCCTGGTTCAAATCTATGATTCCCTCGATCAATTTCCCTTGACCCCACCCAAAACCTAAAGTGCTGGCTCAACTGCCTCCAGATCTTAAGCTTCGCCACTACCACCTGACCCCCTGCATAGACTCTCCTCCATTCTAACCCACTGGGAGTATCCCCCCCCCCTATAACCCAGTCCCGCACCTTCTCAGCATTCGCCGTCCAGTAATAATACAATAAATTTGGGAAACCTAACCCCACTGACTGTCGTCCTCTCTGCAACAGCACCTTCTTAATCCTAGCCTCTTTACTTTTTAATCCTAGCCACCTTATAGATTCGCTTATAATCCCGGACTAGACTCCAACAGTGGCTAGGGTACTGGACGGAAACCCCAATACTTTATTGTAATTTTGTAAGACTGTGAGGAAAGGATACCTCGCTCCAGGATTGGTTTCAGGGAGAAATACGGATGTGGTATATTAAAAAAACTTTATTACTTACAGTGTTAAAATATCTTTAACATCACACAAGAAAATAGCTTACAATTACCCCTTTAAAAATGCCACTCAATACAGTGAATACAGTAACATTTCATTGCTATCTTTGTTCCCACTCAATCAACTAAAAACACATCTCATCTCTCAACTGACTGTTAAAACAGTTGGCCCTCAGGATGTCTAGATACCCTACTTTGGGAAAAAGGTCTTTTGACACTGCTTTAAAGAAAAGATCAGACTCCTGTCAGAACAAAGCAGAACTCTGGCTGTACTTCCTCAGAAGCTGCTTGATTGGTTTGTTCACCTTTCCAGCTAGACTGCTAATCGGTCTACAGACCTATCTCTTCATCAAAAACTCCACTGACTTTTTCTGCAAAATTCCTGATACCTTAGCTCCAGCTACCCAGTAACTACATTATTTTACCAAGCTGAAATCTAATTAACTCCACAAGGAACCCACCTTAATCCAAACAAAACTGCATTAACCCAAGCTTTTACGATGCCTTAATTGCATCCCTGGCTCCCAACCTTTCAAACCAAGATTCTTTGAAAACATGACTGCAGAAGTCAAACACATTAACAGAGGCTTTTAACCCTTCGCCAAATTCCAACCTTCTCCCATCTGAGACATTAAATGGTTTCAAGAAGGAGATCGATATATTTCTAATTTCTTTTTTTTAAACGGGTTAAAGGAATATGGGCAACTGCTTGGGTGGTGGATTTGAGACCAGGAAGCGATCAGCCATGCTCTGATTGAATGGTGGAGCAAGCTCAAAGGGCTGAATTGCCGACTTCAGGTCCTAATTCCTATGTTGCTATGTAAATACCTACAATACAAAATATTTTAAATTCCTACCTGTGATGATATGCATAAAGCAATTCTGTATAAAATATTATACACGACCTCTGACCAGGTGGCAGTGTAAGTTCACCATGCGGCTCTGCGCCTCGAGGCAGTTGGGAGTAAGTCGTGTTGGAGGATACACACATTTTGCAGTAGCTCAATAATAGTTAGTGTTAATAGTTTGTTATTTATTTAGTCCAGTTATCCTTACCATGCAGTTGTTTCATAATAAATTATTTAGACTAGATGTTCTGTAGTGCATCATTCATATCAGCCAGTCTACAGAACACGACATGGCACCAAGAGTGATGTTCAACTAAGAACAAGAAGATTCTGAAACAATCCGAACAATAAAGATAACTACGAAGAAGAAGAAAGAAAACGCAATTTTTCCATTAACCTTGCAAGCTACTGACAACTGTTGCTCAACTCACGGTAAAACTGCGAAGCCCAGGATGGAAGGTATCAAGGCACCTCCACAGCTTCGGATTACCGGTAATGTAGACGAGAATTGGAGAGTGTTTAACCAGCAGTTCAAATTCCATGTCACAACCCTTGGTGTGCAGGCACAGCCTGTCGAGAGGCGTGTCGCGTTGTTGCTCACTGTAGCAGGTCCCCAAGCAATTGAAATTTTCAACGTGGATTACTCATTGAGAGACAAATTGAAGGCTGTGCTGGAGAGGATGACAGCTTTGAGCGTGGTTAAGCGCATAGAAAAACCAACAGACTGCATAACCTGTATCGGTTGTGTCGGAATAAAAGAAGAAACCCCACGCCGTCAGGAAATCTCCGGGCTGCCGGCGAAACGGAGTATCCCGGCAGAGGAGAATCCAGCCCAGTATCTCCACAAAGGATGGCCCAAAAAGTTTCGGAGGGGTTATTTCATCCATTTTCGACTCCATAGCGGATTTGATACCATTGAGTGGCTTTCTAGGCCATTCCTTAGAGTCAATCACATTGCTGTGAGTCTGGAGTCACATGTAGACCAGACCAGATAAGGATGACATATTTCATTCCCTTAAGGGGCAATGGTGAACCAGATGGATTTTTGATTAAAATTGACAACTGTTTCATGGTCACTATTACTGAGACTAGTTTTTAATTCCAGATTTATTAATTTAATTTCAATTCCACCAGCTGCTGTAGTGGGATTTGAATCTGTGTCACCAGAGCATTAAAGTGGGCCTCTGGATTGCTTATCCAGTGCCACGAAGCGCACTGATGTTATCTGCGAGTGTATCTCAACTTGGAACACCGCTTGGTGGGGGTGTATAGTTTGTTTTGTTTTGGTGTGAGGAAGCAAGTGAAATTCCAGTGAGAATAAATATCCCAGTTGTGATGTAACAATTATTAAAGATTATTTATCAAACTAAAGGTAAGACAAATACACACAAACAGGACTACACTACTCTCACGCAATTAAGGTTTATGAATTACTAAAACACACAGGTTATATACAATGTACCCCTTGTTACACAATAAAACTACTATATCTGAACTCTGTAAGATCTCCCCCGTTCCCCAAACATCCAAATTGATAACAGCTATAATTCCCACACAATACAGGGATGACATTCAAATCCAGGAACCATCTTTTTCCTGGTCCAGAGAAGATCTTTTAAAACTGCTGTTCCGGAGGTTTTCTGCACTGCCTTGACTCTAAGACGTAGAAACTTGTTTGCTGTAAATTTGGCCTTTAGGCTTTGTGACTGGAAACTGGCCTGTCCACTTTCTGAGACTGCTAGGTGGTAACTGCCTCATTCCATACTCTCGATTGGTTAATTATACCTTTGTTGTTCTTTGATTATGTCTTCTGTGGATTCGGCTGTCGGCCCCCATCAATTTTCTTGACCATACATTAACATATGTATGTCTCAGGGACATTCCCTATCATCTATAATTTGTTTCTCCTCCAAAAGCTATTCACACTTGATTATTATCTAAACTGCCATTCTAAACTCGTTACCCAGAGGCTAACGAGCCCTGACCATACTGGTTGAAAGCCTCTGCACTGGAGTTCAGAAAAGTAAGAGGTGACTTGATTGGAATATTTTAAGATCCTGAGGAGTATTGACAAGGTAGATGTGGAGAGGATATTTCCACTTGTTGGACAATTTAGAACCAGGGGTCACTGTTTAAAAATAAGGGGTTGCTCATTTAAGAGAGAGATGATTCTGAGGGTCGTGAGTCGCTGGGTCTCTTCCTCAATGGGCAGTGGAAGCAGAGTCTTTAAATATGTTTAAGGCAGAGCCAGATAAATTCTTGATTAACAAGGAGGTGAAAGGTTATTGGGGGTAGGCAGGAATTTGGGGTTGAATTTACAATCAGATCAGCCATGATCTTATTGAATAGCGAAGCAGGCTCGAGGATTTGTACATATACGAATGTAATACTTCAGAGACATGGGTTCATACCCATCATGGCAGCTGGTGAATTTCAATTCAGTCAGTTGAATAAATCTGGAATTAAAAACTTGTCTCCATAATGGCGGGCATTAAACTAGCAGATTGTTGTAAAACACACCTGGTTCTCTGATGTCCCTTAGGGACATTAATCTGCTATCCTTACATGGTCTGGGCCTATGTGTGACTCCATTTCCAGTGCCATCTGAAAAGACCGGACAAGTCACTCAGCGGCCAAGAGCAATTAGGGATAGGCAGTGAATGCTGGCCTTGCTCATGACACCCACATCCTGCGAATGAATAAAGAAAAAAAATTCCATCTCTATCAATGGATCTATGCGATGAGGAAAATCCTCAATGGTGGAGAGCTTTAGGGAACCAGAGGCCCGAAAGCACCTGCACCCTGAGCCCCCAGCACATGACAATCACCACATGTCTTGTCACAAATTAGTCGTTGATATGCCACAAAGTATTAGTTATTCATGAATTAATTAATTGAATTGACACAAAGAAAATCCTTGCATTCACCAGATTTTTAAATCTTATTTGTGATTAGATATCATGGCCTCACCTTCAATTTTCTGAACAAGAATCTGGAGATATTTTGGGGCATACAATTCATGCTAATCAACTTCAGAATGTTCTATTTTAAAGCCAATTTTCATCCAGTGGAGATTAGAATCCAAGAACTCTTTTGCCTTCGGAAGTTATGGTATTATCACTCCAGCTTCCAGTTTGGAAAATTGACTTTTAGAATGTAATAATTTTGGTGCAATTGTGCAATCAAGCACAGCTTGACAGAAAACTGTGACAACGTTGTGACAAAAGGAGGTTTATGTATGAAACGTGTATTGCAGTTAAGTAACAGTACCTAATTGTGATCAAAACTAGTCTTAATTTTTAGTATAATCTTGATTTAGAGTATATCTTTATACCTGTTTTTATGAGCACAGTAGCACAGTGGTTAGCACTGTTCCTTCACAGCGCCAGGGACCCGGGTTCGATTCCCTGCTTGGGTCACTGTGTGGAGTCTGCACGTTCTCACTGTGTCTGCGTGGGTTTCCTCCGGGTGCTCCGGTTTCCTCCCACAAGTCCTGAAAGAATGTGCTTGTTAGGTGAGTTGGACATTCTGAATTCTCCCTCAGTGTACCCGAAGGGATGCCGGAATGTGGCGACTAGGGGCTTTTCACAGTAACTTCATTGCAGTGTTGATGTAAGCCTACTTGTGACACTGATAAAGATTTTTTTTTTTTTTTTTTTCAGGATCCACTAATGCTTACACAGAGGCCAACTACAAACCAGCTTTTCTATCAGACGATGAGCTGAAACATCTTATCCTCAGGGTATATTTTACTTTTTAACAGAGTGCTGTTTGGAAATAGGTAGTTGTTTATTGTCTATCTGTGTACAATTTTGATTGTGTTCCCCAGGATGTTGTGACAATCACGAGAAATGAAAAGAAGAGCAAACTAATTATTCACCACTCTTTGTTAACCTTAAAATAACCTGACTTTGCAGGACAGAAGGCAATAAGCTGTCTCTAGAAGAACGTTCAACAACAACAACAAATTTTAGCTTTTGAGCTCTGAGTTGACCTCTGAGTCTTTGATTTTAGATCACTTCCCTCTCTCTGAGACATTGAAGCTACAAACAAGGTTAGCAGCTGAACATCTGTGTAGTGCTTTGTCTGTAATTCAGGAAGGGCCTGTCTTCTCAACCTTGCCCCTCGCCCGAGGTGTGGTGATCCTCAGGTTAAATCACCACCAGTCAACTCTCCCCCTCAAAGGAGGAAGCAACCTATGATCATCTGGGACAATGGCGATTTTACCCTTTACCTGCTTTACCTTCAGCAATACCATGGGTGAGCTATTAGTACAGAGTGCACTGTTTTTCCCAGTGACTGATGGGAATATGGAACTTGCCAGTACCAGGAATAGTTGAGGTGAATAGCATAGATACATTTAAGGGGAAGCTAGGTAAACACATGGGGAAGTTAGGAATAGAAGGATATGTTAATCAGGTGAGTTGAGGAGGCTCATGTGGAGCATAAACAGTCATGGACCAGTTGGGTTGAATGGCCCGTCTGTGCTGTACACTCTGTGTAATTACAGTGAAAGGTGTGAATGAGATGGGCCTGCCTTGTGTAGTGGCTGATATAATGTAGCACTGTTACGTTAATGTACTAATTAACAAAAATGCTGTAGATTACAAAGAAATTAAGCAAAACTATATGGAATGTAGCTATCTTTCTTTAAACTAGTATGGTATATAAACTCTGTGATGATGTGGGATAACCACCTAAAGGGGATTCAAGTGTTAAGTACACAGAAGATATTGAACATTAACCAGGTGCTATTTACCTCTGTTTATTCTTGCATTCAGTGCACCTTAACACAGTATGAACCTGTGAGTAAACACAGCTATTTCTAGCCATAACCAGCAGATGCTTAAAATCCTGGAACTGGCAATGTAGAAATTGATGCTAATGCAAATGGATAATGGCTATCTCTTATTTTCTGATTATAATTAACTGCCCGTTTACTTAAAAAAACACTCTTGAAGTTTGCGATAGACTAGCATAGGAAAGAAGAAAAGATGCCACAAGTCCTTAACTTGACAGCACAGATTGACTTCAGACAGCATGAACAGCAATGCGAGAAGACAGTGAGCCTCTGGAAAATTTGACCTTTGTGGGTTTGTTGCAGCAATGTCATCAGTACCAAGATGTGCAAGCTGAATTCAGCCTGCCTGTGACCAGGTATAACTTGGTGCTGTCCACAGGCAAGGGAAATTATATCGCCACGTTCTTTAAGTTTCCGGGAAGCAGCCGCAAGGGAGTGGCCATTCCTTCTGCAAGGGAGAAAATAGGTCTGCAATGATTGGACCGAAAGGACCCGTGGTTGTCTTTTTGCAAAACAGGAACATAGGCACAAACGAAGGCCTTTCGCCCCTCGAGCATGTTCCAACATTCAATTAGAACTTGGCTGATCTTAATCTGAAACCTCAGCCACCCACCTTGGTTCCATACCTTTTATACCCTTGTCAAGCAATATCGATCCCGAATTCAAAAGTTTTAATTGAACTATCAGCTACTGCTTTACATGGAGGAGAGTTTCACAGTTCCATCACTATTTGCATGAAGAAAAGCTTCCTAACTTACAGTTATGTCCCCTTATTCTCGACTCACTCCCAGTGGAAAACGCTTCTATCGACTCTATAAATTCCTTAGAAGACCCGAAACATGTAAAACAGATCATCATCACTCTAACCTTCTATATTCCAGGAAATACAACTCCAATCTCTCTTCGTAATCTAATCCTTGGAACCTTTCAGTTTAATTGAATTCAAACTGCCTGTAGCGCACAAAGACTCCGTGAGACGAATAGAGTGAAGTCGATGAGGCTTTATTAAGCGTGTCTGTTCCCCCGCAGCTCAATAGTAGACTGGCCTGCGGGGGAGGACTCCGGCTTCTTATACTCCGCCTTCAGGGCGGAGCTAGAGGTCAACGGCCAACCAGGACCCGGGATCTGTCAGCCAATGACATTAGGACTTCCAGTCCCACATGACCCCCAATACATACTACCACATTCACCCCTTGTCAAAAATGAACCCGGCGGGGTGATGCTTCGTATGGTGGTAAGGGTTTACAGGGCTGGTCCTGGGAGGGAAAAAAAAAACATTCACATGGCAATACAGTATTGTACAATTTTGTCCTGTTTCAACTATTTACAGCGGGTATAGGGAGAAAAGCAAAATGTTCTTGTGAAAAGTCCATATTTTGATTTAGATCGACGCCACGAGTCGGTCGGGCGGTCTGGTCGTCCGTGTCGATCGCCTCGGCCCCGGTGGTGGTGGTGCTTGTACCGGTGTTGTCGTCTCCGGGAGCCTTACGGTTTCAGCTTGGGCTTTATTCTTGGTCGGGCCTGAGGGGAGGCGAACCGATCCTCCTGGGAAGGGGGTGGTCGCGGGGTGCGGCGGTGGCAGGAATGGGGGGGGTTGGGTGAATGGTGTCGGGGGGGTGTGTGTGTTGCCGGCGGGCGCCGGGGTACTCCACGTAAGCGTACTGCGGGTTCGCGTGGAGGAGGTGAACCCTTTCGACCAACGGGTCCGCCTTATGTGCCCGCACATGCTTTCGGAGCAAGATGGGTCCTGGGGCCGCCAGCCAGGTCGGCAGCGACGTTCCAGAGGAGGACCTCCTAGGGAAGACAAGGAGACGCTCATGAGGCGTTTGATTAGTGCTCGTACATAATAACGACCGGATGGAGTGGAGAGCGTCCGGGAGGACCTCCTGCCACCGTGAAACTGGGAGGTCCCTGGACCGTAGGGCCAGTAGGACGGCCTTCCAGACCGTGCCGTTCTCCCTCTCTACTTGCCCGTTCCCCCGGGGGTTGTAGCTGGTCGTCCTGCTTGACGCTATGCCCTTACTGAGCAGGAACTGGCGCAGCTCGTCACTCATGAAAGAGGACCCCCTGTCGCTGTGGACGTATGCGGGGTAACCGAACAGTGTGAAGATGCTGTTCAGGGCTTTAATGACTGTGGCCGCGGTCATGTCAGAGCAGGGAATGGCAAAAGGGAAGCGGGAGTATTCGTCCACCACATTAAGAAAATATGCGTTGCGGTCGGTGAAGGGGAGGGGCCCTTTGAAATCGAGACTGAGGCGTTCAAAGAGGCGGGAAGCCTTAATCAGGTGCGCTCCATCCGGCCTGAAAAAATGCGGCTTGCATTCCGCGCAGATGTGGCAGTCCCTTGTGACTGTACGGACCTCCTCTAAAGAGTATGGGAGATTGCGGGACTTGATGAAGTGGAAAAACCGAGTGACCCCCGGGTGGCAGAGGTCCTCGTGGAGGGTTTGGAGGCGGTTAATTTGTGCGTTGGCACATGTGCCGCGGGATAGGGCATCGGACGGCTCGTTCAGCTTTCCGGGACAATACAAAATCTCATAGTTGAAGGTGGAGAGCTCGATCCTCCACCTTAAGATCTTGTCGTTTTTGATTTTGCCCCGCTGTGCATTGTCGAACATGAAGGTTACCGACCGTTGGTCCGTGAGGAGAGTGAATCTCCTGCCGGCCAGGTAATGCCTCCAATGTCGCACAGCTTCCACTATGGCTTGGGCTTCCTTTTCCACTGAGGAGTGGCGGATTTCTGAGGCGTGGAGGGTCCGGGAGAAAAAGGCCATGGGTCTGCCCGCTTGGTTAAGGGTGGCCGCTAGAGCTACCTCGGAGGCGTCGCTCTCGACCTGGAAGGGGAGGGACTCGTCGATGGCGCGCATCGTGGCCTTTGCGATAGCCGCTTTGATGCGGCTGAAGGCCTGGCAAGCCTCTGTCGACAGAGGGAAGGTCGTGGTCTGTATTAGGGGGCGGGCCTTGTCTGCGTACTGGGGGACCCACTGGGCGTAGTATGAAAAGAACCCCAGGCAGCGTTTCAGGGCTTTTGGGCAGTGCGTGAGGGGAAATTCCATGAGGGCGCGCATACGTTCGGGGTCGGGGCCTATTATCCCATTGCGCACTACGTAGCCCAGAATGGCTAGCCGATTGGTGCTAAAAACGCACTTGTCCTCGTTGTATGTGAGGTTCAAGGCTTTGGCGGTCTGGAGGAATTTTTGGAGGTTGGCGTCGTGGTCCTGCTGGTCGTGGCCGCAGATGGTTACATTGTCGAGATACGGGAACGTGGCCCGCAACCCATGTTGATCAACCATTCGGTCCATCTCCCGTTGGAAGACCGAGACCCCGTTTGTGACTCCAAAAGGGACCCTTAGGAAATGGTATAATCGCCCGTCTGCCTCGAAGGCTGTGTACTTGCGGTCACTTGGGCGGATGGGGAGCTGATGGTAGGCGGACTTGAGGTCCACGGTGGAGAAGACCTTATATTGGGCAATCCGATTGACCATGTAGGATATGCGGAGGAGAGGGTACGCGTCTAGTTGGGTGTACCTGTTGATGGTCTGACTATAGTCAATGACCATCCTTTGTTTCTCCCCTGTCTTCACTACTACCACCTGCGCTCTCCAGGGACTATTGCTGGCCTGGATTATGCCCTCCTTTAGTAGCCGCTGGACTTCGGACCGAATGAAGGTCCGGTCCTGGGCGCTGTACCGTCTGCTCCTAGTGGCGACGGGTTTGCAATCCGGGGTGAGGTTCGCAAACAAGGACGGGGGTTGCACCTTGAGGGTTGCGAGGCCGCAGATAGTGAGTGGGGGTATTGTGCCGCCAAATTTGAACGTAAGGCTCTGTAGATTGCATTGGAAATCTAATCCCAGCAAGGTGGGGGCACAGAGTTGGGGAAGGACGTTTAGTTTGTAGTTTTTGAACTCCCTCCCCTGCACCGTTAGGGTAACTATGCAGAATCCTTGGATCTGTACGGAGTGGGATCCTGCAGCTAGGGAAATCTTTTGTGCGCTGGGATAGGTGGTCAAGGAACAGCGTCTTACCGTGTCGGGGTGTATAAAGCTCTCCGTGCTCCCGGAGTCGACTAGGCATGGCGTCTCGTGGCCGTTTATTAGCACCGTTGTCGTCGTCGTCTGGAGTGTCCAGGGCCGAGCTTGATCGAGCGTAATTGAAGCGAGACGTGGTTGTAGTAGTGGAGTGGGGTCCGTTGTTGCCGTCCAAGATGGCGTCGGGGATGGACAAAATGGCCGCCCCCATACATCGCACGTGGCTGGGGGGTCACAAGATGGCGGCGGGGGTGGACAAAATGTCCGCCCCCATGCGTCGTACAGGTCTGGGGCGGTCCAAGATGGCGGCGCCCTTCCTTCCCTCGTGGTGGCCGGGACCCAAAATGGCGGCGTCTGCGGGTCGCACATGGGGCGCTGGGGGGGCTGGGGAGCGCTCGGACCGCGCGGAGCTCCCTCACCGGGGACAGGGGTGGTCGGGACCCAAGTTGGTGGCGCCGGCGGGTAATACATGGGGTGCGGGGAGGGGGGTTGGGGAGCGTAAGCGGCGTGCAGGGCTCCCTGTTCTCCCGGGACCGCGGTGGTCGGGACCCAGAGCGGCTGCGCCTGCGGGTCGTACATGGCGTGCTGGGGGGGTTGGGGCGCGTAAACGGCTTGCAGGGCTCCCTGTTCTCCCGGGACAGCGGCGACCTTGCGGGACCGGCAAACAACCACGTAATGTCCCTTTTTCCCGCAGCTCTTGCAGATAGCTGCGCGGGCCGGGCAGCGCTGTCGGGGGTGTTTCGCCTGGCCGCAGAAATAACAGCGGGCGCCCCCGGTGCGACTCGGCGTTTGGACCGCGCAAGCCTGTGGGGTGTCCGGGGGGGGGTGGGTTTGTCGCGACGGGTACGTACGGAGCCCAATGGGCTGCCGCGCGGTCGGGGCCATCGGCGCGGGTATTACGCGCGGCCACGTCTAGGGAGGCTGCTAGGGCCCGGGCCTCAGAGTCCTAGCGACTCTCTTCCTAGAAGTCTTTGGCGGATTTGGGAGGAATTCATACCTGCCACAAAAGCTTCGCGCATTAACATGTCCGTGTGTTCATTTGCGTTCACCGAAGGGCAGCTGCAGGCTCGTCCCAAAATCAGCAGCGCGGCGTAGAATTCGTCCATCGATTCTCCGGGACTTTGCCGTCTCGTCGCGAGCTGGTAGCGAGCGTAGATTTGGTTAACTGGGCGGACATAGAGACTTTTCAGTGCTGCGAACGCCGTCTGGAAATCGTCCGAGTCTTCGATGAGGGAGAAGATCTCCGTGCTCACCCTCGAGTGCAGGACCTGTAGTTTTTGGTCTTCTGTGACCCGGCCGGTGGTCGTTCTGAGGTAGGCCTCGAAGCAAGTCTGCCAGTGCTTGAAGGCTGCTGCCGCGTTCACTGCGTGGGGGCTGATCCTCAGGCATTCCGGAATGATCCTGAGCTCCATAGTCCTTTTTAGGCACGCTTAATAAATTGTAGCGCACAAAGACTCCGTGAGACGAATAGAGTGAAGTCGATGAGGCTTTATTAAGCGTGTCTGTTCCCCCGCAGCTCAATAGTAGACTGGCCTGCGGGGGAGGACTCCGGCTTCTTATACTCCGCCTTCAGGGCGGAGCTAGAGGTCAACGGCCAACCAGGACCCGGGATCTGTCAGCCAATGACATTAGGGCTTCCAGTCCCACATGACCCCCAATACATACTACCACACTGCCTATAGTAAGTTTCATTGGAATCACCCCTTTCACAGCCTTGGCTCAGTGGTAGCACCCTCATGAAATTTTCGAGACTGAAATTGGTCGATTGGGCAAGGGTGTGAGGGGAGCAAACCCAGAAATTGGATTTAAGACAAGACCTGAACCTTGATTGGCACCCAACACCGTGAACATTCACTCCACATAGTGGCTGCAGTTTGTGCCAGCTCCAGATACACTGCAGAAAATCGACATGGTTCCTTTGACAGCATCTTTCAAACCTGTGACCACTACCACCTAGAAGAACAAGAACAGCAGACCCAGGGGAACACCATCATTCGCAAGTCGCACATCGATGGATCCAAATCCTGGAAATCTCTCCTGAGCGACACTGTGGGTATCCCTGCAGTTCAAGAAGTTGGCTCAACACTACTTTCTCGAGGGCAATTCGGAATGGACAATGGCTTTTGCCAGATACGCTCACAGCCTGAAGAAATTTTAAAAATGGAGGAACAGCCACGGGAATATATACAGCACAGAGACGGGCCATTCAGCACAAGCAGTCCATGCCAGCTAGTGTTAATGCTCCACTCCAGCCTCCTCCCACCATTCAACATCTAAATCAACATTGTAACTACAGAGAGCATAGTAAATGGGAGCAGAAGCTGTGCATTAAGCCTGTCATTCAAACCGATCATGGTTGATCATTTACTTCTCCGCTTTATTTAACCCACTATCCCCACATCCCTTGATGTCATTAGTATCCAGGAACTATTGCTTTCTGTCATGAGCATTCTCACTAACTGAACTTCCACAGTCCTCTGGGGTGGAGAATTCCAAAGATCCACCACCCCTGAGTGAAGAAATTCCTCCTCATCTCACTCTTAAATGGCCTGCCACTTATTCTGAGGCTCTCGCATGTATGCTCTACCCTTCCTTTAAATGCATTTATGATGTTTGTTCCAATCGCTCTCTGTGGCACCAAATTCCATGTTCTCGCCTTTTTGCGTAAAGAAGTTTCTCCTGAATTCCCTATTGGATGGGTGGCATGGTTGCACAGTGGTTAGCACTGTTGTTTCACAGCACCAGGGTCCCAGGTTCGATTACTAGCTTGGGTCACTCTGTGCGGAGTCTGCACGTTCTCCCTGTGTCTGCGTGAGTTTCCTCCAGGTGCTCCGGTTTCCTCCCATAAGTCTCGGTAGACGTGTTTGTTAGGTGAATTGGACATTCTAAATTCTCCCTCAGTGTACCCGAAAAGACACCGGAGTGTGGCGACCAGGGGTTTTTAACCGTAACTTCATTGCAGTGTTAATGTAAGCCTACTTGTAACACCAATAAAGATTATTATTATTATTATTATTATTATTATTAAGATTTCTTTGTGACTACTGTTGATGCTGATGGCATTCAGTTATGCTCTTCCCCACAAGAGGGAACATTCTCTCTGTATCCACACTATCTTTCAGTATTTTAAAGACCTCTGTTAGGTCAACCCTCAAAATTTTTTGAAGAGAAAAGACACCCAGCCTGTCGATCCTACCTTGATATGTATACCTACATAATTCTGGCATCATCCTTGTAAATCTTCTCTGCACCCTCTCCAGTGCCTCTTTATCCTTTTAATAAAATGGTGAGCAGAACTGCGCGCAGTACTCGAAGTGTGTCCTAACCAAAGTTTGACGCAAGTTTAATGTAACTTCCCTACTTTTGAATTTGGTTCCTCTAGAAATAAAGCTTAATGCTTGGTTTGCTATTTTTAAAGTGGCCTTCGCAATCTGCAGTGCAATTTTTAACACTGGTGTTCCTCTACCCTAGCATGTCTTTCACCTTCCAAGTTTTAAGTGTCTGTCTACCTAAATGTACCACCTCACAGTTATTCGTGTTGAACTTGATTTGCCAACTATTTGCCCATTCTGAAAGTTTATTACTGACCTCCTGTAAATTGTTGCAATCCTTTTCAGTATTGACTATCTCTTCCCAATTTAGTGTCAACTGCAAAGTTAGAAATTGTGTTTTCAATTCCAAAGTCCGCATATTAATGTAAATTGTGAACAGTAGTGGTCTGAACACTGATCCTAGTGGAGCACCACACTTTTCCCCCCCGCCCCGCCCCCCTTTCTGCCATTCTGAATAATCATTCTTTATTCCCACTCTTTACTTTGTCTTGAAACCAGCTGACAATCCATTTGTCACTTGTCCCCTGACTCCACAGTCTCTGACATTATTCATTAGTCTGTTATGGGACACCGAATCAAAGACCTTTTGAACATCCAGATAAACGACATCTACTGCATTACCACCATCTACTCTCTCTGTTACCACCTCAAAAAATTCAATAAGGTTGGTCAAGCCATATAACCACCACCTGTTGTTATGTTGTGTGTTTTAAACCTGTTCCAGTGAATACTTTGTCAAAATCTTCACCCAGCTTTGTGAAATATTTGACCGTTGTTGATTTGTTTTTATTTGGTGTATATACATTGGAGGGTTTATTGGCTTTTTGTAAAGGAGGGAAGAGGGCAGATATTGCCTTTTTATTGGAGAATGTTTGCTCATCACTTAGAATGAAAGGGAGTCACTTTAGAACAGAGATGAGGAGAAATTTCTTCAGCAGAGAGTGGTGGGTCTGTGGAATTTATTGCCACAGAGGGAGGTGGAGGCCGGGACGTTGAGTGTCTTTAAGACAGAAGTTGATAAATTCTTGATTTCTCGAGGAATTAAGGGCTATGGAGAGAGAGCGCGGGTAAATGGAGTTGAAATCAGCCATGATTGAATGGTGGAGTGGACTCGATGGGCCGAATGGCCTTACTTCCGCTCCTATGTCTTATGGTCTTATGGTCTTATCAAACTAATTTCTGTTTCCGCAGGCGGCCGATGGATTTCTTTTTGTTGTGGGTTGTGACCGAGGAAAGATTCTTTTTGTGTCTGAATCGGTTTTCAAAATCCTCAACTACAGCCAGGTAAAGTTGCACAGCTATAAAGTGACTTGAGTCTTACAATGGGTACAGGTCTCTTCAACATTGTAGCTCCGCTGACATGGTCTTCATTATACTGAGATGCTTGATGCCTGGCATGTAATGGAAATTGTAGGTGCAGTGAGGAAGGATGTAAGGAAAGAACAGGGAAACAGGATTTGACCGTTGAAGAGCTAGCAACAGCTGGTGCACAAACAGCTAAATGGCCTTGCTTTGTTCTGTGGTTCTATTAATATAACATTTATAGCAATTAAATATATTTTCTCTAGTTGATACAATATAAGTCTCAAGTCGGATGTAGTAGTGACTTAAACCATAAAAAATGTGTTCACATTTTGGGACATGGTTGGAAGGTAATTAGCAAAGGAAGCGGATGGATGAAAGGGTGGAGTGCTAATTCAATAATAACTTTCAAAAGGCAATTAGATAGATACTTGGCAAGAAAAGGGACTGCGGGACAGTAGGAGAAGTGGGACTAATGGATAAATCTTTCAAAGAGCTGGCAAACACACAATGAGCTAATTAGTGAGTAATTTGTTTTATTGAAAGTTTGAGATGATTACAAAACAAATTGAGGTTGGATTTTTTTTCAATCTTAAAACTATGTCTTTTGATGCTAAAATTACTTGTCTCTATTGTTACCACCCATGTTTTGAGTCAGAAGGTTTCAGTTTCAAGTCCTGCTCCAGGGATTAGAGTACAAAATGTAGACTGACACTTCCCAGTGTTCCGCTGCACTGTCGACTGGACTGCCATCTGGTCAGTACTGAAGGAGCACAGCATTGCTGGAGAAACAGTACTGAGTACTGAGGAAGCGCTGCACTGTCAGAAGGTCAGTACAGAAGGAACACTGCAGTGTCTGAGAGTCAGTAGTGAGGAAGGACTGCCCTGTTGGAGGGGTAGGACTGGGGAAGCGTTGCATTATCAAGGGTTAGTATTGACCCTGGCCAATTTAGGTCAGTTGGCTGGACAGCTGGTTTGCGATGCAGAACAAGGCCAACAGCGTGGGTTCAATCTCCATACCGGCTGAGCTTATTCATGAAGGCCCTGCCTTCTTAACCTTGCCCATCACCTGAGGTATGGTGATCCTCCGGTTAAATCAGCTCTCCTCCTCAAAGGAGAAAGCAGCCTCTCGTCACCTGGGACTATGGTGATTTTACTGACTGAGTGCTGCACTCGGAGTTGGTGTCTGGTGGATGAGGCTTTAAACTGTGTCCCATCTGCTCCCTGTCAGGTGGACCTAAAAGATCCCATGGCTACTATTAGAAGAAGATCCGGGGAAGTGCTCTCCGGTGTCCTGGCCAATATTTATCCCTCAAATCAACATAGATTCAAATGATTTGATCCATTATGATATTCTGGCTGTGGGAGCTTGCTGTGCACACATTGTCTGCTGTATATCCAACATTACAACAGTGACTGTATTTCAAAAGTCCTGCACGGATTGTAAGTCGCTTTGTGGTGTCCTGAGGTCATGAAAGGTCCTATATAATTTCTGTCTTTCAAAGGCTGGGCATTGCAGTTAGAATAATCCTGTTCTGACCCCGATGGGCATTTAAAACTGGATAGCAACCAAAAAGATCAGGAATCCTGACTTAGTTACACTTTGCTAATCCAGGAATAACTTGATTAATTGCAGATTTTCTGCTGTTGTCTCTTCTGAGAGCAACTAGTTTTGCACTGACTGGGAATGAACTTGGCAGTTTTCTGGTTGGCTCCGGGACAATGTAGAAGAACTCTGAAGTAGCTTCAACCTCTTGCCATGAATCATATGTGGGATTGGCTGAGATAGGTTCTTGGCCCAATTAAAGAAAAGAAAGACGTGGCACTTTCCACGGACACCAGATGTCCCAAAGCTCTTTTACTGCCAATGTCATACTTCTGAAGTGAAGTCATTGTTGTAATGTGGGAAATGTGGCAGCCAATTCTCACACAGGAAGGCCCCCATGAACAGCAACGTGATAATGACCAGACAATCAGTTTTCATAGTGTTGATTGAGGGATGAATTACTCTGCTCCTCTTCAAAATGAATGCCATGTGATCTTTTAAATGTACCCAAACGGCAGATGGGGCCTCATTCAGTCTCATCCTAAAGACAGAACCCCTAGCAGTGCAGCACTCTCTCATTACTTCACTGGGGTATCAGCCTAGATTTGTGCTCCAGTCCTGGAGTGGGACTTGAACCAGGAACTTTGTGATTCTGAGGGGGGCGTGCTATCAACTTAGCCCCAGTCAGCACAATTGGTGGGACTCGGGCCTTACTGAGCAACTCGTGGGCTCAGCCCCTCTAGGTCTAGCTTGAAGACTCTGGGGTGCAGGACCGAGTGTAGATGGGAGCCTTGCTGCTGTCTGTTGGGGTGGAGGAACTCTCCTGGTGACCTGAGTGAAAAGTCCCCCTTCAACTAACACCACCAAAAAGTCCCACACAGACTGATTTGTCTGCCTCCTTGCTGTTTGTGGAATCTTGCAGTGCACCAAAAACCTTTGCAGCGAAATGCATTGAAATTGGATCTTTATTCGCTCATGGCATGTGGGTGTCGCTGGTTGGGCCAGCATTTGTTGTCCATCCCTGAGTGTATTTAAGAGTCAACCACATTGCTGTGGGTCTGGAGTAACATGTAGGCCAGACCAGGTAAGGATGGCCGATTTCCTTCACTAAAGGACATTAGTGAACCAGATGGATTTTTACGACAATCGACAATGGTTTTATGGTCATCGTGAGAATGCTAATTCCAAATTTTTCATTGAATTCAAATTTCACCATCTACCATGGTGGGATTTGCACCCAGGTCCCTAGAGCATTAGATTGGGTCTCAGGATTATTAGACCAGTGACAATGCCACTGCCTCCCCAGTGATCAGGTGAGATTGTGGAACTTTTGCGAATGTCCTGGAGATGCAACCATTTGGGATTGATTGTCTGTCTCCCTTTAAATGATCCTTTCCTGTGCTTCATTTGCAGACAGATCTGATTGGCCAGAGTTTGTTTGACTACCTCCATCCGAAGGACATTGCCAAAGTCAAAGAGCAACTCTCCTCATTCGACACGGCCCCAAGGGAGAGGCTTATAGATGCCAAAAGTAAGACCCTACTCATCCATAGTAACAGCAACGACCACTAAGGCAGAATATAAAATAACAAAATAAAGTCAATGAAATGAAAATATTTCCATATTTTCCTAGTATTTGTTATTGTGGAGATATCAATGTGTCAAACAATCTGTACCATCAAGATTAATAATTTCTACAGTATGCTTGAGGGGAATTCAAAGGGAATCTGTTGAAGTTCAGCTATCCCTTGTTTAGCACTCCTAACGTGTTCCCAAAGAACAGTGTGTGCTAAACAAAAATCATTTTCCCATAAGAAACCATAGAATGAGGGTGGATTATGTTCCTGACCTGTAATTTTTACATTAAAAACCTATTGGCTGCCTTGAATCTAACTAGTCCAAACATCCTCTTACTAACTTGCCACTTCCCGCTTCCCTTCCTCAACCCTCATGCACACCACAACCCTTGACCCTCCAACTCACTACCTCCCTCAATCTCCTGCTCGCTGCTTCCCGCCATCCACCCCCTCCAGTACCCTCCCGCACTCTTGTTGCCACTCTTGTAGTGAAAGCGCAGTCGAGGGGCGGCAATGAAGGGTTCAGGAGAGGGAAGTGACCAGCAGGAGAGTCAGGAGAGGGAGGAGGTGAGCAGCAGGTTCGGGAAAGAGAAGAGGCAAGTGGCAAGTTCGGGGGAGGGAAGGGGAAAGTGAGGGGGAAAGCGGGGCGGACCGCCAGAGGGGGAAGGCTGGGTGGGCCGCGGGAGGGGGGAAGGCTGGGTGTGCCGCGGGGGGGGGAAAGCGGGGTGTGCCACTGGAGGGGAAAGCGGGGCACGCTGCAGGAAGGAGAAAGCGGGGCATGGCGCGGGAGGTGGAAAGCGGGGCCCGCCGCAGGAGGGGGAAAGCAGGGCGGGCCGCGCTGGTCAGTGCGCTAGCTGAAGTGAGTAGAAATCTGGAGTTGAGGTAAGTGTGGGAGTTTGGAAGAGGTGTGGAAGTTTTCATGGAGTATATTCTGGACAGTTTCTGAGAATGATCTGTTGTGGTCAACTACAGATCTCAGAGTAAAATGTTCCCTAAGAAGCAGTGATCATAACATGGTCGAATTTAGCATTCAGTTTCAGAGTGAGAAACCTAGGTCCGAAACAATCATGCTACACTTAAATAAGGGCAATTATGAAGGAATAAGGGTAGAATGGGCTGGAGTGGACTCGGAAAGGTGTTGAGCAGGAAAGCCAGTTGATCAGCAATGATAGATGTTTCTGAAAATAGTTCCATGACACATTAAGATAGTTTCATGACACATTAAAGAAAGATATATCCCAGTAAGGAAGACGGATTCTAGGAAGAGGATAAATCAGCCATGGTTAACCAAGGAAGTGAAGGATAGTTGTTACGACACCGTTGGCAAGTGCTTGGTCAATTCCAGCCTCCCTCATCCAGGAGTCACAACACAAGTGAATTAACCAATAATTCTTCCAAAAAGGCTCAAAGTCTTTGGCCCTTAGCTGCCCAATAATTACAGTCACCAGGTTTGTAAGTTGAAACACAATTACTGTTTATTTATAACAAGAATAAAGATTAAATATGCAGTAAATGCAACTGAATAGCAAGGGAACCTACGACCCCCTTTAACTGTCCCACCCTCTACCAACACACATGAAAGACAAACACGGGGTCGGGGGGTACAAATTATGAGGATGAAGGTCAAAAGATGAGAGTCTTTATTTCAAACGGTGGTTCCTTAGCACGCTTTCTTCACAGCACGCTGGTTGATCAAAGCCTCTGGTTTACAGCTAGTGATGGTCTCCTTGCAGAGTCATTCATTCAGTATTCACAAGGAGCAGGCTTTCTTCTGGAGAGACTATTTTTTATTAAACTGGGCTTCAACTTGAGGTTCACTCAGGCCTATTTCTTTCTTGGGACACTTTATCTCACATCAAACCCTTCTTCCAGCTCGTGCTTTGACAACGGTGCCCCTCCTTTCTGGAGAGAGAATCAGCCCTCACAGTGGCCTTCTGAAGCGTGTTTAGCTGGCTCTTTTGAGAGAGAATTAATTAGAACCCTCCATCCCAGCTGCAAAATCAAGAGTGAAACCAAACTGGAACCTTGTGACTTTGAAAAAATTCCAGTGGGATCTGATCCAATCACCGCCTGTTACCGGGCAAAGCACAGCCTTTTGTTCAATTCATTAGCCACCAGCCAAATCAATCAAACTGAGTCATCACTGATGTCAATCCGAGTCAGTAGAAAAGAGCACAGCCTTCTGGGTCTTCCTGTTTTAATTAAAGACACAGGCTGCTTTAAAGCCACATGTCCACAAATCCATAGATCAAAATGCAACGTCAAAAATGTTAAAGGAAAATAAGGGAATAAACGGGAACACACAGGAAGGACCCTTACATGGTATTATTAAACATTTGTGGCACAGATTAGGGCTAAACCAGAGGATTGGTGAAGTCTTAAAACCAACAAAAAATGACCAAACATAATAGAGGGTGAAGATTAACTATGAGGATAAGTGATATAAAGACAGACAGCAAGAGCTTCTTTAAACATTTTTTTTTAAAAAAGATGCCAAAGTGAGCAAAGGCCCCTTAAAAATGATACTTGGAACCAGGAAATAGCAGAGGAGTTCAACAAATGCTTTGCGTCAGTCATCATGGTGGAAGACGCTAATAACATTCCAAAAATAACACAATCAAAGGGTGGCATCTTCCAAGAATCCTTAAATTCTGGAAAAGTCTCAGAGGATTGGAAAACTGCCAATAACGCCTTTATTCAAAAAAGGAGGGAGACAAAAAACAAATCTGTAAACCAGCTCGCTTAACTTCTGTCATTGGGAAAATGTTAGAGTCCATTATAAAGGATGTAATAGCAGAGCATTTAGAAATGATTAATATAATCAAGAACATTAAGCATGATTCATAGAGGGGAAACCATGTCTGAAAAATTTATTAGAATTCTTTGAGGTGATAATGAACAGGATAGATGAAGGGGAACCAGTAGATGTAATGAACTTGAATTTCCAAAAAGCATTTAATATCGTATGACACAAAAGGCTACTTCACAATATGAGCCCATGGTGATGGAGGTATTTTATTTGCATGGATAGAGGATTGGCTAACAGAGAGGTGGGATATTGTTGCTCTTATTAGCCTTAGTTTTATTAGCTCTAATTCTGTCACCTTTGCTCACGAGTCGCCAGGTATCTTTCTGATACCGCCACATGGTTCAAGTTATGATTAATAAGGCAGCACACCGCTTAGTAAGAGTTAAATCAACGATCATTTATTATATACAGCAATAAATACTTATACAGTAATCCTACTTTCTAGACTACTACCCACCACTACAGGCCAATACTTAACTTTGGGAATGGCCCACCAGGTCAGGGAAACGAATGGTCTTTTGAATTGGTCTGAGCCTGCAGGATTCAAAGGCTGATATGGGTCGATGGCTAGGAGTCTCTATTGGGTTGCGATCGCTGGAGACAAACTTACGGTTTCTTGTCGATGGTTCTTGTGAAGGTTGCGAGCAGGAAGAGAAGGGTCGATCTGAACTTGGCCCCTTACTCTTATAGTTCCCAGGGGCTTCCCGCCTCTCGGGGCGGACCTTGACCCTGGTTCCAAGTGATTAGACTTGGTCCCAATCACTTGGTTCGATATGCTCCAATAATGGGGCGATTCCTTAATCGGGGGGTGGTCGTACACCTTTCTTTGTCTCGGCCACTGCTGGCGCCGAGAGGTCTGGATCGGCTTTCAGTTGCTAATTTGTTGCAATTGTTCCCGGGGATCGCCGATTAAACTGCAGATGGCTGGGTTGATGTGCTGCTAATGGTTGCAGGTATCGGTTCTGGGCCGACTTCCCCAGAGTCGAATATCCTGTTCTGTCTGCAGCTGTTCGTTTGTGTACTGTTGGCTGCTTTTCCCATCAGCCTCTTTCTATCTGCCTCTATCCTCGAATCAGAAGAGTAGCTACGATCGGGAGTCTGGTACCCGAACAGGTATCGGCTAAAGTGTCTGCAGACCAGCTAGTTCCGCTGAACAAGCGTCTGGTCTGTTGACCAGGTATCTGCAGATAGGTTGGTAACGCTGAACAAGCGGGTGGAAAAATTCTCCTGTCGGACGAACAACATTAAACAAACGTACAAACAACACAAAACATCCTGCAGGTTCCATCAGGAAGGACAACACTTCTCCCAAGCGTCTCCTTTAAATCATCATGTGGACACCTCCGTTCTCTGTTGCGAACAGGGTCGCAAAGGGGTTGGCGGCTTGGGAGTCAGACTCAAGGTCGTCACCTTCTCCCGGGTGCCAAACTCTGGAGTGGATTAGGGTGGAAAGAGCTGCTTGTTGGGGTCGCTCTCGTTGTTGCAGACGAGTCTGTAGGAGTTGTCGCGGTGCCAATGCGTAGTGTCGAGTTGGGTGGGGACACAGTCTGGGTCGTCCGTGTGGTTCGGTGGTCGGTGGTGGGATTTGTTTAGAAAAGTGATCATGAAGGGATCACTGGAGTCGAAATCGGAGTCACTGGGTGTGGGTCCGGTTGCATGGGGATAGTAGGGAGGCGTGCTGTGGCTATTGTCCAAGTCACAGTCGCTGTCTCTGCTGCTGCAGTCGGTGGGCGTTCCGGGGCGGAGTGTAGATTTTGAGGGTGGAGTCGAGGGCGAGTCCGTGACTGGGCTGGACTTAGCGGAGGTTGGTCTGGGTACGTTGGCTATGGGCGGGGTGTGGTCTGCGTCAAGCATGACGTGGTGGGCGTGGTTTGACTGTGCCCCATAAACCTTTAACTGGTTAATATGAAACCAGGCAGTCTTATCATTTGGGTATTTTATTTTGTAGACTGATGGGCTTACTTTATCCGTAATGGAGTACGGACCTGAGTATTTTGGGGACAGAAATGTGCTGGGATTGTATACAGACAACATCACTTGTTGTCCTATATCATACTCCGTTGCATGCACTGTCTTGTCAAAACAAGCCTTGCTCTGTTTCCTTTTGGTGCCCAGTTTTACAGCAGCTGCTAACTGAGCTGTTTTTACATCAGCAACTAATTGCTCCACGGCTTTCTCGTGAGTGAGGGCCATTACTTCAGGGCTGGTCAGGTCTAAACCTAACAAGTATTCTGTCCCTTTCATGGGGCGTCCGGTCATAAGGGTGTGTGGGGCGTAACCTGTGGAGGTGGAAACAGTGTTATGCAGAAACATCAGCGCAAAGGGGAGGACTGAATCCCAAGTGGTGGTGTTCTGCTGGACCATTTTTCTGAGAATAGTTTTTAGGGTCCGATTCATGCGCTCCACTATACCACTCGACTGTGGGTGGTACGCAATGTGAAATTTTTGGGTTATGCCAAATATTGTGAGGACGTTCTGCATGACCAGTCCCGTAAAGTGAGAACCTTGGTCCGATTCAATACTGCGGGGGAGTCCCCATCTTGTATATCTATCTGGGTTGTTCTGTGCGCAGATGAGGCAATTCTCAATGTAATGGGATACATTTTCCTTGAGATTTGGCCACCAACAAAGCTGTTTGAAGTGGGCTGTAGTGGGATCGATTCCCTGGTGTCCATGACCATCATGGAATAAACAAATTATCCTGCTCAGGAACTACATAAAGGGTGTCCTTTAGCACCACACTGTCATGTGTGGTTATCGTATTTCTGTAACTCTCGTGTGAGGCTGGAAACTTCCCTTTCGCAATCTCAGTGAGAGCGCTATCCTGCTTCTGGGCCTCTACTAGATCCTCGATCCTAGTCTGTGTGACCTGAACTGTACTCACTGGCGCACTCATTGGCGCGCTTTCGGGGGGCTTCCAAAAGTACCCACGACTGGATCCTTCCTTAGCCAGTGCGTCGGCTTTTACATTTCCAGGGTGGGGAGGAGCGATGGTGGCTGCGGGCTTTTATGATGCCAAAAGTCCTGTTCTTGGGTTTCTCTAGAATGTGGCGGAGTAATGGGGCTGAGGGGAGCGGTTTCCTGTCCGCGGAAACAAATCCTCTTGTTTCCCACAGGGGCAGAAATTCTGTGAGGCTGTTGCAGACATATAGGCTGTCTGAATATATGTCCGCTGGGCTGGGGAAGGAATCTGGGTGGTCTACGATGTAAGTGATGGCCGCAAGCTCTGCTGCCTGCGCGCCTAAGTGTCCGGGTAATTTTAATGCGATTTCCTCGAGGGCGCGTCCCTGCGCGTCCTCAACATAAATCCCGCAACCTGTTATGCGTTGCCCATCTAAGACTGTGGAAGATCCATCCACATATATCCTAATGGGGTCACACATGTCCGGGTGAGGGGGGCTCTGAGATGAATTTGATATTTTCCTGGGGGGTGTTCTTGCTATAAAGGGGCCTGTATTGTGGAGTGGAGAGATGATTTATTGTGGACAGACTGTTCCCAAACGCGGGACAATCTTTTAACCACCCACTTCTCGTTATGAGCCTCCTCCGAGGGATCATAACTATTGCAGGCATTCTGTCCTGCCTCTGTGGCATGGGAGATAAGGGTGCGGGTCCATTTGGCCATACTGTCTGGGGACAAATGGGCACGGTCTACGTCTCCAAAAACGGCTTCAAAGTGAATCCACAAGCGTCCTGCAAACGCTGTGGGGTGTTCAGACTTCTTCTGCCTACACTTATTTAGGCCATCTACGGGGTCACCCTGGTTATACCCGATCGCATCCAGGATCGCGGTATGCATTTCTGCAAGGGTGCCTCCTCCTACATTCTGTGGGTCGGGAAGGGCTGCTGCTGCCGATGGGTCTAAGCTTAGAACCATGAGCTTTACATGCTCTCTCTCATCCAGGCCATACATGGTCACCTTATGTTTGACGGTGGCAAAGAAATGGTGTGGGTCTGAAGCGGGGAGGAACGGTGTGATTTTTGCACACGGGTCCCGTAATTGGGTTACTGTGAGGGGGTGGAATATAGGAATTCCGCCTCGTCTGATGTGGCTGTGCGGTGGGTTGTTACAGGGATCATGGGTGCGTGAACTACCTGCTGTGTGGGGGGTGGGGGTGCTTTTCTCCTTTGGGGCACATGTTCCCTGAACATATCTCTGTGCGGTTTCCTGTAATTCTTCCCAATCAGGGCCGTCTTCCTGGTCTAAACTTTCCCCAAAGGTTTCTTGGAATCCCTTTTGGACAGAAAGCAGTGATTGCAGGTCTGCAATTTGCTTCCGGCACTTAGCATGGTCTATGGTGCTCTGCCTTTGTTCCGTGGTTGCCGCGTGAAGCGCTCTCAAGGCTGCCTTGAGATCACTACATTGCTTCTGTAGCGTCTCCACCTGCTTCTCTGTTTCTTTCTTTACCAGGACTACTCGCTGTGTGTCCTGATAAGCCTTTTCGTACTGGGATTGGAAAGTACTCCAATGCGCCAGACAAGACTGGTGACCCCGTTTGGCGTCAGCCACCTCTTCGTCCTTTGCTGCTAATTTCCTCCTTGGCTCTAAATTTTCTTTCTCCACCTCGCATACATCGACTTTACTCATACGATGCATGCCCTCTACTTCTTTGCGGAGCGTCCTGACGACCTCCTCTGTGCCTCGCAATTGTGCCAGACAGGACACAATTGCCATCGGCTTGCGCGCTTTTGCTAAGCTCTTTTTATGGATTTCACTCGTGTTCTCCCACCAAGTATGCCCTATACTTCCGGGACCTGAGTCGTCATTACTGCAGAAATCATCCCACATGGGCCATCCTTTACCCTTGAGATATTTCCGAATTTCCTCTTCCCAAATGGGACACTGTCCCACTCTACTGCTGCTGGTCGCGGCGACCGCAAATTCCTCGGATTCATGAGACATTGCATTGCCTGCATGGCCATCTCTCCCATCTGCTTGCTTCGGGTAAATTTGGAACAGGGGGCTAAGGTGGTGTCGTAGATGCGGGTACGGCTTGCGCTAATTTCCGAAAATGCAGACTTCCGACTGTTTTGGCGCAACAAAAATCTATCAGTTTTACCTTGTAGCCCTGTTAGTTACGCATGCATACACACACTTCCGAATTATGACTTCTTAATCAGAACTGCTTGAACACTTGTGGGTTTTTGTTTCCAATTGAATTCTAATTCAAAATTTCTTGGGTTCTCCTGGAGTGGTTTTCCACTTCTAGATCGGGTCCCGGCGGAATCGCCAAAATGTTGCTCTTATTAGCCTTAGTTTTATTAGCTCTAATTCTGTCACCTTTGCTCACGAGTCGCCAGGTATCTTTTTGATACCGCCACGTGGTGCAAGTTCAAGTTATGATTAATAAGGCAGCACACCGCTTAGTAAGAGTTAAATCAACGATCATTTCTTCTATACAGCAATAAATACATATACAATAATCCTACTTTCTAGACTACTACCTACCACTACAGGCCAATACTTAACTTTGGGAATGGCCCACCAGGTCAGGGAAACAAATGGTCTTTTGAATTGGTCTGAGCCTGCGGGATTCAAAGGCTGATATGGGTCGATGGCTAGGAGTCTCTATCGGGTAGCGATCGCTGGAGTCAAACTTACGGTTTCTTGTCGATGGTTCTTGCGAAGGTTGCGAGCAGGAAGAGAAGGGTCGATCTGAACTTGGCCCCTTACTCTTATAGTTCCCAGGGGCTTCCCGCCTCTCGGGGCGGACCTTGACCCTGGTTCCAAGTGATTGGACTTGGTCCCAATCACTTTGTTCGATATGCTCCAATAATGGTCCGATTCCTTGATCGGGGGGTGGTCGTACACCTTTCTTTGTCTCGGCCACTGCTGGCGCCGAGAGGTCTGGATCGGCTTTCAATTGCTAATTTGTTGCAATTGTTCCCGGGGATCGCCGATTAAACTGCAGGTGGCTGGGTTGATGTGCTGCTAATGGTTGCAGGTATCGGTCTGGGCCGACTTCCCCAGAGCCGAATAGCCTGTTCTGTCTGCAGCTGTTCGTTTGTGTCCTGTTGGCTGCTTTTCCCATCAGCCTTTTCAGTTCGACATTTTAGATCGGGGTTTGGCCAAATTAATCGGGAATCAGCCATTTTAGGTGGCTACAATATGAGGGGCATTTTCAGGATGGCAATTTGCAACCCGGAGCCTACTTCTGCTCCTTTTGTCTTATGGAGGGGAAAGCGGGAAGGGGGGGGGCGGAAGTGGCGGGAGCTGGGGGGGAGATAGCGAAAAGCCATGGGAGGGCCGGGGATTGTGGGCCGGAAAGGGAAGCAACGAGCGAAGCGGTGATTTTTTTTTTTTTTAAATGTCAGAGCATGCACTGTATCTGTGCCAGGATGAAAACTGATGAAGCACTATTCTGGTACCTTCTCTAATTTATAAATCATGCGAAAATAAAAAAGCTCTATTTGAACTAATTTTAAAATTTCAGTGAAAAATTGGTCAATCTATGAAACAGGACCCAAAGGGGGATGAGGAGACAGAGTACTGATTCATTCCAATTAGAGAGATTTCTCTTGGGTAATAGTATTTTGGGACCCAGCCTATGAATAATTTGAGATTTGATGTGCTTTGGGAGTAACAGATGATTTTGGTTCAATGGTTCCGAAAGCTCTTCCACCAGTGGAGGTTTTCCTCACCATATATCTGGATCTGTTGTAGACTCATTGATCAGGGATTAGTCAACAACTTCATTGTTGTGGATCACGGGACTATCACGATGGTGGAAGGAGATCTAATGAAACATCATCGACCTAGAATCGCAGAATTTACAGTGCAGAAGGAGGCCATTCGACCCATCGAGTCTGCAGGATCCCTTGGAAAGAGCACCCTACTTAAGCCCACACTTCCATCCTATCCCCATAACCCAGTAACCCCAGCTAACTTTTTTGGACACCAAGGGCAATTTAGCTTGGCCAATCCATCTAACGAGCACATCTTTCCTGACTTGTGGGAGGAAACCGGAGCACCCGGAGGAAACCCACGCAGACACTGGGAGAACGTGCAGATTCCCGACAGATAGTGACCCAAGCCGGGAATCGAACCTGGGACCCTGGAGCTGTGAAGCAACACTGCTAACCACTGTGCTACCGTGCCGCCCATGAAACATCAATTTTGTTGAACTCTCCACAGATGCTGCCAGACTTGCCGCGTTTTTCCAGCATTTTTGTTTTTGCTTCATCATTTCCGCGTCCGTAGTTTTATGCTTTTGTAGATGGAAGGTGAACTGGATTGTCTTTTTTGTGTGTCTCAATTCCTCTAACCCTTCTCAATTTTATTATTGTGTAAATTGGTTTTGATCATTTTTCAAACATTTGTGGGTTAATGTGAGCTGTAGATCTGTCCTTTCAGTGAATGGTTAAAGTTGCATTCATTTCTATGTTCTTTTGATGTCCTGCCTTGTTCTCTGTGGTCAGCTGGTTTGCCGGTTAAGACGGACATAACTCCAGGACCTTCCCGACTGTGTTCAGGGGCAAGACGCTCCTTCTTCTGTAGGATGAAATGTAACAGGCCGTCGGTCAAGTTAGAGGAGAAGGACTTTACATCAAACTGCTCCAAGAAGAAAGGTAAGGTAGCACATTTTGTTTAAGCTTCACTTTTCTCTCAGAAAATCAACTTGCAGGTGCAGCGATGAATTAGAAGGTAAATTGGCTTTGATGTTAATGGGAAGGAGTAGGGAAATCTTGCTGCAATTATATAGGGCTATGGTGAGACTGCAGGTGGGCTACTGTGTACTGTTTCAGTTTTCTTTACATCAGAAAGGATGTTTGGATAGTGTAGTTGAAACAGGTTGACCGTATTGGGACAGGTGATCAAAAGCTTGGTCAAAAAGGTAGATTTTCTGGAGCACCTGTAAGGAAGAGAGGACTAGGGAGACAGGAAGTTCAGGGAGGGAGATGCAGAGTTTAGGGCAATTGAAGGGACTGCCCCCATAATAAGAGAGATTAAAATTGGGAATGTGCAAGAAACCAGAACTGGAGGCACTCTGATAACTTTGACAGTTGTAGGGCTGGAGGAGGTTACAGAGATGGGGGCCAGGTGGGGAGATTTGAAGATAAGGGTGGGATACGGGCAGTTTTGGATGACCTGAAGTTTATGGAGGGTGAGACACCGACTAGGTGTTGTTGGAATAAAGTCTGAAGATAAAGGCATGAATGAAGGTTTCAGCAGCAGTTGAGCTGAGGCGGGGGGGTGGGGGGAGTTGGGCGAAGGGAGAGTTGGGCGATTGTTAGTGGTGAAAGTAGGTGGTCTTGGTGATGAAGCAAATGTGGGGAATTTTAACTAAGACCGGTTGCATGGGAACTCGCTTCCCAATGGTAACTCATTAAAGCACTTATTGTAGACCAAGAGGTTATTACTCCATTGGGGTGACATTACAGCTGACCCTGACCCTCATCTAGTGTCTACAAACGCACACAAACCAGTTGTATTACCTCCAGTGCTGTCCCAGTTGAGACTACACACATCGGCCACGACTGGATGGCTTTCATCTAATTTCATTGATTCCCAAGGGTGTTGTTGACAAGGCCAGCTTTTATTACTCATCCCCTAGTTGCCCTTAGAAAGTGGTGGTGATGGTGGTGTGCCTTCCTGATGACCCGTAGCAATTTGATACAACTGAGTATTCTGCTGGGCTGCATCAGAAATGAGCACATTGTTGTGTCTGGAGTCACCTATTGGTCCAGACCATGTAAAGATGTTGGGTTTCCTTCCTGAAAGGACGCTAGTGAACTAGTTGAGTTTTTGACAGCTTTGTGGTCACTCTCAGCAGTTTCAGTTTTGAAGTTCCATTTTTTTTTTTTCAAGACCAAATTTAAATTCCACAAGTGCCACGAGTGGGATTTGACATTGCGTGCAAAAGGACAATTCGTCCAGGCCTCTGGATTGCAAGTTCAGTAACACAACCACTGTGCTACTCTATTCATTAAAAAAATTTACTTCCTTCGAGTTATCGTGTTGAGGGCGTGGAACACGGAATATTCTTGCATGGTTTCATCCCTCCCTAGCTCTGCAACATCCCCCAAGTTCTACAACCCTCTGAGATCCCTGCGCTCCTCGAATTCTGGCCTCTTGCTCATTCCCTATTTTCACCATTCCGCTTTTGGTGTCGATACCTGAAGCTGCATAGTCCTTTTAGTTCTGGAATATCCTCCCTAAAATTCTCTGCCTCTCTCTCCTTTAAGATGCACCTGAACGCTGACCACATTGACAAAGCCTTTGGTCACTTGCCCTAATATTCCTTTTATGTAGCTCAGTGTTTTATTTACAGGACCTGTGAAGGGCCTTGTGACTTTTCATAATTACGTTTAAAGCTGCTATGTAATTGCAAGTTATTGTCGAATGTTTGCGCGCAAGCCAGGCACAATCTCAAACTGGAACAAATGCAGACTTCACATTGAGGTGTCCACCCTGCTTATGTCTTGCAGCTGACCGCAAGAGCTTCTGCACCATTCACAGCAGTGGCTACCTGAAGAGCTGGTCACCCACCAAGATGGGATTGGATGAAGACAACGAGCCTGACAACGAAGGCTGCAACCTAAGTTGCCTCGTCGCCATTGGGCGTTTGCACCCTCACATTGTCCCGCAGCCGATCAGCGGCGAGATCAGAGTAAAATCAACGGAGTACGTTTCCCGACACGCAATGGATGGGAAATTTGTGTTTGTGGACCAAAGGTGTGAAATAAGTTTTAAAACCCAACATTCAAAATTGTGAGGGTTTTCGATGGAGTAGACTAGGAGGAACTGGGGTAAGGTGGGAAGTTGGCAGGGGAAGGCGGAATTAGGCTATTGAGTTGGATGATTAGCCATGATCATAATGAATGGTGGGGCAGACTTAAAGGGCCGAATGGCCTACTCCTATTTTCCAAGTTTCTATGTTTCCAATGAAACCACTGGAATAAAATAACTAGTCTCAGTAATGGTGACCATAAAACTTTTGGATTGTGACTAAAGCCTCACTAGTTCACTAATATCTTTTAGGGAAGGAAATCTGTCGCCCTTACCTGGTCTGGCATAGATGTGACTCCAGATCTGCAGCGATGTGGTTGACTTTCATCTGCCCTCTGAAATAGCCCAGCAAAACACTCAGTTGTATTGCAAAGGTGACGAACGGGCAGTAAATGCTGACCTTGCCAGTGAACCCACACCCCGTGTTTAAATTTGAAAAGAACCTGCTTCCACTGGCAGGAGGTTTGTATCCAGAGGAGACAGATTTCCGATAATTGGCGAGATGAGAATTTTTTTTTTCACATGGCACGCTGTGATCTGGAATGCACTGACTGAAAGGGCGGTGGAAGCAGATTCCATAATAATTTTCAAAAGCAAATTGAATATGTATTTGAAAAGGAGAATGTTCAGGGTTGTGTGGGGCAAGAGCTGGGGATATGGGACCAACCAGATAAGTCTATCAACAAAACAGCAGGGTAGATGGGTGAAATAGTTCATGTTGTAGAGTTCAACGAGTATTTTGCATTTATACCCATTATACTGAGCGCCATCTTTTTCTGTTTGCAGGGCAACAGTGATTCTGGGATATTTGCCACAGGAGCTGCTTGGGACTTCGTGTTATGAATACTTCCATCAAGATGATATCATGCATCTTGCAGAATGTCACCGCCAAGGCAAGGACAACTGCTCTTTGTCAGATTTCCAATGTCATGGAATGAAGGAAGGATAGACGCGCACCTCCTCTTACATTCACCTGACCAGGCCAAATTGGGGGGCGGTGAGGGTCACCGTTTAACCTTTCATCCAAAAAAACGGCACCTCCGACAATGCAGTATTCCCTCAGTACTGCAATGGGATTGCAGGCCTAAAATGTTTGTGTTCGAGTGGAATTTGAACCCACAACCTCCTGACTTGGGCAAGAGTGCTACCCACTGAGCCATGGTTGATGTAAAGCGGCCTTCATTATCCCAAGAGACTGGGAAGTTCTGTTGCTAGTGGCAATAAATAAACAACATTGAAAATGAATGGGAGTGCTCCTCTGCTTAATAAGGTGGGACAGTACAGGTGCATATAATACTTATTCGTTGATGAGTGGTGGAGCGACGTAACAGCTTTGAGAGCCTAATTTTGAATCTTCGAATGTGTTAAAAAATTCACCTCATCGATTTGTTTGTGCCTTGTTTATTTACAGTATTACAGAGTAGGGACAAGATCACCACCAGTTGCTACAAGTTCAGAATAAAGGATGGTTCTTTCATCACATTGCGCAGCTACTGGTTCAGTTTCCTCAACCCGTGGACCAAGGAAGTTGAATATCTAGTTTCCACAAACACTGTTGTCTTGTAAGTTGCTTTTTGTGGCTGTTTTCAGTGGTGGAAGATTGGAGGGAGTGGTGGAGTTTGGGTGAATGGTGGGAGGGTGGAACAATACTTCCTGAATCCTTTACCGATCTATGGCATCTGGTCACTGGCCCACTCACCCAGAGGAGATGATTTTTCTGTATCTCCTCTATCGGAATACTCATCACCTTGACCACCTCTGTGAGGTCACCTCTTACCCTTCCCTGTTCCAAGGGGAACAGCTCTAACTTTTTCCAATCTCTCCACAAACCTTCTCATCCCTGGTAAATCACCACTCGCCCCTTTCTAAGGCCTTAATGTCTGATCCTGATGTGTGGTGTCCAGAATTGTCCATTATCAATCTCGCTGAGATTTAACTGGTGATTTGTAAAGTTCTAGCATGGTTTCCTTGGTTTTTGTGTTTGATGACTCTATTTATGAACCCAAATAACCCATATGCTTGGTTGAACCACTTAATAAAGTTGCCCTGCCCCCTTTCAATGATGCCACTTTCAGTCTGCTCTAAGGGAATTGACTGACTGTCGACTGCTGTCTTATAATTTCAGTGCCAGTTCTGTGGACCGAGGAGATACAGCCACTCTGCCTCTCGCAGGTTCCCCTCCGAACATGGATAATGTGTTACCAACTGGAGATGGTATGCAATGGGTTTTAATTTTTCGTTTTAATCAACGTGTAGAGATTTTGCTTTACTCCTAGAAGGGGTTTTGCAGCTAATTCCTGTTTTCCCCCAGATGTTGCCTCACCTGCTGGGTCTGTTTTTTCTTAGCAACAGGAGGAAGCTATCGAGCCCCACGAGCCTGTTCCCACCATTCAGGGAGTTCATGGCTGACTTGCAACTGTGAACGATTTAGGTTATTCCGGACCTGATAATACTTTATTAATAACCTATGCTCTAGGTTAGTCCACCAAAAGAGGGAAATCCGTTTGTCTGCTAAGATTCAAATAGATCTCACGAAGGGAGAATGCTTTTTCGGGTTAAACAGGATTTCAGTTACTTTTTATGGGAAAAGCTCCGATACGTCACTCATAACTAAATCGTTACCTCTGTCGACGTGGGTCCTAGTCATTTAAGACTTCCTAAATGAGTGTCTAGGATTTTAAACTTTGAGAGTAAGTCTACACAGTATAATTTTAATCAAAGTATTTTTATTGTAAAATACTCCCAGTAGATGCATACAGAATTGCAGAGTTAAAAATATAAATTGATTAACAGTCTTTAGTTATTTGATAATATAAAAATCCGTTAACAGTCCTTTGTTATCTGTTAATAATATAAAATCCGTTAACAGTCCTTTGTTATCTGCGAACTCATTAACTTCTCTTAAGAGAATGTGATATCTAAAACATGGAAAATCCTAAAGTGTCTCCTATCAATTTCTAATACATTTCTAAGAAGCTTAACAGAAACATACTTACAAAACCATGATGGTCTTTGTTTGACGAGGCAAGCTTGAAGAACAGAGCTTTGACCCACACTCTCACAGGGGAGTGAGAAGGTACCCCTCTGCCAAAATGCCCCTCTTTTTATACATAAAATCTTCTTATCGGTCAAGGGCTGTCTCTGTTGTCTTATCACTTATTGTTGGTTAATTGCCTATAGCCAAATGGCTAATTTGTTGTATCATCATCAATATATGTTTTAATGATCTTGGTATCTGTGTGAATGTCAGGTGTCTTAAGATATATTGGCAATGAGGGACTCGTATAGAGATCTGTCTCTTTTCAGTGTTGCCATGTTTCTTAGATATATAGATTGTCAAATAGACACTTCTTTGAGGGTGTTATTCTAAATGTCAAGAGTTATATAGTTAAGGAAGGATTTGTGTATTATTTATCTGAAGAATTTCCTATCCTCATGGTTTGAATAATTATAGATGCAGGGGAGTGATCTAAAGAATTTACGGTGTGTCAAAGCAAGGTTTTCCTTATCCTGTATTTGTTTGGAATGTATTAATGATCCTTGAAGTCAGCTAAGAGTTTCTCCCATCAAATGGTGACTTCTGGATGACCTTTAGCTGAAGTGATTTTATTCCACTTTGAATTAAAATACTGGTTGTATTAATTTCTGTTGCCTTATTTCAAACCAAATTCTGCGGCAAACGTGATATTCATCACACAACCTAACTGCCTTTGTCTCCTGACCTTTAATACCTGTGGCTGATGGAAAAATCTATCACTCTCCGATTTAAAATTAACAATTGATCTAGCATCAGAACTGTTCTGATGGAACGTACAGATCTGAAAGGTTAACTCTTATTTTTCTCACTGTGCAGATGTGCTGAGTGTTTCCGGTATTTACTCTTGTTATTTTACATTTCCAGCATCTGTGATATTTTGCGTTTGTAGTGTTCTTTGTTTCTAGTTAGTCTGCTTTAATCACCTGGAACAATTGGACAAGGGAAGGAAGCTACTTTTGGGCTGGTTCACCTCATCCAGTCTTTCATGTAGTGAACAAAATTTGTTATGAGCCATCCTTTGAATGAAGGATGGATTCCAACGCAAAGAAGCAATTTTCAGCAAAATTCTGCTTTGTGTGTGAATACAATAGGGGCAGGAGTAAAAGAATGAGGCTCCTCGAGCCTGCTCTGCCATTCAGTACGATCACGGCTGACATTGCCCCTCAACTTCTCTTTCCCGGCTGCTCCCTTGATTCCTGGAGAAACTAAAGAAACCCGTCTGTCTCAGTCTTAAATATACTTCCACAGCTCCCTGGGGTAGAGAATTCCAAAGATTCACAACCTTCTGAATGAAGAAACCTTTCCTCCTCGTAGTCCATGATTGGCCCCTCATCCTGACGCTATGCCCCTGAAACAACCTCTCCGTGTCTACCCTGTGACACACCCCGTCAGAATCCTGTATGTTTAAGTGAAATCCCTTCTCATTCTTCCAAACTCCAGAGAGTATTGGCCCAATTTACTCAGGCTCGCATCATGGGCTAGCCCCCTCATTCCCAGGTAGCAACATAGTGAACGTTCTCTGCCTTCAATGTAAATAAACCTATCCTTGGATCTGGAGACCAAAACTGAACACAATATTCCAGGTGTAATCTCACCAAAGCCCGAAACAATTGTACTTCAATCCCCTTGCAATAAAGGTCAACATATTTTCCGAATTCCTTGCTGAACTTTGTGTTCCTTGAAATTTAATAGTAACTTACAGCATGGAAGGAGGTCATTCAGCCCATCATGCGTGCACTCGCTCTTTGAATTTGCATGCTCAGCTCCTGCCACCCGGTGCCTCAGCTGGCAGATGGAGAGAGCATCTGAACCAATCTGGGCCGGGAGGTCCCGGTGTTCACCCTGGCTTGTGCTGGGTAAATCTTGATGATCATTCACCAGATTCCGGAAGTCTTTCCGGAGTTGGCCGCACTACCCTGTTGTGGGGAGGGTATTTCTGCTCTTCAATTCCCCAGCGGTTTGAGAATGCTGATTTGGTGCTGTGAAAATCTGCCTAAAGGGTGGGCAGTAAGACCACACCGGACCATCCCCACCTTCTGGCTGGCTTTTCATCATCCCGCCACCATCAGATTGGGGCCACCTAAAGCTCTGCTGCCCAGGCCCAAACCTGCACAAAGTCCCATTCCCCTCTCAGTCCTGTGCTCGCTGACCTACATTGGCTCCCGGTCCAGTAACCCTTCGATTACTAGTCCACTAACATAATCACTGTGCTAACTGTACCACAGACACTTTTGAACTCTTGTCCTTCTCTCGCACTGTCTAGCCAGTTCAAAGCGTGCACTCACCACTGTTCCTGGCATTCCTGGAGGGACTCGTGCCGGAGCTGGAAAGATTGGCCGGATGATTGCTGAGGAAGTTATGGAACTACAAAGGTAAATTGTTGCACAATTCGCTGCTCTGTGCCTTTTCAAAGCATCTAGCTCATTGCTTCACTCATCAGAAAGTGGAACTGTGATTTGCAAAATATTTGCAGATTTCAAAACATTGACCCCCCTCCCCCCCCCTCCTCTGTGTTTGTTCAGCATCGCACCAATTTCACACACTAACGCAGAGCCATGGCTCAATGAGTAATGCTCCTGTGTCAGAAGGTTTTAGGTTCAAGTCCCACTTGAGAAACCTGAGCACAAAAACCAGGCTGATTGCCCTCGGGGCATTACTGAGGGTGTGCTGAACTGTCAGAGGTGCCGGGTCTGTCTTTGATCTGAGATGTTAAATGAGATCCTGTTGCGTACTGCGGTGGATGTGAAAGATTCCATCACACTATTTTTAAGATCAGCAGATACATACATGGCAAGATGGTATATTTACATAGCTTTATACACTGGCTCTCTCCCGCACGTGCCAGTTTCCCCCACCCTTCATGTTATCTCTTGCTCATCGCAACTCGAACTTCTCCTCCAGTGCCCCTAGGCTCGCAAACGTCCCGTCAATGAACAGGTCCCCCATTCTTCTAATCCCCGCCCGATGCCAGCTCTGGAACCCCCCGTCCATCTTCCCCGGGACAAACCGGTGGTTACCCCTGATCGGGGACCACACCGAGGCTCCCACTGCACCCCTGTGCCGTCTCCACTGGCCCCAGATCCTTAACGTTGCCGCCACCACCGGGCTCGTGGTATACTTTGTCGGCGAGAGCGGCAGCGGTGCCATCACCAACGCCCCCAGGCTCGTTCCTTTACAGGACGCCATCTCCATCCTCTTCCATGCCGCCCCCTCTCCCTCCATAACCCACTTGCGGATCATCCCCACATTTGCTGCCCGGTAGTAGCTCCCTAGGTTTGGTAGTGCCAACCCTCCTCGGTCCCTGCTGCGTTCCTGGAACCCTCTCCTTACTCTCGGGGTCTTATTTGCCCACACAACCCCATAATACTCCTACCTACTCTCTTAAAAAAAGCCCTTGGTGATCACGATGGGAAGGCACTGAAACACAAACAGAAACCTCGGAAGGTCCACCATTTTGACCGACTGCACTCTACCCGCCAGCGAGAGCGGTAACATGTCCCATCTTTTGAAGTCCTCCTCCATTTGCTCCACCAACCTCGTCAGATTCAGTTTATGTAGGGCCCCCCAACTCCTGGCTATCTGGATCCCCAGATACCAAAAACTCCCCGCCGCCCTCCTCAGCGGTAGGTCCCCATCCCTCTTTCTTGGTCCCCTGCCTGTAATACAAAGAGCTCACTCTTCCCTACATTGAGCTTATAGCCCGAAAACTCCCCAAACTCCCTTAAAGTCTGCATGACCTCCACTATCCCCTCCATTGGATCCGCCACGTACAACAACAGGTCATCCGCATATAGCGACACCCGATGCTCTTCTCCCCCTCGGACCACCCCCCTCCATTTATTAGACTCCCTCAATGACATGGCCAAGGGTTCGATCGCCAATGCAAACAACAGGGGGGACAGGGGGCACCCCTGCCAAGTTCCTCGGTACAGCCGAAAGTACTCGACCTCCGCCGGTTCGTCACTACACTCGCCACCGGGGCTCTGTAAAGGAGCTTAACCCAACTGATAAACCCTCCCCCGAACCCAAACCTACGCAGCACCTCCCAGAGGTACTCCCACTCTACTCGGTCAAAGGCCTTTTCCGCGTCCATAGCTGCCACTATCTCCGCCTCTCCCTCCTCCGCTGGCATCATTATCACGTTTAAGAGCCGCCGCACATTAGTGTTTAATTGCCTGTCCTTTACGAATCCCATCTGGTCCTCATGGATCACCCCCGGGACACAGTCCTCAATCCTCGTGGCCAGCACTTTTGCCAACAACTTAGCATCCACATTGAGGAGCGAGATCGGCCTGTACGATCCACATTGCAGTGGGTCCTTGTCCCGCTTTAGGATCAAAGAAATTGTCGCTTCCGACATTGTCGGAGGCAGGGTCCCCTCCTCTCTTGCCTCGTTAAAGATCCTTGCTAGTAGCGGGGCCAACAGGTCTATGTACTTTCTGTAGAACTCCACCGGGAACCCGTCTGGCCCCAGGGCCTTCCCCGCCTGCATACTCCCCAAACTCTTACTCAGCTCCTCCAACCCAATTGGTGCCCCCAAACCAGCCACCTCTTGCTCCTCCACCCTCGGGAACCTCAGTTGGTCTAGGAATCGTCTCATCCCCTCTTCCCCCGCTGGGGGCTGGGATCTGTACAGCTCTTCATAGAAGGCCTTGAGTACCTCGTTTATTTTCGTCGCACTCCGAACCGTGGCTCCCCTTCCATCTTTGATTCCCCCTATTTCCCTCGCTGCCATCCTCTTACGGAGCTGGTGTGCCAGCATCCGACTAGCCCTTTCCCCATACTCGTAGGTCGCCCCCTGCGCCTTCCCTGTGGTCAACAGGTCAAACTCCGTCTGGAGCCGTCGTCTTTCCCCAAGTAATCTTTCCTCCGGGGCCTCTGCGTATCTCCTGTCCACTCTCAAAATCTCCCCCACTAACCTCTCCCTTTCCATGCCCTCTGTCTTCTCCCTATGAGCCCTGATGGACATTAGCTCTCCCCTGATCACCGCCTTCAACGCCTCCCATACCACCCCCACCCGCACCTCCCCGTTGTCATTGGCCTCTAAGTACCTTTTGATACCCCCCCTCACCTTCCCACACACCACCTCATCTGCCAGCAGTCCCACATCCAGCCGCCACAGCGGACGTTGGTCCCTCCTCTCCCAGCCCCATTTCCACCCAGTGCGGGCATGATCCGAAACGGCTATGGCCAAATACTCCGTCCCCTCCACCCTCGGGATGAGCACCCTGCCCAGAACAAAAAAAATCTATCCGGGAGTAGGCTTTGTGCACGTGGGAGAAGAAAGAAAATTCCCTGGCCTGCGGTATTGCAAACCTCCATGGGTCCACTCCCCCCATCTGATCCATAAACCCCCTAAGCACCTTGACCACCGCCGGCCTCTTTCCAGTCCTTGATCTGGAGCGGTCCAGTGCTGGGTCCAGCACTGTATTGAAGTCCCCTCCCCCCATTATCAGGCCTCCTACCTCCAGGTCCGGAATGCGCCCCAACATGCGCTTCATGAATCCAGCATCATCCCAGTTCGGGGCGTATACATTTACCAACACCACCCACGTCCCTTGCAACCTACCACTCACCATAACATATCTCCCTCCATTATCCACTACGATAGTCTTGGCCTCGAATGACACATGCTTTCCCACCAATATTGCCACCCCTCTATTCTTTGCATCCAGTCCAGAGTGGAATACCTGTCTTACCCATCCCTTTCTTAACCTGACCTGGTCCGCCACCTTCAGGTGTGTCTCTTGGAGCATAGCCACATCTGCCTTCAGTCCCTTCAAGTGCGCGAATTCTGGGCCAGTCCCGTGTCCGCGTCTCCCTCACCCTCCAGTCCCCCAGGGGACCCCCGTCCCGACCACCTCTTCTGTGTCCCATTCCCTTTCGGCCAGTGCAGCAGCAACCCTTTTTCTCCCCGCCCCCCCCATCCCTCCCGCTAGACCCCTGTCTAGCTTTTTTGCTCCCCCCATATCACTCCCATAAGTCAGCTGACACCTGCTGACCCCGGCTTCCCCCGCCATCCCTTTGACCTCCCCGTGTGGGAGTCTCCCAATCAATATGCGTTCCTTCGTTCCAACATTACTCTCGTGACTTCACTTCAAAATAAAACTACTTCAATAAAACCACATCCTGAGATTGTGAAAGAAGGTATAGAAATGGAAATCCTTTCTTCCTTTTTAAAAAAATTTAGAGCATCCAATTCTTTCTTTTTCTCCAATTAAGGGGAAAAATACCGTGGCCAATCCACCTACTTGCACATTTTTGGGTTGTGGGGGTGAGACCTACAGGGAGAATGTGCAAACTCCACACGGACAGTGACCCGGGTCCTCGGTGCCGTGAGGCAGCAGTGCTAACCACTGCACCACCGTGCTGCCCCCCTTCCTTCCTTCATTCCAGAGATGGCTAAGAGGAGATTGAATAGTGGTGTTCAAAATTGTGAATTTTTTTTTGGGGGGGGGGGAATTTTGAGTTATTCCAGAGAAGCTTTATCTACTGGCAGGAGGATCGATAACCGTCGGACACAAATTTAAGATAATTGTAATAACCTCCGGTAGTGGCACGTAGATCGAGGTCGCATGTTTGGTGGCTCCTGCTAGACTTGTCATTTTTAGGCTCTTTACACCCATTTTTGGGGGGACATTCTTTTGTGAGAAGTTGTGGGAAGGTCTGAGGCATTCCAAGGATATCAAAAATTGAAAAAAAGAACCCAGGGAAAATGGGAGTGAGCTAAAGTCCGCCATTGAACGTGGTGAGGAGTTCAGCGGGAGAAAAGATGGCAGGAGAGAGTTCTTCGGGTGGCGCCACACCCATTACAGTGGAAAAGATGGCTGAAGTGATGGCCGGGGAGTTTGAGTGGCTGTATTCAAATTTAAGATAATTGAACTAGAGGGGGAGAGGAAGACGTTTATCTGTGCAGCGGGTTTTTGGCATCTGGAATGGAAAGGGGTGCTGACAGCAGATTCAGTCGTAACTTTCCAAAGGGAACTAGGTAAATAATTGACAACTTTTCAGGGCCATGGGTTAAGCACAGGGGAACTGGGCTCCTTTTGATGGGCCGACATAAGGACGATGGGCCAAATGGAGTCCTTTTGTGCTGTCTGGTTTGATAATTCTATTCTATTTTTATTTGATCATTTGGCATATTCAAATCCTACCTGTTCACAATTGATGGTTAGCTCACCAGCTTGGTGCGCATATGACCCTAAGATGAGCTTCTGCCCTCTTATTGAGCCATCACCAAGACTGCAAATTTCCACTTTGCAGCACTGCCCAACTTTGCCCCAATGTCAGCACAGCTGCTGCTAAAACCCTCATTTATCCCTTAATTATCTCGACTTGACTATTCTAATGCACTCCTCGCTGGTCACTAACAGTAAAGTTGAGGTCATCCAAAACTCTGCTACCATGCCTTTGGAACATAGAAAAGAGAAGCAGAAATAGGCCATTTGAACTTCTCTGCCATTCATTAATATCATGGCTGATCATCCAACTCAGTAACCAGTTCCTGCCTTTGATCCCTTTTGCCCCAAGAGCTATATCTAACTCCTTATTGAAAGCCTTGTGTTTTGGCCTCAACTGCTTCCTGTGATAACAAATCCCACAGGCTCACCATTCTGGGTGAAGACATTTCTCCTCATCTCAGTCCTAGATAGTCTGCCCCGTATCCTTAGACTGTGACCCCTGGTTCTGGACTCCCCTGCCATCGGGAACATTCTTCCTGCATCTGCCCTGTCTAGTCCTGTTAGAATAGGTTTCTTTGAGATTCCCCCTTCTTCTTCTGAACTCCAGTGACTATAATCCTAGCTGACTCAATCTCTCCTTGTATTTCAGTCCTGTCATTCCAGGAATCAATCTGGTAAACCTTCCCTCTGTAGCAAGAAAATCCTTCCTCAGATAAGGAGACTGCACACTTATGTTCCAGGTGTGGTCTCACCAAGGCTCTCCTATAATTGTAGCCGGGCATCCCTGCTCCTGTACTCTAATCCTTTCGCTATGAAGGCCAAATACCATTTGCCGCTTTTACTCCTGCTACACCTGCATGCTTACCTTCAGCGACTGTGTACAAGAACACCCAAGTCTCTTTGCACATTCTCCTCTCTCAATCTACAGCCATTCAGATTATAATCTGCCTTCCTGTTTTTGCTACCAAAGTGGATAACCTCTCGTTTCTCCACATTATATTTGCCCACTCACTCAACTTGTCCAAATCACACCAAGTCCCATTCCCCTATTGGCCCTGTGCTCACAGCTACACTGGCTTCCGGTTAAGCAACGTCTTTGTTTTAAAGTTCTCTTCATGTTTTCAAATCTCTCCATAGCGGTACGGCTCCCCATCTCTGTAATTTCCTCTGAGGGAGCTGCACTCCTCTAATTCTGGCCTCTTGAGCATCCTGATTGGAATCATTCCATCTCTGTTGGCCCTGCCTTCAACTGCCTAAGCCCGAGTTCTGGAATTCCCTCCCTAAATCTCGCAACCTCTCATTCCTCCTTTTAAGACGCTCCCGGCCTTTGGTTATTTGACCAAGTATTTATTGATGAGGCTCCATGTCATACTTTGTTTTATAATATTCTTGAGGATTATCTTGGGATGTTTCATTACCTTAGAGATGCTATATAAATATAAGTTATTGTTGTTGTAATGTGACTTTGTATTTGACAGGATTAGAGGATCATCCCCTTCAAGCTGCAGCTCTAGTCCGCTTAACATCACCAATACGCCACCTCCTGATGCATCATCTCCAGTAGGGAAGAAGGTAGGAATTTTTTCTGCGTCCATACCACCTTTGAACTGGTTCCATCAATGTCCCCGGTCCATTTAAGTCAATCATAGTGAAACTAGGGATGGTATCCACTGCTGTTCTTACTCTCTCCACAGGATGGCGGTGTTACCTCTAAAAATAACAGCAAGAATCATCTATTGCTCCCGAGGTGATGCTGTAACCACACTCAGCCATTTCCTATTCACAGCCAAAAGATATCCCATAACCTCCGGCTGCGCAGGATTCAGCAGTGAACTCTTTCTTGTAGTGTATACTTCCTGTAACTGCAGCACTTATTGGGGGAATGCTGCACAATCAGAAGTGCTGTCTTTAAGATGAAACGTCAAAGTGAGGCCCCATCTGTGCATTCTGGTGGATTTAAAATATCTCCTGACGCTGCCTCGAAGGGCAGTGGAGTCATTCTTGGTGTCCTGGTAAATATTTATCCTCAAATCAACATCACCAAAAAATGCGATTTGGTCATGATAAAATTGCTTTTTGTGGGATCTTACTGTGCACAGATTGACTGCCACAATTCCAACGTTAAAACAAGTTTTACACCTCAAATGTGGATGGGGCTGTTTGGGTTTCTGATTGGCAAGTAAAAGTAGAGTACTGGTCACCTTTGGTCATGTGAACTTAATGGGCGAGATTCTCCGCCGGCGGGAGTCTCCGTTCTGCCGGCGCCCGGGGGTTTCCCGACGGCGTGGGGCTGCCCCACAATGGGAAACCCCATTGACCGGCCGGCTTAACGGAGAATCCTGCCGGCGGGTTGGGGCAGAAATGTGGCGGGGCGGAGAATCCAGCCCAATGTGTCTGTACCTGTGAACTTAAATCTCTGTCCATTTGTTGGTAAAATAGGTCAGATGAGGATTAACACTGTGCCGAGGACCCGGGGTTGATTGCGACCCGGGTCACTGTCAGTGTGGAGTTTGCACATTCTCCCCCTCTCTGCATGGGTCTCAACCCCACATCCCAAAGATGTGCAGGGTCTCGCTAAATTGCCCCTTAATTGGGAAAAAAAATAATTGGGTACTCTAAATTTAATTTTTTTAAATGGGTCAGATGAAGAGTGAGAGTTTTCTTGATTATCATGCCTACTTTACATCCTCTCATTTAAATACTCCGTGTCACGTTTCATAATAGACATATATTGAGTTATAAAATGGTTTCTGACAGAACAATGTTTCAATTATAAATATTTTGTTCATTTTCTTCATCTCTGCCCTGATTCCTTTAACAGTTATCTTATCCTTTCGTTACTAACCCTCTTGCCAGTGGAAAAAGTTTCTCATTTACCCTAGCGAAAACCTTCATGATTTTGAACACCTCCATTAAAATCTCCATTTAAACTTCTCTGCTCCATTGGGAGCAACCCCAGTCTCTCGAGTGACTTCATATCTGGAATTCCATCTCTAAGTCGTTTCCCTCATTTAAGGCACTCCTTAAAACCTATCACATTGACTAAGCTTCTAGACACCTTGCAAATATGTGCCTCGGAGTCATGCTTTCTGTTTATAACTCCTGAGAATGTCTTATTGCATTAAGTGTGCGATATATGTATAAGCTGTTTTTCTTGTCCATTGTGCAGTTAAAGAAAGAGTCGGTGCCAGTGGGACCATGTCTACAGTTGTATTTGGGTTATTCTTTGACTCTGCTGCTGATGTTGTTCTCTGTCTCTCCCTAGATTCTGAATGGCGGCATGTCAGACATAACCAATGCAGGAGTATTGCCAGGGCATGTGACTGACGGCACTGGTTACCCATACACTGACAACAGCTCTCTGCTCAGTAAGTGTTGCTCCCTTTGTTATCAATCACAAATTGTATCAGTTCCCCCAAGTTCTGAACCTGAATCCTGTGCCAAATACTGTGTTGGTGCCAGTTTTAAAAAATATAATGCTTCAGCTGGGCCACGACTGGAATATTGCAGCCCGTTCTGGTCAAAGGTGTGAGCTCCTTGAGAGGGTGCAGAGGGGATTTATCAGGAATGGTTCCAAGGATGAGGAATTTTTGCTACAACGTTAGGATGAAAAAGATTTTCTCCTTTTGAGCAAAGGAGAATGAGGGGAGATCTGATAGACATGTCTGAGTTTATAACAGGCTTAGATAAGGGCGATAACGGAAAACTGTTCCCATTAGCTGACGGAGACAGATTTCTGGTCTTGGGACAGTGATGCAGGGATGGGCAGGGTGGAAGACCTTTTTATGCAGCAAATGTTAATGGCCAGGAATTTGCTGCCTACAAAGCTGGTGGAAGCAGAGAGAAGAATGATTTCAGAAGGAAATTTGATGGGCATGTGAGGAAAATATACTTGCAGGATTACAGGGATAGAGCGAAGGAATGGGACTGACCGTAATACTCTATGGAGGGCTGGAATTGGCTGGCCGGCCTCATGGCATCCTGTGCTCTCATGAACCTATGATTCTTTAATCCATGTCTATTTCCTTGTCGCCTCCCATTGTTTTTATCAATTATTATTTTTCCAATTAAGGGGCAATTTAGCGTGGCCAATCCACCTACCCTGCACATCTTTGGGTTGTGGAGGTGAGAACCACGCAGACACTGGGAGAATGTGCAAACTCCACACAGACAATGACCCAGAGCCGGGATTCGAACCCAGATCCTCAGCATCACCTTCCATTGTGTCCTTCACCCTTGCACAATGCAATTGAAGCAAATAGCAGATAAGCATTGAAGAGAAAACTGGACAAAAACAAGGGCAAAAGGAATAGATGGCTATGCTGATAGGGTGAGGTGAAGTGGAGTGGGACATGTTGGGCCCCTTGTCCTGATTTCCCCTCAAGCGGACATAAAAGATCCCACAACATTATTGCTACCACGTTTCCTGCATTTCAACAGTGACTCTACTTCCAAACTACTGCATTGGCTGTAAAGTTCTTTAGTATGTCCTGAGACTGTGGGAGGTGCTAGACAAATGTATGTCTTTTTTTTTTCCTCAATGACATCCAGTGGCCCCCTCACACAATATTAGTCACTCAAAATGTCCACCTGCGCAACATGGGCCTTCCCAGGGAATCAGAATGCCATTCTTACACAATTGGACAATTCTCAACTTGACAGTCCAACAGCTTTCTCTAACCCCCTCTTCCGCCCCCCCACCACCCCGCCCCATCCAATCTGCAATATTTTTAAAAATAAATTTAGAGTACCCAATTTGTTTTTCCAATTAAGGGGCAATTTAGCATGGCCAATCCACCTAACCGGCACATCTTTGGGATGTGGGGGTCAGACCCACGCAAACACGGGGAGAATGTCCAAACTCCACACAGACAGTGACCCGGGCCGGGATCGATCCCAGGTCCTCAGTGCCGCGAGGCAGCAGTGCTAATTACTGCACCACCGTGCCGCCTCCAATCTGCAATATTTTAACCGAAAAAGCAAGACTGTTCCAAGGACCCTACGGTTGTTATCTCTTGTTTTATTTGCACCTGTATTTCAGAGAGAAACTTTTCATTTCCAGAGACTTCCAAACACTGCTGGAAAATTTTTGAACCTTTGATTAAAACTATGCGCTGAGTCCTCTAATGGGACAAAGCAGAATGAGAAAGTAATGTGGGAGAGAGCAAATGGGGGGAGAGAGGAAGAGCAAGCTTGTGTTTCCCGTGTCCTTTATATTTTGTTCAGACTAGGTTCAAGGGGCTGAATGGCCCACACCTGTTCTCATTGTGGAACAGAGTCACGGGGCTGAATGGCCCACACCTGTTCTCATTGTGGAACAGAGTCAAGGGGCTAAATGGCCCACACCTGTTCTCATTGTGGAACGGAGTCAAGGGGCTGAATGGCCCACACCTGTTCTCATTGTGGAACAGAGTCAAGGGGCTGAATGGCCCACACCTGTTCTCATTGTGGAACAGAGTCAAGGGGCTGAATGGCCCACACCTGTTCTCATTGTGGAACAGAGTCAAGGGGCTGAATGGCCCACACCTGTTCTCATTGTGGAACAGAATCAAGGGGCTGAATGGCCTACTCCTACTCTCGCTAAAGGAGGTTCTTATTTTCCAACATCTCAATTCTGGTGCTGGGCAGCACCAAGACATTAACTTTTAAACATGTGCTATCCAGCCCTATACTTCCTGCATTTTCCTTTTTTCTTCATTAAATATCGGCTAACCCGCAAGTCAGATGATGTCACAAGGAAAGTGCACATTTTAACTGTGGGTTCTTAATGGCCTGCTTTACCAATGGAGCAGGAGCTCACAGATTCATAATGGATGATTCATGGTCTGTGGAAATAGTTGTGTATCTAGCCAAGCCCTGTGATTTAAGTGTTTGACATAGTTAATACTGAATGGCCCATTTAATTTGAGGCACTCAACAGTAATCCAGTTGACTGCCTGTAATAAAGGCTCTGCGGAGTCTCCGTATCTGGCTCACGAGCTAGCTGACAGATTCTTGTCAGGGGATACTCCACAGCCTTTTCACACTGACTAATTCTGCGATTATTGCATCTATTGGCCTGGATTTCGCAGTGGTAAAATGACAATTAAATTGTCAGCGTTCTCTGTCTTTACTCCACTGACACTAACTGCGCCCATGCACAGAATAGGGAAATTCAGAAGTTGCTGCCAGTGAGTCTGTGTGCCTCCACAGGGTCACCGTTGAAGCTCCCCCAGACTACAATCAATGGGAAATCTTTTGAATTCACAAAATGTTCTGCTCTTCCACTATTAGTCTTACTTTTAAATCACTTGAAGGTTATACCTCGTCGCATGAATGATGGGTTTCGAATGAGGTAGTAACTTCACAATTACTGCTAAACACCTCCGCTGGCCCTGAAAGGCTGATTTTATATTTGACAAATGTCAGCACTTTTTATTATCTTAATCAAATCATAATTATATCTGTGCTATCTGAACATGTAAATTAAGACTGAAGGATATTTAGTGCTTTTAGCTTCCTGGCTTGCTGTCTCTTTCAATACTTCAATATGAATGACTTTTTCCCTGCTTGGTGATATCGCTGCTGCATGCCTGGAGATCCTGTTTACTTGGGAAAGGGGAATTCCACACCTCTGAGATCACTGAATCACTCCAGGATGCTTTCGTTAATGTCAGCAGTGACCTCCTTCACTTTCATACCAAACACGAAATCCAAATGAATAACAGGTATGCCTAAAATCATAAAATCCCTACAGTTCAGAAGGAGGCCTTTCGGCCCATCGTGTCTGCACTGGCCCTCCGAAAGAGCACTCTACCCACGTGTACTTCCACCATCCACCCTACCCTATTTTCATAGCTGTATCTGCATCTGGATACAAAGGGGCAATTTTAGCATGGCCAACCCACCCAACCTGCACATCTTTGGACTGTGGGAGGAAACCGGAGCACCCAGAGGAAACCCACGCAGACACTGGGAGAACGTGCAAACTCCAAACAGCCACCCAAGGTCGGAATTAAATTCCGGTCCCTGGTGTTGTGAGGCAGCAGCGCTAATCACCGTGCCGCCCCCTGGCATATACATTGGATAGGCCTCAGCTGGAGTATTGTGTTCGATTCTGGATGCTGCACTTTGGGACAGTCAATGCCTGGGGAGGGGATTTCCTCCTGCAGAGGAGATTTACTAGAATCGTATCAGCCATGAGGGACTTCAGTTATGTGGCAAGACAGAAGAAGCTGGGGTCATTCTCCCTGGAGCAGAGATGATAAAGGGGAGATTTGATAGAGGGAATCAAAGTTATGAAGGATTTTGAGGAAGTAAATGAAGAGAAACGATTTCCACTGGCAGGTGAGTTAGTAACCAGAGAACACAGGGCAAATGAACCAGAGGTGAGAGGAGGGCTATTACTTTCACAAAGTGCGTTGCTGTGATTTGGAATGTGCTGCCTGAAAGAACAGTGGCAGCAGATTGAATAGAAACTTTCAAAAGGAAATTAGATAAATACTTGAAGGGAAAAACTCTGCAGAGTTATGGGGAAAGAGTAGGGGTGGGATAATTTGATAGCTTTTTCAAAGAGCCTGCATAAACAGAATGAGCTAAATGGCCTCTTTTGGTGTTGTGATGTTACCCATATTTCTGGTATTGTCCTTTTCGCCCTTAAATCTGCCATCCTCAAGAAAACCTTTAACCTCTCCATTCATGTAAACCTCAACTCCATCTCCAACTTCACTTTCCTCTCCAAATTCCTCAAGCATGTTGTCCCCTCCAAAATTTGTGCCCACCTTTCCCAGAACTCCCATGTTTGAATTCCTCCAATTGGATTTCGGCCCGTTATAAACATTACAAATGTTATCCTATGTGACTGTAAGCTTTCCCTCCTCATTCTTTGTCTTGATCGATCTGCAGCCTTCGACATGGTTGACCACACCACCTTCCTCCAAAGCCTCCCCACCGTCATCCAGTTGGTTCCATTCTAATCCATGTAACCATAGCCAGAGAATCACTTGCAATAGCCTATCTTCTCACTCGTGCCCCATTATCGCTGGTGTTCTCCAAGGATGTATCCTTGATCCCTCCTGTTTCTCAGGTTGCCCCTTGACAACATCCAAAAGCGATAGTTTTCACATGTTGAAGACATCCAGCTCTACCTCACCACTACTTGTCTCAACACCAACTGTTGCTAAATTATCAGACTGCTTGTCCAAGATTACATGTTGGATGTGCAGAAACCTCCTCCAATTAAACATTGGGAAGACTAGGGCAACACTGTGTTGCAGTGGTTAGCACTGCTGTCTCATGGCACAGAGGATCCGGGTTCAATCCCGGGCCCGGGTCACTGTCCGTGTGTAGTTTGCATATTCTCCCCGTGTTTGCGTGGGTCTCAGCCCCACAACCCAAAATTATGTGCAGGATAGGTGAATTGGCCACGCTAAATTGCTCCTTAATTGGGGGGAAAAAAGAAATTGGGTATTTAAAAAAAGATTTTTTAAATATTGGGAAGACTGAAGCCTGTTTTCAGTCCCCACTCCAAACTCCTTTCCCAGCTAGACTCCATTGCTCTCCCTGGCAACAATCCAAGACTAAACCAGTCTGTTGCAATCTTGTGCTTCATTTGACTGCAAGATGTGCTTCTGACCTCGTATTTGCATTATCGTTGAGACAGCCTATTTCCATCTAGTTAGCATTGCTCGATTTGGCCCCTTGTCTCAATTCATTTGCTGCTGAAACCTTTGCTACATTTAGACTTGACTACCCAATGCAGTTTTGGGAGATCTCTCATATCAACCCTCCATAAACTGGAGGTCATTCAAAGCTCTAACTCACCAAGTCCAGTTCACCTATCACTGTGCTTGCTGACATACTGGTCAAGCAACAGCTTAATTTAAAATTTTTGTCCTGGTTTCAAAATTGCTTCCATGGTCTGCCGATCATTCCATTGGCGGACATGTCTTCAGCTGCCTTGGCCCTAGGCTCTGGAATTCCCTCTCCATGTCTTTATTTTGCTTTCCTCGTTTAAGGTACCTTAAAACCTATGACCATGATTTTGGTCATCTGACCAATATCTTGTGTAGCTGTGTCATACTTTTATAATGCCCCTATGATGTGCTTTGAGATGTTGTATTACGTAACATGCTATGTTCAGATTTACAGCTCAGGAAGATTCAAATGCTTGAGTGTTCTGCCGAGTGCAAACTCCATGTGACACATTTAACAAATTCCTAATAAGCAATATGACCTGTTGAACAATATCACTTTCAGATTTCCTAGCATTTGTGGCATTTTGCTGTCAAAATCTAGTTGAGTTTCTGCTCCTCGCCGTACTGCGTTAACTTGCCTTTGGCTCAAGTTTGCTTCTCCCCTTCTTTCAGGTGGCAATTCTCACCTGGGCATAGACATGATCGAGGATCGTTCATCGAGCAGTCCCAGCAACGACGAAGCAGCCATGGCAGTGATCATGAGCCTTCTGGAAGCAGACGCAGGGCTCGGAGGTCCGGTCGATTTTAGTGACTTGCCATGGCCCCTCTGAACAATGTTTCACTGGCAGCCCCAAGTGCATTAAATTGAATACCGTTGTGAGCCATATATCCAACTTGTGTGTTGCTTTCATTTGCACGTAGCTGAGACACGTGTGGATTCCACAAAAAATGCTTCAGCCCCACCCTGACCTATTGCATTTGTGAAGCAAGCTGCTGTGTTAACCTTGAAACACTGGATTTCTGCTGAGGATAATTTTAAGTCTGCTTTATGTTCTTGTTTTTTTTTAATTGAACAAATGCACTTTCTGGAGCTTAGCTTTGCAATGTTTTATTTTAAATAACACTACAGGTTCCCAAAGCTCTTCTACAGAGCTGATTGTGTCAAGTTTGTTTTTTATTCTTGCATTGCTCTAAGACATATACATATATTTATTGTATTAGCAATGAAATGCTGTTTTAAACCTGGAGCGTTGATCTTGTTTGCCACTTGTACAGTTTTTTTTTTACAGAAATCACTTTGTACAAAGAGGGAAATGCGGTCTTAAACCCTTAAGAAATATATTTGTATATACGGTGTAAACTGGATTTGTACTGGCACTTTGACCCGATAAGAGACAAGATCCTGATTGTTTCTGTGATATACATTAAATTCATTTTAACTTATTCCCTAATCTACATTACCCCTTGCTTGTGTCTGCTGTTGCATGACTTATGCCTCATCATCCAACAATGTCAGATTGTAGGAAATCTATCATGTTGGGGGTTTACTACAGGCCTCCCAACAGCCAGCGGGCGATAGAGGAGCAGATAGATAGACAGATTTTGGAAAGGAGTAAAAGCAACAGGGTTGTTGTGATGGGAGACTTCAACTTCCCCAATATTGTCTGGGACTCACTTAGTGTTAGGGGCAGAGTTTGTAAGGAGCATCCAGGAGGGCTTCTTAAAACAAATATGTAGATAGTCCAACTACGGAAGGGGCTGTACTGGACCTGGTATTGGGGAATGAGCCCGGCCAGGTGGGAGAAGTTTCAGTAGGAGAGCATTTCGGGAACAGTGACCACAATTCAGTAAGTTTTAAAGTGCTGGTGGACAAGGATAAGAGCAGTCCTCGGGTGAATGTGCTAAATTGGGGGCAGGCTAATTATAACAATATTAGGCGGGAACTGAAGAACCTAGATTGGGGGCGGATGTTTGAGGGTAAATCAACATCTGACATGTGGGAGGCGTTCAAATGTCAGTTGAAAGGAATTCAGGACCGGCATGTTCCTGTGCGGAAGGATAAATACGGCAAATTTCAGGAACCTTGAATAACGAGATATTTTGTAGGCCTCGTCAAAAAGAAAAAGGAGGCATTTGTCAGGGCTAGAAGGCTGGGAACAGATGAAGCCTGTGGGGAATATAAAGAAAGTAGGAAGAAACTTAAGCAAGGAGTCAGGAGGGCTAGAAGGGGTCACGAAAAGTCATTGACAAATAGGGGTTAAGGAAAATCCCAAGGCTTTCTACACATACATGAGGGTAGCCAGGGAAAGGGTTGGCCTACTGAAGGATAGGCATGGGAATCTATGTGTGGAGCCAGAGGAAATGGGCGAGGTACTAAATGAATACTTTGCATCAGTATTCACCAAAGAGAAGGAACTGGTAGATGTTGAGTTTGGAGAAGGGTGTGTAAATAGCCTGGGTCACATTGAGATCCAAAAAGACGAGGTGTTGGTGTCTTGAAAAATATTAAGGTGGATAAGTCCCCAGGGCCTGATGGGATCTACCCCAGAACACTGAAGGAGGCAAGAGAGGAAATTGATGAGGCCTTGACAGAAATCTTTGGATCCTCACTGGCTTCAGGTGATGTCCCGAAGCCAATGTTGTTCCTTTGTTTAAGAAGGGTAGCAAGGATAATCCAGGGAACTACAGGCCGGCGAGCCTTACTTCAGTGGTAGGGAAATTACTGGAGAGAATTCTTCGAGACAGGATCTACTCCCATTTGGAAGCAAATGGACGTATTAGCGAGAGGCAGCATGGTTTTGTGAAGGGGAGGTCGTGTCTCACTAACTTGATAGAGTTTTTCGAGGAGGTCACTAAGATGATTGATGCAGGTAGGGCAGTGGATGTTGTCTATATGGACTTCAGTAAGGCCTTTGACAAGGTCCCTCATGGTAGACTGGTACAAAAGGTGAAGTCGCACGGGATCAGGGGTGAGCTGGCAAGATGGATACAGAACTGGCTAGGTTATAGAAGGCAGAGTGTAGCAATGGAAGGGTGCTTTTCTAATTGGAGGGCTGTGACTAGTGTGTTCCGCAGGGATCAGTGCTGGGACCTTTGCTGGTCGTAATATATATAAATGATTTGGAGGAAAATGTAACTGGTCTGATTAGTAAGTTTGCAGACAACACAAAGGTTGGTGGAATTGCGGATAGCGATGAGGACTGTCAGAGGATACAGCAGGATTTAGATCGTTTGGAGACTTGGGCGGAGAAATAGCAGATGGAGTTTAATCCAGACAAATGTGAGGTAATGCATTTTGGAAGGACTCAAGCAGGTAGGGAATATACAGTGAATGGTAGAACCCTCAAGAGTATTGAAAGTCCGAGATCTAGGTGTACAGGTCCACAGGTCACTGAAAGGGGCAACACAGGTGGAGAAGGTAGTCAAGAAGGCATATGGCATGCTTGCCTTCATTGGCCGAGGCATGGAGTATAATAGGCAAGTCATGTTGCAGCTGTATAGAACCTTAGTTAGGCCACACTTGGAGTATAGTGTTTAATTCTGGTCGCCACACTACCAGAAGGATGTGGAGGCTTTAGAGAGGGTGCCGAAGAGATTTACCAGAATGTTGCCTGGTATGGAGGGCATTAGCTATGAGGAGCGGTTGAATAAACTCGGTTTGTTCTCACTGGAACGACAGAGGTTGAGGGGCGACCTGATAGAGGTCTACAAAATTGAGGGGCATAGACAGAGTGGATAGTCCGAGGCTTTTTCCCAGGGTCTAGGGATCAATTACTAGGGGGCATACGTTTAAGGTGTGAGGGGCAAGGTTTAGAGGAGATGTACGAGGCAAGTATTTTTTACAGTGAGGGTAGTGGATGCTTGGAACTCGCTACCGGAGGAGGTGGTGGAAGCAGGGACGATAGTGACATTTAAGGGGCATCTTGACAAATACATGAATAGGATGGGAATAGAGGGATACGGACCCAGGAAGTGTAGAAGATTGTAGTTTAGACGGGCAGCATGGTCGGCACAGGCTTGGAGGGCCGAAGGGCCTGTTCCTGTGCTGTACATTTCTTTGTTCTTAAGTGCATAACATGCTAAAATTCAGACCCTGGTTAGAGATTGTAGATGTAGGTTTTTGTGTGGAGGGTTGAGGCAAAGACTCAGATTCCAGAAGCACCAGCCTATTGTAAACTGAATTTATTTGTTTTGCCGTAAGACCACGAGGGCCCAAGAATTGCTATATAGAAAAAGCTGCATGACATTGGAGTTTTAAAATACTTGGCCTTATTTTCAAGCCTTCTGTCAGCACGACAACCCTCAAACTATGTTCCTCTAATTCAGCAGGCCTGATTTTAATTGCACTGCTCCAATATGGGTTGGCCTTCAGTTTCCCAGGCCATAAAGTCTAGAATTCTCTCCCTACAGCTCCTCTCATCTCAAAATCTTTGTTTCCAGCATTTGGTCATCTGTCCTATTACATTTGATAATGCTCTCGAGAAGCACCCTGGGGCTTAAAGGTGCGAAGTAAATCCAGGTTGTTATTGACTAATCACAGCAATTAATCTCTAGTCCACAATAGACCCACGTGAGATGAGGAAAACCCTTAATGGAAGGAGAGCTTTGGGAACCTGTTATGTATACTTCAATGAAATTAAGGAATCTTTTTTGAAGAGTTGCTGAGATTGAGTAAGAGGGTTAAGGGATTTTTAATTGGTTAGTTGGGTTTACCGACCGTAGATAATGTATATAGTTAATTGGATTTTCTGAAATTACCACCATGACACTTCAAAATGTAGAACAATTTAGGACATAGTACGGCAGCTACAAAAATGCAAGACATTTTTAAGGGACATACAGTATTAGGCCAGAAACATGTCAGTTCCTCAAATCTTTCCTGACCTCTTAGAAAACCATAGGACTGTGAGACAACCCAACTGGGAACAAGGGCACTGACATTCAGAAATTAATGCCAGGTGTGAGATGTTTATAAATCAGTCAGCTACTAACTTTAGATTCAATGTTACCATGAAATCTAATGATGCAGGTTCTTGGATCTGTAGAAACCTGATTGTCACCAAACTAGTTAAGTGGCTACCCAGATATGTATGGCTTATATTTTTATAAATCGGACATTCTTTTCCAAATAATGTTTGTGCTTCATGGATTTTGAGAAATTGAAACATTTTTATTAACATACCAGTCAATTGTGGCTCAGTAGAAGATTGGATTCCAGTCCCACCCCCAAAGCCTTGTGCAGCACTGAGTGACAGCCACACTGTCTGAGGGGCTGCTTTTTCTCAGATGTTTAACTGAGCCCCGTCTGCCCCTCCGGTGAACATAAGTTCTGCTGCCCTACTTTATGGAAGAACAGAACATTTAGGTCCTCAACCAGAGCAACCATCCCTTTGGAGAAGGGGAGAAAGAAAGGAAATTATCATTTTACAGAATCATAGAATTTACTTTGCCGAAGGAGTCCATTCGGTCCATCCAGTCTGCACTGGCCCTGGGACAGAGCACCTAGCTTAAGCCCATGCCTCCACCCTATCCCCGTAACACAGTAAGCCCACCTAACCTTTTGGACACCAAGGGACAATTTAGCATAGCTAATCCACCTAACATGCACATTTTTGGACTGTGGGAGGGAACTGGAGGAAACCCACGCAGACACAAAAAGGGACATATGCTTGTGATGTTTATTTATATAATCATTCATCAGCTGTTAGAAATACAAGGAACACTCTTGCAACATGTAAATTTAAAAGACTTCAAAATGGCTCCACAGGACAGCAGTAACCTGGCATACAGCAGAGAATATATACTTTATATCCCACACCAAAAAAATACTTGTACCTGAAGGGCGCGTTCTTTGAACCACCAGGGTTAATTTGGTGTGCAAGATCTGAACATTCCCTTTCACTAAAGTGTCACCACACATTGTGTGCTGTGCCAGCAGAAATTTAATTGCATTTCACTGAACACTTGGCTAAAAGACAAGTACAGACCAAAGCCATTCCCTGATACGTAGCACCTAGACTGCAACAGCCTTTTTAAGTAACGGTGTGCATTTAAAAATAATGTGGAGGATGAAGATACAATAGCAAAGGCATTCCTTTCCCTTCTTCCCAAAACCAAAAGCCATGTTTTTTTGGTGATGTAGATGAGTTTTTAAAAAGTTTAACTTAAGACTTGTAGCAGGTCGCTTGGTTATGATCATACTTTGTTCATATTGGTGTACGATGCTGACACACTGTCTTGCACAGAAACGCATCAGGACGACGTCAATCACCAGCAGCATGCTTAACAGCCTCCTCTTTTTTTTTCCCCCCCTCCCCCTGGTTACACACTATCAGACAGCTGGGGGTTGGGGGTCAAGCTCCAGGTCGTTAGTGCTGTTGGCAGGGTGGTTGGGCAGAACATCCAACTCGTCCACCTGTGGAGTTGGATGCATGACCACCAGTTGGTCCTGGGGGATGTCCGCTGCTGCCGCCGCCAGGTTGGTGATGGACTTGCTCTTCACGCACTGGAAATCGACATGACGACTCTTGCCCTCTTCCTTCTCCCAGGACATCCTGATGAACGGTCGCTGGACATAGTTGTAGATTACCTCAGGCCGGCCGCCTGGCCTTTTTTTCACCTTCTCCTTGTACGTGGGGTAACCTGAAAACACAGAGGGATCAGTATTACTGGAACTGAGAATACTGCAGGAGGCACAAACACATTTTCCAAGGTATGGGGCCTTTTTGAAAGTAGTGGGAAGGGAGAGGAAAAGCAAGAATCAAAAGTAAGGGAGAATCAATAAGTGGGGGTGGGGGGGGTTTGGTGGTAGAAGAGAGAAAGAGAGAGAGGAGAAACTGTATTACCCATCCCCTTTCACATTTTCAGAATTCCCCAAAGCATCTGCGGGCAGCTATTGTTGCAGGAATGAACAGCCAATCGCTTTTGGCCACATTGCTGGAGGGTTAATTATTGGTTGGGACAGTGGAGAGAATTCCCCTGTTCCTATTCAAATAGCTCCACATGATCTTTTCCCTCCTGAAAGGGCGGATGGAAACTCTGTTTAACATCCCATCCAAAATTCCTGCCCCTAGCCAAACTGTTCCAGTACAGCGATAACACCGGCACAATGCTGAGCAAGGTACAAAATTACCCAAACTATGTCCTGATCACAAAAATGGCATTTTTGATTTGTTACTTCCTCCAAGAACTGAATTAGTCACATGAATAACAGGAAACTTGTGGATGTGGTGTACCCCTCCTCCCCCACAAAAGACATTCATTGAGGTATCATATCAAAGGTTATGACACAGTACAATAGCTCATGGTATATAGGGTAACATATTAGCACAGAGGATTGTTACAGAACAGGAAAAATAAGAGTGTGCATAAATGGGTCATTTTTGAGTTGGGAAGATTCAACCGATGCAGTGTAGTGCCTTAACTATTTACAATCTATATTAATGACTTGGATTACAGGACTGAATGTATGGTCGCTAAAATTGCTGATGACACAAAAAAGTAAGCAAGTTGTGAAACAGCCACAAGGAGCCTGCAAAGGGTTATTAGGTGGGTTAAGTGAGTCAACAAAACATTGGCACAAATGTACCAATGTGGGAAAATGTGAACATGTCCACTTTGGCAGGAAGAATGGAAAAAACAGCATATTATTTGAATAGGGAGAAACAACAGAAGGGGGATCTGGGTGTTCTGGTACATGAATCAGTTGATATGCAAGTACAGCAAGTGGTTAGAAAGGCAAATGGCAAGTTGTTATTGCAAGAGGAATGGAATATAAAAGTAGGGATGTTTTGCTAAACTACATAGGATATTGGTGAGACCATATCTGGCGTATTGTGTACAGTTTGGTCTCATTTTTAAAAAGGATATAATTGCATTACAAGCAATTCTGAGAAGGTACACTTGACTGATTCCTGGGATGAAGGCATTATCCTACCAGGAAAGGTTGGACAGGCTGGGCCTGTATCCACTGGAATTTAGAAGAATGAGAGGTGATCTTATTGAAACATGTAACTTCCCGAGGAGACCTGACAGGATGGACGCTGAGCTGCTTTCTCCTTGTTGAAGAGACATGAACAGGGACAGATTAAAAATAAGGAGTCTCCCATTTAAGATGGAGATGTAGAGAAATGTTATTGGAGGGTCATAAGTCTGTGGAATTCTCTTCCCCAGAGAGGGGTGTAGGCAGGGTTGTTGAATATTTTTAAAGCTAAGTTAGAATAGATTCTTGATTGACAAGAGTCAAAGGGGTAGGAAAAGGCACAATCAGGTCAGCCATAAACTTATTAAATGGCAGAACAGGCTTGAGGGGTTGAATGGTCTATTCCTGTTCCTGGTTTGTAGGTTCTGCCAGGGATACTCAGCTTCAGGCATCATTACAGCCTTGGTCCAAACATGAGGTGGCACAGTGGTTAGCATAGCTGCCTCACACTTCCGGTGACAGGGATGTGCTGAGCGAACGCACGGAAGGTGGCTCTTCTCCTGGAAACCTGAAATTAGGCCCCTTTAGTCCAAAATTAGACCGCTAAACCCAGGAAAGAAACCCCCGCCCCGCCTCCAATGCCACCACAACGAACGAAGCATGGCAGGAAACAACCAGAGAAGCCGAAAAGACGGCAGAATCAGTAAGCGTCTGGAGAGGAAGAGGCAATGGCAAACACGCGGGAAGACATAAATCCGGCCACACCCGAACGGGATGGGCCGCCAGGACTGATGCCGGGCTACCCCATGATAAATGAACGGAAGGAGCACCTAACACAGGAGCTCTCAGTCCTCAAAGATGACATCAAGCTTGAAATGATGGTGACGGGGAAAGTGGCTGAGTCAGAGTGGCTGAGACAGAGCTGCTGACACCCCCCCCCCCCCCCCCCCCCCCTCCCCCCTTGAAGCAGCACTGGAAAAGACAGCAGCGTCTGTAGATACAGGAGGTGACAATCAGAGAGCTGGAGAAGGCTGCAATCAACCAGAACAATCGGATTGCCTCACTGGAGACAGATGGCAAGGTTGGTGGTGACACAAGGGACGCTAAGGCGGAACATCAGGGAACTTAATGGCCCAGTGAAAAAAAATCCAGAGTGTTCGCCCATCTGATAAGTCTGAGAGCTGACATAGGTGGGTCTCCTGGAGGAAGACTGAGTGAAAAGGACCGACTGCAGTAAAAAAAAAAAGAGTTGGATTTCCCATTCGTGCTACAGGACAAGGGCTTGGGGTTTGGCTATTCTGCTCAATAAGAGGACAACATTTACAGCAAAGAGGATGGTTAAGGACCAAGGGGGACAGTACATCATGGTTAATCATGTCCTGGAAGGGGCATCAGTGGTCCTTGTAAATTGGGACGACGCAGAATTCATGAAAACCATGGCGGAAATCCCCAACAGACACCCACCGACTCATCATACGGGGGGGACTTTAACTGTGTACAGGACCCATGGACAGACAGATCAAACCCCAAATTGGGGGGGGAAAAAACAAACATGGCAAAGGAATGAATGTTTTCATGGAACAGATGGGCGCAGTGGACCAATTGAGCTTCACACACCCAGGGGAGGAGTTCTCTTTCTTCTCATATTCACAGGGTATATACTAGGCTCGACATTTTTTGTAGTGGGGAAAGCAGTGCTTCCAGGGGTAGTAGGTACGGAGTACCCCGCAGTCATAATATCCGATCACGCTCTGACTTGCTCTCCACTGGCAAAGCAGTGCAACAGCTCTGCCAGACACAGGGGACCTTCTGTGAACATGCAGACAAAGCCAGCCACCTGCTGGCTCACCAAACTGAGAAAGACGGCAGCCACAAGCAGCGTGGGTGAAGATGGAGGAGAGTCCTGCATAGGGACGTCCCTCCGAGCTCGAGGCACAGCCGTTCTCCCATCCCCTCTTTCAGCCAAATACCCGAGGAGCCCAGTGGTAGTAGCCATGCTCCGGTCGTGGTATCAAATGAGGCAACACTCCGGCCTAAGCAAGATGTCCGTGGCCCCCATCTGCAACAAACATAGATTCGCTCCCACAATAATGGACGCCACCTTCAAAAGGTGGCGAAAGGACGAGCGGACACTGACGAATAGGGACATGTACAAGGACGATAGAATCTCTGGGGGAGCTCACGCAGAGATTCCAGTTACCAAGAGGAAATGACCAGAGAACCATTGTCAAAAACTTCCTCTAAGGAAAAAACAAAGTACCCCCAGATACCAGGACACTGGTTAGTAGATGAACTGCTGGACGCAGGCAACCGAGGGAAGGGAAACCGATGCAGCCTGTATGGGCGACTGTTGGAGGAGGTACGCTCCCCTCTGGACGAGACAAGGAAAAAAATAGGAGGAGGAACTAGGCACAGAGATAGAGGGAGGACCCTGGATCAAAGCACTACACAGGGCTGAGCCTTATGCAGCCTTACACAAAAACACACCATTAAATTTCACTTTATAATGTCCTTTACTCCTAAGTTTGTTAATCACTTACCATTATGTACAGTTTATTCAATGCTTAATTCAATGATATTCAGAAAAAACAGAACTTGCCTTCAATACCCAATCTGATCTTCTTCAATCCTCGCTCTTTCAGAACAGTTTTGGCTACATCTCGGTTCTCGATATATTTGAAGAATCGGTATAACTTTGTACTGTAAATAACTTGGAAGACAAGATTGACATTACCATGACTTTGTTAAGGATTTATTTGCACTTATTTTCTTTGGGCTCCATTGGAACAGGCTCAGGAGTGTCAAGTGGCCCTTACATAATAGTTTCCATGTTTTGAAAAATGGAGTGAATTCTGATACTTGCTGTCTTGGATCAGACTAAGAGATGTGTACTAAGCAGTGAAACCAAAGCGCTGGGGGTGGTGGGGGGCACGAAGTGAAGGTCCTGTTCCTGTGCTGGATTGTTCTTTGATGCACCTATGTGTGTGTGTGTGTGTGTGTGTGTGTGTCTGCAAACACAAAGCTGCAGGATGCACTGAGCCCACATACTAGCATTGCTCTCCGATAGTCTTTTTTTGTCCAATTCACCTATTTCAGTATTGTCTACATTATTAAACAATCACTGGGGTTGCAAAAAAACAAGGAAAAATTACCACAGAATGCTTGGCATAGTCCCAAACTAGATCCAATGTGGTAAATTGGAGGAATCAGATAGTAGAGAAGGAATATTAACCTTTGATAATTAGTTTTTTTTCACTTGTTGTCCCAAGGTAGCCTGTTCAATTAGCTGCCGGGGTGATGCATAAATAGCTCCCCAGTTGTAGCAAAGTTTGAAGAGTAAGATGCAATCTGGTACAATCGATTTGGCACATGGGTCCTATGTAAATAATGATCTTTGACAAAGGGTCATCGGGCTCGAAACGTCAGCTCTTTTCTCTCCTTACAGATGCTGCCAGACCTGCTGAGATTTTCCAGCATTTTCTCTTTTGTTTCAGATACCAGCATCCACAGTAATTTGCTTTTATTAAATAATGATCTGCCTGGCTAAATGTATTTTCCCCTTCAATTATATATCCAATTCTCCTTTGAAAGTTCCAATTGAATCTGCTTCCATCTGCCTTTCAGGCAGCGCATTTCAGGTCTGTCTAAAAAAAAGTTCTCTACATCTCCTGTTTCTTCTGCCAATTACCTAAAATCTGTGGCCGCTGGATACAGACCCTTCTTGCACTGGAAATTTTGAGCTCCCTTATTTACCAACAATCCCAGCTAAATAATAGCCTGATTTTTACATATTCTACCTACCATGAGATTAGCTGTTATGCAACTGAAAACTGCCACCCCAGAGTCTGAAGGGTGGGAGCTGTCCACAACTCAAATTTATATGACATCTTGCACATTGCAAAACATCCAAGGTGCTTCAGTGGTTGTGTTTTCTAGCAAAATTTGGCCCTGACCCACATCGGGAGATATTAAGGGAGGCAAAATGGTCTGAGCCGAGGCTGAGGGGAGGCAGAGGGGTCTGAGTGAGGGAGGGGGAGGGGTCTGAGTGAGGGAGGGGGAGGGGTCTGAGTGAGGGAGGGGGAGGGGTCTGAGTGAGGGAGGGGGAGGGGTCTGAGTGAGGGAGGGGGAGGGGTCTGAGGGAGGGAGGGGGAGGGGTCTGAGGGAGGGAGGGGGAGGGGTCTGAGGGAGGGAGGGGGAGGGGTCTGAGGGAGGGAGGGAGAGGGGTCTGAGGGAGGGAGAGGGGTCTGAGGGAGGGAGGGGGAGGGGTCTGAGGGAGGGAGGGGGAGGGGTCTGAGGGAGGGAGGGGGAGGGGTCTGAGGGAGGGAGGGGGAGGGGTCTGAGGGAGGGAGGGGGAGGGGTCTGAGGGAGGGAGGGGGAGGGGTCTGAGGGAGGGAGGGGGAGGGGTCTGAGGGAGGGAGGGGGAGGGGTCTGAGGGAGGGAGGGGGAGGGGTCTGAGGGAGGGAGGGGGAGGGGTCTGAGGGAGGGAGGGGGAGGGGTCTGAGGGAGGGAGGGGGAGGGGTCTGAGGGAGGGAGGGGGAGGGGTCTGAGGGAGGGAGGGGGAGGGGTCTGAGGGAGGGAGGGGGAGGGGTCTGAGGGAGGGAGGGGGAGGGGTCTGAGGGAGGGAGGGGGAGGGGTCTGAGGGGGAGGGGTCTGAGGGGGGAGGGGGAGGGGTCTGAGGGAGGGAGGGGGAGGGGTCTGAGGGGGGGAGGGGGAGGGGTCTGAGGGAGGGAGGGGAGGGGTCTGAGGGAGGGAGGGGGAGGGGTCTGAGGGAGGGAGGGGGAGGGGTCTGAGGGAGGGAGGGGGAGGGATCTGAGGGAGGGAGGGGGAGGGGTCTGAGGGAGGGAGGGGGAGGGGTCTGAGGGAGGGAGGGGGAGGGGTCTGAGGGAGGGAGGGGGAGGGGTCTGAGGGAGGGAGGGGAGGGGTCTGAGGGAGGGAGGGGGAGGGGTCTGAGGGAGGGAGGGGGAGGGGTCTGAGGGAGGGAGGGGGAGGGGTCTGAGGGAGGGAGGGGGAGGGGTCTGAGGGAGGGAGGGGGAGGGGCCTGAGGGAGGGAGGGGGAGGGGCCTGAGGGAGGGAGGGGGAGGGGCCTGAGGGAGGGAGGGGGAGGGGCCTGAGGGAGGGAGGGGGAGGGGTCTGAGGGAGGGAGGGGTCTGAGGGAGGGAGGGGGAGGGGTCTGAGGGAGGGAGGGGGAGGGGTCTGAGGGAGGGAGGGGGAGGGGTCTGAGGGAGGGAGGGGGAGGGGTCTGAGGGAGGGAGGGGGAGGGGTCTGAGGGAGGGGTCTGAGGGAGGGAGGGGAGGGGTCTGAGGGAGGGAGGGGAGGGGTCTGAGGGAGGGAGGGGAGGGGTCTGAGGGAGGGAGGGGAGGGGTCTGAGGGAGGGAGGGGAGGGGTCTGAGGGAGGGAGGGGAGGGGTCTGAGGGAGGGAGGGGGAGGGGTCTGAGGGAGGGGTCTGAGGGAGCGGAGGGGAGGCGGAGGGGTCTGAGGGAGGGGAGGCGGAGGGGTCTGAGGGAGGGGAGGCAGAGGGGTCTGAGGGAGGGGAGGCAGAGGGGTCTGAGGGAGGGGACGCGGAGGGGTCTGAGGGAGGGGAGGCGGAGGGGTCTGAGGGAGGGGAGGCAGAGGGGTCTGAGGGAGGGGAGGCGGAGGGGTCAGAGGGAGGAGAGGCAGAGGCGCTCAGGGAGGAGAGGCAGGGAGGCTTAGGGAGGAGAGGCAGAGGCGCTCAGAGAGGAGAGGCAGAGACGCTCAGGGAGGAGAGGCAGCGGGGAGAATCAGAGAGGCTCTGGGAGGAGAGGCAGAGGGGCTCAGGGAGGAGAGGCAGGGAGGCTCAGGGAGGAGAGGCAGAGACGCTCAAGGAGGAGAGGCAGGGAGGCTCAGGGAGGAGAGGCAGAGGCGTTCAGGGAGGAGAGGTAGAGAGGCTCAGGGAGGAGAGGCAGAGACGCTCAAGGAGGAGAGGCAGGGAGGCTCAGGGAGGAGAGGCAGGGAGGCTCAGGGAGGAGAGGTAGAGAGGCTCAGGGAGGAGAGGCAGAGAGGCTCAGGGAGGAGAGGCAGGGAGGCTCAGGGAGGAGAGGCAGAGGCGTTCAGGGAGGAGAGGTAGAGAGGCTCAGGGAGGAGAGGCAGAGACGCTCAAGGAGGAGAGGCAGGGAGGCTCAGGGAGGAGAGGCAGGGAGGCTCAGGGAGGAGAGGTAGAGAGGCTCAGGGAGGAGAGGCAGAGAGGCTCAGGGAGGAGAGGCAGGGAGGCTCAGGCAGGAGAGGCAGAGGTGCTCAGGGAGGAGAGGCAGAGAGGTTCAGGGGGGAGAGGCAGAGAGGCTCAGGGAGGAGAGGCAGGGAGGCTCAGAGAGAAGTGGCAGGGAGGCGCAGGAAGGAGACGCAGAGGCGCTCAGGGGGGAGAGGCAGAGAGGCTCAGGGGGGAGAGGCAGAGAGGCTCAGGGAGTAGAGGCAGAGAGGCTCAGGGAGGAGAGGCAGAGAGGCTCAGATAGGAGAGGCAGAGGTGCTCAAGGAGGAGAGGCAGAGGTGCTCAGGGAGGAGAGGCAGAGGTGCTCAGGGAGGAGAGGCAGAGGTGCTCAGGGAGGAGAGGCAGAGAGGCTCAGGGAGGAGAAGCAGAGGTGCTGAAGGAGGAGAGGCAGAGAGGTTCAGGGAGGAGAGGCAGAGAGGCTCAGGGAGGAGAAGCAGAGGTGCTCAAGGAGGAGAGGCAGAGAGGCTCGGAGAGAAGAGGCAGGGAGGCTCAGGCAGGAGAGGCAGAGGTGCTCAGGGAGGAGAGGCAGAGGCACTCAGGGGAGAGTGGCGCTCAGCGAGGAGGCAGGGAGGCTCAGGCAGGAGAGGCAGAGAGGTTCAGGGGGAGAGGCAGAGAGGCCCAGGGAGGAGAGGCAGAGGCGCTGGGGGAGGAGAGGCAGAGGAGAGGCAGAGGGGCTCCGGGAGGAGAGGCAGCGGTGCTCAGGGAGGAGAGGCAGAGGTGCTCAGGGAGGAGAGGCAGGGAGGCTCAGAGAGAAGTGGCAGGGAGGAGCAGGCAGGAGACGCAGAGGCGCTCAGGAAGGAGAGGCAAAAGCGCTCAGGGGGGAGAGGCAGAGAGGCTCAGGGAGGAGAGCACGGTATGGGCAGCATGGTAGCCTTGTGGATAGCACAATTGCTTCCCAGCTCCAAGGTCCCAGGTTCGATTCCGGCTTGGGTCACTGTCTGTGCGGAGTCTGCACATCCTCCCCGTGTGTGCGTGGGTTTCCTCCGGGTGCTCCAGTTTCCTCCCACAGTCCAAAGATGTGCAGGTTAGGTGGATTGGCCATGATTAATTGCCCTTAATGTCCAAAATTGCCCTTAGTGTTGGGTGGGGCTACTGGCATATGGGGATAGGGTGGAGGTGTTGACCTTGGGTAGGGTGCTCTTTCCAAGAGCCGGTGCAGACTCGATGGGCCGAATGGCCTCCTTCTGCACTGTAAATTCTATGAGAGGCAGAGGCGCTCAGGGGGGGGGGGAGGCAGTGAGGCTCAGGGAGGAGAGGCAGAGGTGCTCAGGGAGGAGAGGCAGAGGTGCTCAGGGAGGAGAGGCAGAGGGGCTCAGGGAGAAGAGGCAGAGGGGCTCAGGGAGGAGAGGCAGAGGGGCTCAGGGAGGAGAGGCAGAGGGGCTCAGGGAGGAGAGGCAGGGAGGCTCAGAGAGAAGTGGCAGGGAGGCGCAGGCAGGAGACGCAGAGGCGCTCAGGGAGGAGAGGCAAAAGCGCTCAGGGGGGAGAGGCAGTGAGGCTCAGGGGGGAGAGGCAGAGAGGCTCAGGGGGGAGAGGCAGAGAGGCTCAGGGGGGAGAGGCAGAGAGGCTCAGGGGGGAGAGGCAGAGAGGCTCAGGGGGGAGAGGCAGAGAGGCTCAGGGAGGAGAGGCAGAGGCGCTCAGGGAGGAGAGGCAGAGAGGCTCAGGGGGGAGAGGCAGAGAGGCTCAGGGGGGAGAGGCAGAGAGGCTCAGGGGGGAGAGGCAGAGAGGCTCAGGGAGGAGAGGCAGAGACGATCAGCGAGGAGAGGCAGGGAGGCTCAGAGAGAAGTGGCAGGGAGGCGCAGGCAGGAGACGCAGAGGCGCTCGGAGGAGAGGCAAAAGCGCTCAGGGGGGAGAAGCAGAGAGGCTCAGGGGGGAGAGGCAGGGAGGAGAGGCAGAGGCGCTCAGGGAGGAGAGGCAGAGGTGCTCAAGGAGGAGAGGCAGAGGTGCTCAGGGAGGAGAGGCAGAGAGGCTCAGGGAGGAGAGGCTCAGGGAGGAGAGGCAGGGAGGCGCAGGCAGGAGACGCAGAGGCGCTCAGGAAGGAGAGGCAGAGAGGCTCAGGGAGGAGAGGCAGAGGCTCAGGGAGGAGAAGCAGAGAGGCTCAGGGAGGAGAGGCAGGGAGGCTCAGGCAGGAGAGGCAGAGGTGCTCAGGGAGGAGAGGCAGAGGCACTCAGGGCGGAGTGGCGCTCAGCGAGGAGGCAGAGAGGTTCAGGGGGAGAGGCAGAGAGGCTCAGGGAGGAGAGGCAGAGGCGCTGGGGGACGAGAGGCAGAGGAGAGGCAGCGGGGCTCCGGGAGGAGAGGCAGAGGTGCTCAGGGAGGAGAGGCAGAGGTGCTCAGGGAGGAGAGGCAGGGAGGCTCAGAGAGAAGTGGCAGGGAGGCGCAGGCAGGAGACGCAGAGGCGCTCAGGGGGGAGAGGCAAAAGCGCTCAGGGGGGAGAGGCAGAGAGGCTCAGGGGGGAGAGGCAGAGAGGCTCAGGGGGGAGAGGCAGAGGCTCAGGGAGGAGAGGCAGAGGTGCTCAGGGAGGAGAGGCAGAGAGGCTCATGGAGGAGAAGCAGAGGTGCTCAAGGAGGAGAGGCAGAGAGGCTCAGGGAGGAGAGGCAGAGAGGCTCAGGGAGGAGAGGCAGAGTGGCTCAGGGAGAAGTAGCAGGGAGGCGCAGGCAGGAGACGCAGAGGCGCTCAGGGGGGAGAGGCAGAGGGGCTCAAGGAGGAGAGGCAGAGGTGCTCAAGGAGGAGAGGCAGAGGTGCTCAGGGAGGAGAGGCAGAGAGGCTCATGGAGGAGAAGCAGAGGTGCTCAAGGAGGAGAGGCAGAGAGGCTCAGGGAGGAGAGGCAGAGAGGCTCAGGGAGGAGAGGCAGAGTGGCTCAGGGAGAAGTAGCAGGGAGGCGCAGGCAGGAGACGCAGAGGCGCTCAGGGGGGAGAGGCAAAAGCGCTCAGGGGGGAGAGGCAGAGAGGCTCAGGGGGGAGAGGCAGAGAGGCTCAGGGGGGAGAGGCAGAGAGGCTCAGGGGGGAGAGGCGCTCAGCGAGGATGCAGGGAAGCTCAGGCAGGAGAGGCAGAGGGGTTCAGGGGGGAGAGGCAGAGAGGTTCAGGGAGGAGAGGCAGAGACGCTCAGCGAGGAGAGGCAGGGAGGCTCAGAGAGAAGTGGCAGGGAGGCGCAGGCAGGAGACGCAGAGGCGCTCGGAGGAGAGGCAAAAGCGCTCAGGGGGGAGAGGCAGTGAGGCTCAGGGAGGAGAGGCAGAGGCGCTCAGGGAGTAGAGGCAGAGGTGCTCTGGGAGGAGAGGCAGAGGTGCTCAAGGAGGAGAGGCAGAGGTGCTCAGGGAGGAGAGGCAGAGAGGCTCAAGGAGGAGAAGCAGAGGCGCTCAGGGAGGAGAAGCAGAGAGGCTCAGGGAGGAGAGGCAGAGGGGCTCAAGGAGGAGAAGCAGAGGCGCTCAGGGAGGAGAGGCAGAGGTGCTCAAGGAGGAGAGGCAGAGGCGCTCAGGGAGGAGAGGCAGAGGCGCTCAGGGAGGAGAGGCAGAGGCGCTCAGGGAGGAGAGGCAGAGGCGCTCAGGGAGGAGAGGCAGAGGCGCTCAGGGAGGAGAGGCAGAGGCGCTCAGGGAGGAGAGGCAGAGGTGCTCAAGGAGGAGAGGCAGAGGCGCTCAGGGAGGAGAGGCAGAAGCGCTCAGGGAGGAGAAGCAGAGGGGCTCAAGGAGGAGAGGCAGAGGCGCTCAGGGAGGAGAGGCAGAGGCGCTCAGGGAGGAGAGGCAGAGGCGCTCAGGGAGGAGAGGCAGAGGCGCTCAGGGAGGAGAGGCAGAGGCGCTCAGGGAGGAGAGGCAGAGGCGCTCAGGGAGGAGAGGCAGAGGCGCTCAGGGAGGAGAGGCAGAGGCGCTCAGGGAGGAGAGGCAGAGGCGCTCAGGGAGGAGAGGCAGAGGCGCTCAGGGAGGAGAGGCAGAGGTGCTCAAGGAGGAGAGGCAGAGAGGCTCAGGGAGGAGAGGCAGAGTGGCTCAGGGAGAAGTGGCAGGGAGGCGCAGGCAGGAGACGCAGAGGCGCTCAGGGAGGAGAGGCAAAAGCGCTCAGGGGAGAGAGGCAGAGAGGCTCAGGGGGGAGAGGCAGAGAGGCTCAGGGAGGAGAGCACGGTATGGGCAGCACGGTAGCATTGTGGATAGCACAATTGTTTCACAGCTCCAAGGTCCCAGATTCGATTCCGGCTTGGGTCACTGTCTGTGCGGAGTCTGCACATCCCCCCCCCCCCCCCGTGTGTGCGTGGGTTTCCTCCGGGTGCACCGGTTTCCTCCCATAGTCCAAAGATGTGCAGGTTAGGTGAATTGGTCATGATTAATTGCCCTTAATGTCCAAAATTGCCCTTAGTGTTGGGTGAGGCTACTGACATATGGGGATAGGGTGGAGGTGTTAACCTTGGGTAGGGTGCTCTTTCCAAGAGCCGGTGCAGACTCGATGGGCCGAACGGCCTCCTTCTGCACTGTAAATTCTATGAGAGGCAGAGGCGCTCAGGGGGTAGAGGCAGAGAGGCTCAGGGAGGAGAGGCAGAGAGGCTCCGGGAGGAGAGGCAGAGACGCTCAGGGAGGAGAGGCAGAGGGGCTCAAGGAGGAGAGGCAGAGGCGCTCCGGGAGGAGAGGCAGAGACGCTCCGGGAGGAGAGGCAGAGGGGCTCAGGGAAGAGAGGCTCAGGGAGGCGAGTCAGAGATGCTCAGGGAGGAGAGGCAGAGAGGCTCAGGGAGGAGAGGCGGAGAGGCTCAGGGAGGTGAGGCGGAGAGGCTCAGGGAGGTGAGGCAGAGAGGCTCAGGGAGGAAAGGCAGAGAGGCTCAGGGAGGAGAGGCAGAGAGGCTCAGGGAGGAGAGGCAGACAGGCTCAGGGAGGAGAGGCAGAGAGGCTCAGGGAGGAGAGGCAGAGAGGCTCAGGGAGGAGAGGCAGAGAGGCTCAGGGAGGAGAGGCAGAGGGGCTCAGAGAGGAGAGGCAGAGGGGCTCAGAGAGGAGAGGCAGAGAGGCTCAGGGAGGAGAGGCTCAGAGAGGAGAGGCAGAGAGGCTCAGGGAGGAGAGGCAGAGAGGCTCAGGGAGGAGAGGCAGAGAGGCTCAGAGAGGAGAGGCAGAGAGGAGAGGCAGAGAGGCTCAGGGAGGAGAGGCAGAGGGGCTCAGAGAGGAGAGGCAGAGAGGCTCAGGGAGGAAAGGCAGAGAGGCTCAGGGAGGAGAGGCAGAGAGGCTCAGGGAGGAGAGGCAGAGAGGCTCAGGGAGGAGAGGCAGAGAGGCTCAGGGAGGAGAGGCAGAGGGGCTCAGAGAGGAGAGGCAGAGAGGCTCAGGGAGGAAAGGCAGAGAGGCTCAGGGAGGAAAGGCAGAGAGGCTCAGGGAGGAAAGGCAGGGAGGCTCAGGGAGGAAAGGCAGAGAGGCTCAGGGAGGAAAGGCAGAGAGGCTCAGGGAGGAAAGGCAGAGAGGCTCAGGGAGGAAAGGCAGAGAGGCTCAGGGAGGAGAAGCATTGAGGCTCAGGGAGGAGAGGCAGAGGGGCTCAGGGAGGAAAGGCAGAGACGCTCAGGGAGGAGAGGCAGAGGTGCTCAAGGAGGAGAGGCAGAGAGGCTCAGGGAGGAGAGGCAGAGAGGCTCAGGGAGGAGAGGCAGAGGGGCTCTGGGAGGAGAGGCAGAGGTGCTCAGGGGGGAGAGGCAGAGGTGCTCAGGGAGGAGAGGCAGAGAGGTACAGCGAGGCGAGGAGGAGAGGCTCAGGGAGGAGAGGCATTGAGGCTCAGGGAGGAGAGGCAGAGACGCTCAGGGAGGAGAGGCAGAGACGCTCAGGGAGGAGAGGCAGAGACGCTCAGGGAGGAGAGGCAGAGGGGCTCAGGGAGGAGAGGCAGAGGGGCTCAGGGAGGAGAGGCAGAGAGGTTCAGCGAGGCGAGGGAAAGAGGCTCAGGGATGAAAGGCAGAGAGGGAATTCCAGAGTGCAGTGCCCCGGCAGCTTGAAGTACAAGTGGTAATAGTAGGCCAAAGAAAACAAGAATGCTGGAAGTGGCCTGAGATCGAACAGTTGTTGAACTGGATGGGGAGAGGCAAGGCCACAGAGGGAATGGTAAACATGTATAAAAGTTCTAAACAAAGCACAGAGCAGTAACAACACTCTGTACATGTGTGTGTGATAATCTTTTGGAATTTCTAGATATTTTTGGAATTTAAGATAAAAATCCAGATACTTAAGGTTGTCCCCAAAAATGGTGGTGTTAACTCCAGATCAAGTAGGAGGCAGGTAGCCAGATATAGCTTGGTGATCATGGAACTTTTTTGTTTTTAAAAAGAGGTTAGATCAGTGAAACGTTTGCTTGTCCCTTTTGACAAATCCCAGCACCGTAATATAAGCTGGTGCTATGACGCAGATCCCAACAGAAAGATAACTGCTATTTTTGAACATTCATAAAGATGCCCCTGGCAAACAGCCTTCTCCTCGGAGACCGTAGCATAGCTCCTCTGATGATTGAACCTCAGCTCTTACCACCGATGTAGTCACTTGGTTTTAAAACCGTTCTGTACTGATCGGCTGGAGAAAAACAACCCTTTATCATAACTCCTCCCATCATTCTTCATCGAAGTCTATCAGCAGTACTCTCTAATCCACCCCCCCCAACTACGTATCCAGTATTTCCTACATTACATTCTTATACTACTTCACTTCAAAGTACTTATTTGCTGTAAAGTGCTTTCAAATGTCCGGTGGCCACGGAAACACTTTCTTTTCTTTTAAATGTATGCATTTCATTTGCCTCAACCACTGCCTGTGGGAGCGAGTTCTACATCCTCAGAAGTTTCTCCTGAATTCCCCATTTAATTTCTTGTATTCCTGACCTCTCTTTCCTGCAAGCGGAAACTTCAGTTTCTTTGCTGCAAACATGCAAGGAATCCTCCCCCAATACCTGCGCACAGCCTGGACTGTAAAGACCATCCATCCCAAGTGTGACCTTTGGGACTTCAGAATGTCTTGCACCGAAAATTCATTCCTTATTGACTGGGAAGCATCTGCTGCATTAAATATTCTCCACTCTGTTCCCATTAACCAGTTTTCTGCACATCTTTCTGAAAGGCACAAGGATCAGTCGGCTACCAAGCAATTAGCGCCTCAGGCAAAAATGTTTCTTCACACAAGTATGGTGGGCCACTCCACAATGGGAAGGCTGGGAATCAGATCTGAATTTCACCCGATCCACACTTTCATCAGGAAACACTAGATAGGATTCCCAGTCTGATGCTTCTTTCCTTGCTCAAGAGCATTGAGACTAATTAGTCCCGCTTCCAGTAATGCTCCAAGTTAGCAAAGCACAACCCGGGACATAAACCTGGCAATCTCAACTCCTAACAGCCTCTTGATGAACTAGGGAAAGGCATAACTACATCTGATTTTAAACACTCATAATTACAGGATTATCCGTACTTACATTCCATGTTCGACAGTCTAACTTGCAGCATGCTCAGGTGCATTTTAACAGCATAAAATAAGGACTGTTAATTTAAGTCACCACTACAGGGAACAATATTAGATAAGGCCCCAAGTAAAACAAGGAAAGCAGTGAACAGTTTGTGCTATTACACATATTTATTTGCTAGGTTGATGAACTATTTCTCTCTCCTCTCCAATTATTTGGGAAATCATTCCCAGACCCCCTTTATGGACCTGGAGCTCAGTGTTCACAATGTTTTGTGGCCTTTTCACTATATTGAGCAAAAAACATCCTGAGACCAAATAAAAGTATTGTGAACTGAATTCTGGCAATATATGTGCATCCCCAGAAAAGTGAGAGAAATTTTCATAGTTCAAAGACACATTGCACAAGAATCAATGAACACTATGTGCTGATCGTCGAGGATGGATGAAATTTAAAAAACAATAGTCATCCAGAAGTGTGTCATGCACCAGCATGAAAGCTTCAGGTTATGCTGAGTGAAGCAAATATCACTGATATTAAATAAAGCTCAGCAGCATGTAGTGTTGCTGCACAAAAATGCAATGGATATGAAACAGACAAACACTATATATACAATAAAAAGTTATATTGCCGTTCCTTCACTGTCGCTGGGTCAAAATTGTGGATCTCCCTTTCTAACAGTGATATGGGTACATCTACACTACAGACTGCAGAAGTTCAAGGCAGTCGCCCACCACTATCTGCTGGTGTGTAATTAAGGATGAGCAATGAATGTTGGCCTTGCCAGTGATGCTCACATCGCATCGATGAATGAACAATAAAAAACTATTGTCGTCTTGCACAAGCCATTCGGTTTTAAAATGAACACACAAAAAAGGCCCACATCACCTTCTAAGGTCAACTAGGGACAGGTTATAATGACAGTCGGAATGACATTTCTAAAATAATATCATGTATTTACATATTGCAGGAAGATGTCTCAAATATTTCACAATGCAGATTTGTACATTTGAAGGAAAAAAGACGCACTTTTGTTGTGATTTGCATGATTTCAGGGGTTTCCAAAGCACTTTACGGCCAATCAAGTACTTTTGAAGTGTGATCACTGTTGTAATGTAGCAGCCACTTTGCACACAGCAACAACAATGTGATAATCACCAGGCCATCTATTTTTTGCAATGTTGGATGAGCAACGCATTGAAAGGATGCATTGAGATCTTTTACACATATCCAAGAAAACTGACGGAGCTTCGGCTTAGCATCTTGCCCGAAAGATGGTACATCCAACAATGCAATGAAGTGTTAGCTTAGGTGTTGCATTGAAGTCTCTGGAATGGGGCTTGAATCTGCAACCATTTAACTCGGAGGCAAAAATGCTACTCTACTGAATTACTGTAACCAAAGATGATGATGGACAATGATTACCTGCACACTTGGGCTAAACTGTTCATGCTCCTAAGCCCCATGTTCCTATAACCCTTACTCCAATAGATAGTTATGCCAACTTGACAGTAGAACTTAGCACCGTTATCTCTGTACCACTAGAAACTGCCAGGACCTGTGGTAAAGCAATACTTTGCTATTCCACAGTTCTAAAGAACGTGGAGCCTCCTCACCGAGTTGAGAAGATTCTAAAGAAAATTATGGCATCCCGAGAGGACACCAACTCCTGCTATTAAACTAAACTTCAAAGCTACAATCCAAAGGATAGCATGAAGAGGATTATTCTGGGAGCTAATTTACAAAAGAAAAATGACAGATAAGATCAGCAATAAGAGAAATGTAAACAGTATACTTGAGAAAAAAATTATGATCCAAAATATGCTTTTGAAGTGGCATTTTCATTAAAAATCACATGGATATACAAAACTCTTAATGTATTGGAATTATACAGCATCAAACTGACAACTTACTTTGCGAATATTCCTCTCCCATCTGCGGTGGATACTCCTCATCCCAATCAACCACATCATCGTCGGTTAATACTACAATGTGGCATTCCCGGTCACCACTCTGAGCACTGGCTACCATCAGTGGGAGGATCATTTCCTCCAGGTAAGATTCAAACTGTTTGCGTGCTCCATCGTTGGAGAGTTCGTGCATGAGAGCACCTTAAATTTAAAAAAAACATTTAATATTTCAGTTCTACGGCAGAACTGAAAAATAAATCCCAGTTCCTTATCTTAAGAGAAACTAGCCAGTGTCAGTAACTTGACTTTCTTCTTTTTGTTCAAACACTTCATCTGTCCCATCCTCAGAGGGTCCAGAAGGAAAAGAGAGATCACTCCTGTATGAATATTGATTGCTTTTGGCACAGCATGATTGTAACCTCATGGACATCATGGGGCGGCTCAGTGGGACAGTGGTCAGTACTGCTGCCTCACAGCGCCAGGGACCCTGGTTCAATTCAGACCTCGGGTGATTGTCTGTGTGGTGTTTGCACATTCTCTCCATGTCTGCATGGGTTTCCTCTGGGTGCTTTGGTTTCCTCCCACAGTCCAAAGATGTGCAGGTTAGGTGGATGGGCCATGCTAAATTGCCCCGAAGCGTCTAACGGTCTAAGCGTCTACAGGAAAGGGCAGGGTCTGTGTCGGGCTGACTTCTGAATGGTCGATGCAGACTCGATGGGCCGAATGGCCTCCTTCTGCACCGTAGTGCTACTATAAGTAGCCTTCTGAATTGTGGAGAGAGTGGACGAGCACCAATTATACTGATGTGCCACCTCTGCTTTACCTCAAACATGCAAAAATGTTCCTTCCCTACAGCTTTACTCCCCATCTTTCCACACCGGTTTAGCTCACTGGGCTAAATCGCTGGCTTTTAAAGCAGACCAAGGCAGGCCAGCAGCACGGTTCAATTCCCGTACCAGCCTCCCCGAACAGGCGCTGGAATGTGGCGACTAGGGGCTTTTCACAGTAACTTCATTGAAGCCTACTCGTGACAATAAGCGATTTTCATTTTATTCATTTTCATTTCCCAGTCCAGATTGGGGTGCATAGGCACCTTTAATTGATTGCTAACTTCAGAACCAGGTCTTCAGATCTAGAGATGTTTTAAGAACTCACGCAAACAGATTTTAGAATCATTCAATGACACCGGTAAACTTGCTACAGCCAGTTTGTGAAGGTGGAGACCAGAAATCAATCTTTACTCGGTTTTACATTTAATATAAAAGTGAGACATTACAAACATATAGCTCCCAACTCTACAACAGCCAAGTGTTTCTCTACATATGCACAGATAATTATCCAATGAGTGACCTTAGCTTGCCATTATTAAACACATTCTTTGACTCCTTATGATAACTAATATAAGACTTTCCCAAGATACAGTTGACATACTTACTGAGATCTCTGCATTTGATGGTACTGTAATCAAAGGAGATGCAAAGGTAGTCACAAGCTTCTCTCAGTTCAGGTATTGAGATCCCATCAGGACAGCGGATTATACCAGTCTTGTAGTAATCCTGAAAGAAAATCCAAAATTTACAGACAGGTGTTGAAAAATGAACTGAAGCTGAATCAGTACAGAACCTGAAAAGGCAAGGGAGATTCTGTGCTATCTTCAAGTGTTAAACAAATGGTTCATTGATTACCCTACATAACAGTCAGAGTAGCAATTGTGCTGAAAACTGCATTTTAAAAAAGCATACCCAAGATGATGTTTACCAGAATTGTTAAGCTGCCTGCTCCAGTTATTCCTCTTAAGAAAAACTGCATTTGAAAGTGAAGACCAATTGTAGCTTACAGGTAGAGCAGGATTAGAGGGCAGAGATAACTGAACAAGAATACAGGCCCCAGTCATACATTCCATGGTTAGTTTGTATTAGCGTGCTTAACTAATGTTGAACTGGAGGACGGTATATAGAGAGGGCTCCCCAGGGGCCAGGACTCGGGCCACCACTTTCGGTCACTGAAAGAGGCAACACAGGTGGAGAAGGTAGTCAAGAAGGCATATGGCATGCTTGCCTTCATTGGCCGGGGCATTGAGTATAAGAATTGGCAAGTCAGGTTGCAGCTGTGTAGAACCTTGGTTAGGCCACACTTGGAGTATAGTGTTCAATTCTGGTCGCCACACTACCAGAAGGATGTGGAGGCTTTAGAGAGGGTGCCGAAGAGATTTACCAGGATGTTACTTGGTATGGAGGACATTAGCTATGAGGAGCGGTTGAATAAACACGGTTTGTTCTCACTGGAACAACAGAGGTTGAGGGGTGACCTGATAGAGGTCTACAAAATTATGAGGGGCATAGACAGAGTGGATAGTCAGTGGCTTTTTCCCAGGGTAGAGGGGTCAATTACTAGGGGACATAGGTTTAAGGTGCGAGGGGCAAGGTTTAGAGGAGATGTACGTGGCAAGTTTTTTTACACAGAGGGTACTGGGTGCCTGGAACTCGCTGCTGGAGGAGGTGATGGAAGCAGGGATGATAGTGACATTTAAGGGGTATCTTGACAAATACATGAATAGGATCGGAATAGAGGGATACAGACCCAGGAAGTGTAGAAGATTTTAGTTTAGACGGGCAGCATGGTCGGCACAGGCTTGGAGGGCCGAAAGGCCTGTTCCCGTGCTTTATTTTTCTTTGTTCTTTTCTTGATTAAAACCAATAATTTAGACTTGGGAGTGAAAAACATAATTTGCAGATGTCAAAACTTGGAAGTATTTTGAACTGAGGAGGACAGTGATATACTTCAAGAGTACATGGAGGGGTTGGTCGAACAGGAATGAATGCACATGGCAGATGTAATTTATTGGAAAGGTGTGAAGTACAACATTTTATCAGAGGGATGAAGGAGGACAGTCCAAAAGAAAGGTTACAATTCTAAAGGGGGTGCAGGAGCACAGGGATCCGGGAATCGATTTGCACAACTTCAAGGTGGCATGGCAGGTTGAGAAAGAGGATAATAAAGCACACTAAGACGTAACATTTCTGATTGACTTACTTGTATTTTTAATTGAAATTTGTGGCTGAAATTCAGAAGTTATTTACCCCAGGATGAGTTTAAATTAAACAGAGCTGTAGAACTAAAGGCTGGGTTATTTTTTATAATAGATAAACAGTCACCGGTAAAACATTTTCATGCTCACAAAAGACCTAAATGACTGGAAACCAAAAAACAAACATGTTTTAAACATATACTTCACTTCAATCAGAGCTTTTGGAATAGTTTTATATTCACAAAAATCGTGAAACATCATGTCTGAAAACACAAAGATAAGGGATTGGTATGTTTTTTAAAAAATGCTAATTTAGTAGTCTAAAGTTATTTGAGACTGAGAAAGAGATGCAAACAGGCGTTGATTGAGATCAGAGCTTGTTCCTTTTGAAATGCAGACACTAAGAATTCTCCAAGCATGAAAAAGCCCAAATTGTTTTATTGTCTTATGATCCAGGAAAGAAGTTTCTGATTCCTTGAAATCATACACAACAGATGAGGGATACAACTGCCAGATTTATAGAGTTGATATATTTGTAAGAGATGTCTCCAGCCCCTGATTTACTTGTTTATCTCTTGGGGTGCACGCTATGGGTGTTACAAGTTTGATGGCGAGGTGCGGTTTCCCTCAGCTAGTCTTCTTCCAGAGGAGTCCTCAATGGCCAAGATTAATTGTACACTACCACTGGGGTTGACTGAAAGTCGGGTCTATCATCAGTGCCACATGCCATTTACACGCCTCCAGTAAAGGTAAACGCAACAGCTTGGCTGGGGAAAGGATGCAGTAAGGCATGCTGCGGCTGCAGTGTCAACCGTCTAAAATATGCAAGTTAGCAGTTTGCCATGGCAACCCTCCCATCTCATAGCCCCAGTCTTTATAACCTAGAAAAAAGGCAGCAGGCATATGGGAATACCACCTTCCCGTTACACACCACCAAGAACAGGTTTAATTGTCGAGCAGTTGGGGTAAAGAGCAGGAATAGTAAGAACACTGGAAGTGCAGGACAAGCAATAGAGAGCAGTGGAAATAAGAGCAGGAACAACAAAATAGGGTATCTGGGTGTTCATGTGCATAGTAGGTCTTTGAAGGTTACAGAAGATACTGAGAGAATAGTTAGCAAAGCATTTGCAATCATAAAGGTATTGTAAGCAAAAGCTTTTTAAGGCTCTGGTTAGACCAAAACTGTGCCCATTTCTGCTCAACACAATTTAGCAACAATGTGAAGGCTCTGGACATGGAGATTTACCAAAACTGTTCAGAGGCAAGGGATGCTAGCCAAAAGGCGAGGTCGGAGAAGCTGGGGTTGTTTTCTTTGGTGGAGAGTCAAGATAGGTTTAGATAAGGTAACTAGATACGGTACCAAAGAACATTTATTTCCATTAGCTGATGGTATAAGGATGAGGGGGACACAGATATAAGCTTTTAGAGGACATGTGGAGGAACTTTATTGTTGCAGCAGACGGTAATGATCTGGAATTTGTTACCTTCGAGGGTGGTGGAAGTGGAGACGATCAATAATTTCAAAAGGAAATTGGTTAGACACTAGAAGGATACAATGAGTAATGGGACTGACTGGATTGCTCTACCAAGAGCCAGCAGGTACTCAAGGGGGGGGGGGGGGGGAGGAGAGAAAGAGTGACAGAACAGGTAAAGTAGCCGGTTGGGTTTGAAGGAGACCAGTGAGATCCAAAGCAACCACATCTGCAACACAGGAACTTCTGAGTAGTGTGTGTGGCTGTTATCTGGACACTTTGATCCACAAGGTAATCACATAGATTGGGTTAAGTAATAGTTTCAATTTGGTCACCAGTCAGGGACAGAAGATGTGACAGACAGGTATGGGGGTCCAGTATACAGTGATTTAACAGCCTCTGCCTTTGACCTTGTCCAATAGGTACAAGTTGTTTCCTACCTGTGTCACTGAGAACAAAGACAGCAGGGAGAATGGGCAAATTAACCATGGTATCATAGCACATTGAAATGGTACGAGTAAAATGGAATGTGGTGGGGAACAGGAGGGGATAGATAATGTTCTTTGCAGTAGTGACTTGGGAGTTCAGAAAACTGTGAAGGACACATCCCAATTTCTGGGGAATATTTTAAAGGGAGGATCCAGCTATGGTCCATGTAGGAACCAATAACAAAAGCAGAACTAGGAATTACGTTCTGTCCAGAGCAGTAGAGGAACTAGGGTACAAATGGAAAAAGCAGACCCTGAAAGATAATCTCTAGATTACTAGCTAAACCACATGAAAATTGACACAGGTCAAACAGATCAGAAAGTTGAACATGTAGCTCAAGGAGTGGCATGGGAGATACTGGTTTCAATTCACGGGGCTATAGCATCAGTACTAGGAAAGTGGGAGATGTTCTGTTGCAATGGCCTACAATTAAACTAGAAGGGACAGAGACTTTACTGATAATAATGCATCAAGTGAATATGGTCAAATAAGGGGAAAATGGCAAAAAACTCAAGGTACTTTATCTGAATGCACAAAAGCATTCTTAACAAGACAGAATTTAGTGGCAGAAATAAAGATAAATGGGTTTTATTTAAGAGCCAGTATTGAGTGGTTGCGTGGTGATCAAGGTTGAGAAATAAATATGCCAGGATACTGATCTTTTGAAAAGACAGACAATATGGAAGAAAGTGTGGGGATGGAAGCAGAGGAGTTGGTAGGCCTAACATAAGAAAAAAACAAGAGTTAGGAAACTATGATGACAGTAGATTAAACACCCCAGTGGCCATATTATTGAACAGATTGTTCATAAAATAAGAGATTGTAACAACGGTAGTGCAATAACCACGGAAAACTTTAATCTTCATGTAGATCAAAATAATGAGTAATGAGGGGGATGAGTTCACGTAATGCATTCAAGACATTTTCCTGTAACAATACATCATGGATCCAACCAGGGAACAGGCTATTTTAGATCTCGTCTTGTGTAGTAAGACATAGTTAATTAGTAATTTCATACCAAGGACTCCTCTGGGGAAGGATGATTTTAATATGATGAATTTCACTCAGTGACATACTTAAATTAAAGTCTTAAACTTAAATAAAACAGACTATATAGGCATGAGGGGCGAGATGGTAATAGTAGGTTTGGAAATTAGATTAAAAAGTATGATGGTAGACAATTAATGGCAAACATTTAAATACATATCTCATTGGTTCCAACAGATACACATCCAACTGAGAAGTAAACTCTCCATTTGAGGCTCGTTAAAGATAGTATATACTATTGTCAAGATTAGCAAGCCTGAGAAGTGGAAGAGTTTTAGAAACCAGAAAAAGATCAAAAAAATTGAGACAGGAACATATAAACAGAGAGTATTCGTCGAGTACTTTCACGACCAGTGCATCCACTAAAATTCCCTAGTGTCTTAAACGGTCCAAAAGGACCCACAATAGAAGGTGTAACATCATTATTCAAGGAAGGAGAGATAGAGAAAGCAGGGAAATACAAGCAAATTAGCCTGACACAAGTCATAGGGTAAATGATGGACTCCGTTATCAAGGAAGTGGTAATAGGGCACTTATGTCATGTGAGAGTACCTTTAAGAAATGGGTGTTTAAGAAATGTTCCTTTAAGAAATGGGCGTTTAAGAAAGGTACCTTGAAGAAATGGGTGTTTATCAGTGATATCGGAGTGTGGGTGGAGCTGGGCTGTCTGTCAGCTTTTTACTTTTGTTTAGGCTGTTTGCTGCAGGGTGTGTTTTAGTTTCGTTTTCAGTGTTGGAGCTGAAGCCAGACCAAGCAAGTGTACTGCTGTTCTCTCTGCCATCAAAAGACTATCTCTTGATCATTTGGTAAATTCAGAATTATAAATGTTCTCAGTAGTGAATGTAAACCTAATGTGCTTTTGTTAAAAGGTGTTTCTTTTGGCTTCTGGATGTTGTTTGGGAAGTTATTAAGGATTACTTAGCGTTGTATTCTTTGGGGGTTGTATTTAAATTGATGGTTGCTAAGATGTTTACTGTATGTTTTAAAAGGTTAACTTGAGTTCATAGAATAAACATTGTTTTGCTTTAAAAAATATTTTTCCATTTCTGCTGTACCATACCTGTAGAGTGGGCCGTGTGCTCCCCATAGCACAATCTATTAAAAGTTGTGGGTCAGGTGAATTCCATGATACACTTTGGGGTTCTCTAAACCCGAGCCCATAACACTTAGAAAATCACAATATAATTAGACAGAACCATCATGGTTTTTAGAAAAATCCTATCTATCTACTTAATTTGAGCATATAATATGTAGGATAGATAAGTGGGAACCAGTGGTATTTTCAAAAGGCATTCGATTAGGTACCGACTCATGGTGTTGGGGTGATATATTAGCATGGACTAGGATTGGTGAAAGGACAGAAATCAATTAATACCTACATAGGAAAAGGCAGAGACCGATCAAGGCACGTCTCAAGAGGAAGCAGACTGGCAAGAGATATTTTTTTTAAATTTTATAAATTTAGAGTACCCAATTCATTTTTTCCAATTAAGGGACAATTTTGCATGGCCAATCCACCTAGCCTGCACATCTTTTTGGGTTGTGGGACGAAACCCACGTAAAGACGGGGAGAATGTGCAAACTCCACACGGAGTTGCCGGGATCGAACCTGGGACCTCGGCGCCGTGATGCAGCAGTGCTAATCACAGGGCCACCGTACTGCCCCTACTGGTAAAAGACATTATAGAAGGAAGATTTCAAGGTAAACGAGGGAGTGTAAGGACAAGAAAATTAATGTTGGATGGCTTGAAAACTGAAGGAAGTTACTGGCACATGATAGAGAGATATGGAAAGACTATCATGAGCCAAGGACCTGCCTTCAGGCAAAGCACGCATGATGATGAGTATGAATAATAACTTGGGAGGAAGGGATAAAGTGTAATGTATCCAAGGTTGCTGATGATGCAAAGCTGGTTGGGAATGTAAGCCGTGTGAACACGAGGAGTGAAAAGGGATACAAGTGAGCGGACGCTGGGGCATGCATCGCAGATATGTTTGAGACGCTGCTGGGAGATGGGGCATTCTCCGGACCCTTGGAGATGGACAGAGCATTCGCGAGGAAGCCGCGAACGGGAGACCCCCCCCCCCCCCCCCCCGAGGGCAATGGTGGTGAGATTCTGCATGTACTTGGATAAGGAGCACATTCTACAGTGGGCCAAGCAGACACGGAGCTGTAAGTGGGACAATAGTATCCTGCAGGTCTACCAAGACCTGAGTGTGCAGGTGGCCAGGAGAAGAGCAGGCTTCAACAGATTAGGTCGATCCTTTTTAAGAAAAAGGTGATGTTCGGACTGTTGTATCCGGCCCGCCCCTCTCTGGGTCACGTACGAGGAACAGCACTTTTATTTTGAGTCGCCTGAGGACGCGCTGGACTTCGTGAAAAGGAAAGGACTGGTGGCGGACTGAGAACTTTTGAACTTTGCTGCAGCATTCGTGTTTTTTTTTTCTTTTGGTTTCTCTGTTCTTTAAAAACAAAAGTTTTGGAACTTCCGGGTGCGGCGATGACCAGCTAAGTCGCACGTTTCGGCAGGTCCCGTTGGAACGGACTTTTGGGCTCTTAATAGGAGCCCCAATGGCAATTTAAACGGCCAAAAACACTGTGCGGTAAACCAGAAGGGAATCCCCCCGTACACGCTTGGATAAGGGAGAGGATAGCGGCCGGATTGCGGAGGATCCTCTGGAGCAGCGGCAAGGAAGGGAAGCTCAAAGCAAGATGGCGTCGGAAGGTGGTCGTTTGTTATGGGGCCCGGACCAACAAGAGTTCCTGTGGCGCTGTGTGGAAGAGCTGAAAAAGGAGTTGAAGAAGGAGCTGTTGGCCCCGATATTACAGGCGATTGAAGGGCTAAAGGAGGAGCAGAAGGCCCAAGTGCTGGAGCTTCAGGTCGTGAAGGCAAAGGCTGCTGAAAATGAAGACGAAATACAGGGCCTGGTGGCGAAGACAGAGACGCACGAGGCACAGCACAAAAGGTGTGGGGAAAGGCTGGAAGTACTGGAGAATAATTCGAGGAGGAAGAATTTAAGAGTTCTGGGTCTTCCCGAAGGCGCAGAAGGGGCGGATGTCGGGACGTATGTGAGCACGATGCTTCACTCGCTAATGGGATCGGAGGCCCCGACGGGCCCTTTGGAGGTGGAGGGAGCTTATCGAGTTTTGGCGCGAAGACCGAAGGCTGGAGAAATACCTCGAGCTATAGTGGTGAGGTTTCTCCGCTACAATGACAGAGAGACGGTCCTCAGATGGGCGAAGAAAACTCGGAGCTGTAGGTGGGAGAACGCGGTAATCCGCGTATACCAGGATTGGAGTGCGGAGGTGGCGAGAAGGAGGGCAAGTTTTAATCGGGCTATGGCGGTGCTTCACAAAAAGAAGATCCAGTTTGGAATGTTGCAAACGGCAAGATTGTGGGTCACACACCAAGGGAAGCACCACTACTTTGAGACGGCAGAAGAGGCGTGGACATTCATTGTGGACGAGAAGCTGGAATAGTCTGGCGAGAGAAAGAACTTTTGGGACAAAGTGGTGGGGTGATTATGTGGGGGCGAGGAAAAAGGGGGGGGGGGGATGATTTTTCAATTTGTTAATTTTGCGATCCTGTAACTTTTCTCTCCCCCCCCCCCCCCCAAAACATGTGGAAGAGAGAGAGAGTATGAGGAACTGTGGGCGCCGGCCATTAGGGGCGGGGCCGAGTGGGAAACGCGGGCTTTGTTCCCGCGCTATGGTAATTATGGCGGGAACAGGGACGCAGGAAGGAGGGGGCCTCGCACAGTGGGGGCCGAGGACAAGGGGGGGAAGCTGAAGTCAGCCAGAGTTCGCTGACTTCTGGGAGCAACATGGGGGGTGCAGCTACGCTAGAGGGGGATCTAGCGGAGGGGGGGGGGGGCGGGGGGGTTAACTGGGTTGCTGCTGCTAAGGAGAAGGGGGAGCTCTTATGGGATGGGGTGGTCGAGGCGGGAGGGCGCCGTCGAGGGGATACACGGGTACATGGGAACCGGGTGAGGAGCTGGGTTAAAAAAGGGGATGGCTAGTCGACAAGGGGGGGGGGGGGGGGGGGTAAAGAGCCCCCCAACCCGGCTGATCGCGTGGAACGTGAGAGGGCTGAACGGGCCGATTAAAAGGGCACGGGTACTCGCACACCTAAAGAAATTAAAGGCAGATGTGGTTATGTTGCAGGAGACGCATCTGAAACTGATAGACCAGGTCAGACTATGTAAAGGATGGGTGGGACAGGTGTTTCATTCGGGTTTAGATGCGAAGAACAGGGGGGTGGCTATCTTCGTGGGGAAATGAGTACTGTTTGAGGCAAAGACCATAGTGGCGGATAGTGGGGGTAGATATGTGATGGTGAGTGGCAGATTGCAAGGGGAGGCGGTGGTTCTGGTGAACGTATACGCCCCGAACTGGGATGATGCAAATTTTATGAGGCTTATGTTGGGACGTATCCCGGACCTGGAGGCGGGAAAGTTGGTAATGAGGGGAGACTTCAATACGCTGCTTGATCCAGGGCTGGACCGGTCGAGGTCCAGGACCGGGAGGAGGCCGGCAGCGGCCAGGGTGCTCAAGGACTTCATGGAGCAGATGGGAGGGGTAGACCCCTGGAGATTTAGTAGGCCTAGGAGTAAGGAGTTCTCATTTTTCTCCCATGTTCACAAAGTATACTCACGGATAGACTTTTTGTCTTGGGAAGGGCACTGATTACGAAGGTGACAGGGACAGAATATACAGTCATAGCTATTTCGGACCAAGCTCCACATTGGGTAGACCTGGAGGTAGGAGAGGAAAAAGAACAGCACCCACTCTGGAGAATGGATATGGGCTTATTGGCGGATGAGGGGGTATGTTTAAGGGTGAGGGGGTGCATCGAAAGGTACTTGGAGCTTAATGACAATGGAGAGGTTCAGGTGGGAGTGGTCTGGGAGGCGTTGAAGGCGGTGGTTAGAGGGGAACTGATATCCATAAGGGCACATAAAGGGAAGCAAGAGGGTAAAGAAAGGGAGCGATTGCTGAAAGAACTTTTGAGGGTGGACAGGCAATATGCGGAGGCACCGGAGGAGGGACTGTACAGGGAAAGACAAAGGCTACATGTGGAATTTGACCTGCTGACCATGGGTAAGGCAGAGGCACAGTGGAGGAGGGCACAGGGTGTACAGTATGAGTATGGAGAGAAGGCGAGTCGGCTACTGGCCCACCAATTGAGGAAGAGGGGAGCGGCGAGGGAGATAGGTGGGGTGAGAGATGAGGAGGGAGAGATGGAACGGGGAGCGGAGAGTGTGAACGGGGTGTTCAAGGCATTTTATGAGAGGTTATATAAGGCTCAGTCCCCGGAAGGGAAGGAGGGAATGATGTGTTTCTTGGATCAGCTGGAATTCCCTAAGGTGGAGGAGCAGGAGAGGGCTGGACTGGGAGCACAGATTGAGACGGAGGAGGTGGTAAAAGGGATTGGGAGCATGCAGGCGGGGAAGGCCCCGGGACCGGACGGATTCCCGGTGGAATTTTATAGGAAGTTTATGGACCTACTGGCCCCGCTTTTGACGAGAACCTTTAATGAGGCTAGGGAAAGGGGGCAGCTGCCCCCGACTATGTCGGAGGCAACGATATCGCTCCTTTTGAAGAAGGAAAAAGACCCGCTGCAGTGTGGGTCCTACAGGCCCATTTCCCTTTTAAATGTAGATGCTAAGCTCCTGGCCAAGGTGATAGCGACGAGGATAGGGGACTGTGTCCCGGGGGTGGTCCACGAGGATCAAACTGGGTTCATTAAGGGAAGACAGCTGAACACGAACATACGGAGGTTGCTAGGGGTAATGATGATGCCCCCACCAGAGGGGGAGGCGGAGATAGTGGTGGCGATGGACGCCGAGAAAGCATTCGACAGAGTGGAGTGGGATTATCTGTGGGAGGTGCTGAGGAGATTTGGTTTTGGAGAAGGGTATATCGGATGGGTACAGCTGCTGTATAGGGCCCCGGTGGCGAGCGTGGTCACGAATAGACAGAGGTCTGATTACTTCCGTCTCCATAGAGGGACGAGGCAGGGGTGTCCCCTGTCTCCGTTACTGTTTGCATTGGCGATTGAGCCCCTGGCCATAGCACTGAGGGGCTCCAGGAAGTGGAGGGGAGGAGAAGAACACCGGGTATCCTTGTATGCAGATGATTTATTGCTGTATGTTGCGGACCCACTGGAGGGGATGCCTGAGATAATGCAGACACTCAGGGAGTTTGGGGAATTTTCGGGGTACAAATTGAATATGGGTAAGAGTGAGTTGTTTGTGGTGCATCCGGGGGAGCAGAGCAGGGGAATAGATGACTTACCGCTGAGGAAGGTAACATGAGATTTCCGCTACTTAGGGATTCAGATAGCCAGGAGTTGGGGAACCTTACATAGGCTTAATTTAACAAGATTGGTGGAACAGATGGAGGAGGATTTTAAGAGATGGGACATGGTGCCCCTGTCACTGGTGGGTAGAATGCAGGCGGTCAAAATGGTAGTCCTCCCGAGATTCCTCTTTGTGTTTCAGTGCCTTTCGGTGATGGTCACAAAGGCTTTTTTCAAGAGAATTAAGAAAAGTGTCATGAGTTTTGTGTGGGCCGGGAAGACCCCGAGAGTGAGGAGGGGGTTCTTGCAGCGTAGCAGGGATAGGGGGGGGGGGCTGGCACTACCGAGCCTAAGTGAATACTACTGGGCCGCCAATATTTCAATGGTGTGTAAGTGGATGGGAGAAGGGGAGGGAGCGGCGTGGAAGAGATTGGAGATGGCGTCCTGCAAGGGAACCAGCCTACAAGCAATGGTGACGGCGCCGTTGCCGTTCTCCCCGAAGAAATACACCACAAGTCCAGTGGTGGTGGCAACACTAAAAATTTGGGGGCAGTGGAGACGACATGGGGGAAGGACGGGAGCCTCGGTGCGGTCCCCGATAAGAAATAACCATAGGTTTGTCCCGGGGAGAATGGATGGGGGATTTGGAGCATGGCAGAGAGCTGGGGTTGTGCAACTGAGAGATCTGTTCGTAGACGGGACGTTTGCAAGTCTGGGCGCGCTGACGGAAAAATAGGGGTTGCCCAAGGGAACGAATTTTGATACATGCAACTGAGGGCTTTAGCGAGGCAGCAGGTGAGGGAATTCCCGCAGCTCCCAATGCAGGAGATTCTAGATTGAGTGATCTCAGGGACATGGGTGGGGGATGGTAGGGTGTCGGATATCTACAGGGAAATGAGGGACGAGGGGGAGATCATGGTGGATGAGCTGAAGGGGAAATGGGAAGAAGAGCTGGGGGAAGAGATTGAGGAGGGGCTGTGGGCTGATGCCCTACGTAGGGTAAACTCGTCATCCTCGTGCGCCAGGCTAAGCCTGATACAATTCAAGGTTTTGCACAGGGCGCATATGACCGGAGCAAGGCTCAGTAAATTTTTCGGGGGTAGAGGATAGTTGTGGGAGATGCTCGAGAAGCCCAGCAAACCACATGCACATGTTTTGGTCATGCCGGCACTGCAGGGGTTCTGGGTGGGGGTGGCAAAGGTGCTTTCGAAGGTGGTGGGGGTCCGGGTCGAGCCAGGCTGGGGGTTGGCTATATTCGGGGTTGCAGAAGAGCCGGGAGTACAGGAGGCGAAAGAGGCTGATGTCTTGGCCTTTGTGTCCCTAGTAGCCCGGCGAAGGATATTGCTTATTGTGGAAGGAAGCCAAACCCCCGGGCGTGGAGACCTGGATAAATGACATGGCAGGGTTTATAAAACTAGAACGGATAAAGTTCGCACTAAGGGGTTCGGCTCAAGGGTTCACCAGGCAGTGGCAACCGTTCATTGACTACCTCGCAGAACGAAAAAGGAAATGGGAATGTAACAGCAGCAACCCAGGGGGGGAGGGGGGAGGGCCCGGGCGGGTCCTCAGGGATGTTTGTGTATAGATATTTGTACTAGGTTATGTATATTGGATTGTTTGATTTTATTTTTGGAGAGTTATTTTTGATATGGCAGTTGCCATTTAGTTTATATATTAATTTATTTATTTGTTAAAACGGCCACTGTTATTTATACTGTTTTATTGTTGTTAAAAGGAAAACCTTTGTATTGTTTTGTTTGGCCAAAAAATTTGAATAAAATATATATATATTTTTTTTTTAAAGTTTTTCGTTTTGTGGAAGCTGTTTGTAATGCCTTCTGTATTGATTTTGGGACCAGCGGCAGAGCTGAGTGAGTTAAGGTTTTCATTTGCACTGTTGGGGGATGGAGGTGTGCTTGTTTTAGAATTTGGTGTTTTTCTGACGGGGCAATTGTGTGGGGATTGTTTTGATGTTGGAATATGTTTGTATGTGGGGGGGGGGGGGGAAACGACAATAGGTGGGAGACTATCCGGCACCAGGGATGGGGGGTCACCAAGCGAGCTGGGCGGGCTAGCTCACAGAAGCCAGTGAGGGGTCTGCATATGTTTCGGTTTATCAAAGGGGTTGGGTTACAGAGTGTTGTTACTGGGGGGGAGAAGGGGGGAAATGTTTTTGCTGACGAGGGAGGGACTTGGGCCAAGGGACAGAGAGGAGGTTGGGGGCGGAGGCTGCCTGGGGGCGGGCCGGTGGAGTCGCGGAGCATGGGCTGGAGGCAGGCCCAAAAAAGGGGATGGCTGATCGGCGAAGGGGGGGGGAGCAATGAGCCCCCCCAACTAGGCTGATCACTTGGAATGTTCGAGGGTTAAATGGGCCGGTCAAGAGGGCACGTGTGTTCGCGCATCTGAGGGGGACTGAAGGCGGACATGGCAATGTTGCAAGAGACACACCTTAGAGTAACTGACCAGATTAGATTGAGGAAAGGGCTGGGTCAGTCAGGTCTTCACTCGGGACTAGACTCAAAGACTAGTGGGGTCGCGATCCTGATCAATAAGCGGCTGGTGTTTGAGGCAGGTAGAATAGTCTCCAATGTGGGAGGCCGGTACATTATGGTCAGTGGGAAACTGGAGGGGGTTGCAGGTGGCGTTAGTAAATGTGTATGCGCCAAATTGGGATGATGTGGAGTTTATAAAGAGGATGCTGGGGAAGATATCGGGCCTGGACTTGCACAGGTTGGTCATGGGAGGGGACTTCAACAGTTATTGACCCTGACCTGGACCGGTCAAGCTCGAAACGGGCAAAGTGGGCAGCAATGGCGAAGGAACTAAAAGTTCATGGAGCAGATGGGGGGGTGGATCCATGGAGATTTGGACTGCCGAGGGTGAAGGGAGTTCTCCTTCTACTCACACATGCACAAAGTGTACTCCCGGATCGATTTCTTCATTTTGAGCAGGGCCTTACTGGCAGGGGTGGTGGATACGGGGTACTCGGCGATCACAATCTCAGACCATGCACCGCACCTGGGTTGACCTGCAGGTTAGTAAAGAAAGTAACCAGCGCCCGCAATGGAGGTTAGATGTGTTAGTGTGCAAGCTGCTGAGGAAATGTATTTGGAACTACCTGCAGGTCAACGACACGGGGGAAATTTCAGAACCGGTAGTCTGGGACGCACTGAAGGCGGTGATTAGAGGGGAGCTGATCTCGATACGAGCCCACAGGGGTGAAGGTAGACAGGGCAGAGACAGGACCGACTGGTTAAGGAGATACTACAGATCGATAGGAGGTATGCGGAGACCCCAGAGGCAGGGCTTTTAAGGGAACGGCGGAGGCTACAGGCGGAGTTCGGCTTATTAACCACATGGAGGGCAGTGGAGGGGGCGATCTATGAGTATGGAGAGAAGGCCAGCAGAATGCTTGCACAGCAGCTTATAAAGAAGGAGGCAGCCAGGGAGATAGGGAAAGTAAATGATGGAGATGGGAACCTGGTTGGAGATTCAGCAGGGGTGAATAAGGCGTTTAGGGATTTCTACAGTAGGCTGTATAGGTCGGAATCCCGTACGGGGCCAGAGGGGATGAGGCACGTCTTGGGGGGGGGGGGGGGGGGGGGGGGCTGAATTTCCCAAAGGTGGACGGGGAGCAGGTGGAAGGGCTGGGAGCCCCGATCGGGTCTGAAGGCCATGCAGGCGGGTAAAGCCCCGGGGCCGGACGGGTACCCAGTGGAGTTTTATAAAATGTTCTCTGGGATATTGGGACCGGTGTTGATGAGGATGTTCAATGAGGCAAGGGAAAGAGGGGTGCTGCCCCCGACGATGTCACAGGCCACGATTTCGCTGATTCTGAAGCGGGAGAAGAACCCGGAGCTGTGTGGGTCCTACAGGCCGATATCCCTGTTGAATGTGGATGCTAAATTACTGACCTAAATTTTGTCCTCCAGGATTGAGGATTGTGTTCCAGACGTTATTGGGGAGGACCATTCGGGGTTTGTTAAGGGCAGGCAGTTGGTGGCAAATGTAAGAAGGCTGTTAAATGTGATCATGATGCCCCCGGAAGGTAGGGAGGTGGAGGTTGTGATCGCAATGGGTGCAGAAAAGGCTTTTGATCGGGTAGAATGGGATTATCTGTGGGAGGTACTGGGGACGGTTCGGATTTGGGCGGGACTTTATTGACTGGGTCAGGTTGCTGTATCAGGCTCCTGTGGCAAGTGTACGGACGAATAGGACAACATCGGACTATTTTAGACTGCACCGGGGGTCGAGACAGGGATGCCCCCTCTCCCCACTGTTGTTCGCGCTAGCTATAGCGCCGTTGGCAATTGCTCGGAGAGCCTCAAGGGGCTGGAACGGACTGGTCCGGGGGGGGTGGAGCACAGAGTCTCGTTCTATGCAGACGACCTGCTTCTGTATGTATCGGACCCTTTAGAGGGGATGGAAGAAATCATGAGGATTCTAGGGGAATTTGGCCGGTTTTCGGGGTATAAGCCAAATATGGGGAAAAGTGAGATGTTTCCGATCCAGGCGAGGGGACAGGAGGGGCGATTGGGGGAGCTGTCGTTTAGATTAGTAGGGGGAAGCTTGAGTTACCTAGGCATTCAAGTGGCACGGGAATGGGACCGGCTGCATAAATTAAATCTGGCCCGGCTAGTAGACCAAATTAAGGACGATTTTCGGTTGGGACACGCTCCCGTTGTCACTAGCTGGGAGGGTGCAGGCGGTGAAAATGATGGTCCTCCCGAGATTCCTGTTCGTGTTTCAATGTCACCACCCATCTTTATTCCGCGGTCCTTTTTTAAATGGGTCAACAAAGTGATCTCTGGCTTTGTTTGGGCAGGCAAGATCCCGCGTGTAAGGTAATGCTTGAGCAGAGTCGGGGAGTGGGCGGGCTGACGCTGCCAAATTTTAGTAACTATTACTGTGCGGCGAATATAGCCATGATCAGGAAGTGGGTGGTGGGGGAGGGGTCGGCATGGGAGCATATTGAGGCGGCTTCATGCAAGGGCACCAATTTGGGGGCGTTGGTAATTGCACCTCTGCCGTTCCCGCCAGCACGGTACTCCACCAGCCCCGAGAGTCTGGGGACAGTGGAGGAGACATGTGGGAGCATCGGTCTGGTCCCCAATCTGTAATAATCACCGGTTTGCCCCGGGAAGTATAGATGGGGGGTTCCGGATATGGCGGAGAGCAGGGATTGAGAGGATGGGGGATATGTTTATAGAGGGGAGCTTTCCGAGTATCAGGGCGCTGGAGGAGAAGTTTGGGTTGGCGAGGGGAAACAAATTTGGGTATCTGCAGGTGCAAGACTTCCTACGTAAACAGGTGTCAACCTTCCCACTCCTACCGCTAAGGGGGATTCAGGACAGGGTAGTTTCCAGAGGGTGGGTAGGAGAAAGGAGCATCTCAGACATCTACAAGGAACTTATGGGGTCAGAGGAGATGCAGACCGAGGAGCTGAAGGGCAAGTTGGAGGAGGAGTTGGGAGGATAGAGGATGGTCTATGGGCGGACGCATTGAGTAGAGTCAACGCGTCCGCAATTTGTGCCAGGCTCAGCCTGATACAATTTAAGGTCGTGCACCGGGCTCACATGACAGTGGCCCGGATGAGCAGATTCTTTGGGGTGGAAGACAGGTGTGCAAAATGTGCGGGAGGACCAGCGAACCATGTCCATATGTTCTGGGCATGTCTGACGCTTAGGGGATTTTGGCAGGAGTTTGCAGATGTCATGTCCACGGTGTTAAAAACAAGGGTGGCGCTGAGTCCAGAGGTGGTGATTGTCGAGGTGTCAGAAGACCCGGGAATCCAGGAGGAGAAAGAGGCAGACGTTCTGGCCTTTGCTTCCCTGGTAGCCCGGAGACGGATATTATTAGCTTGGAGGGACTCAAAGCCCCCAAAGTCGGAGACCTGGCTATCGGACATGGCTAGCTTTCTCTGTTTGGAGAAAATCAAGTTTGCCTTGAGAGGGTCACTGTTAGGGCTCGCCTGGAGTTGGCAACCGTTCGTCGACTTCTTCGCGGAAAATTAATCGTCAGTAGAAGAGGGGGGGTTTAGTTTAGCTTAGAGTAGGGGGTTAATAAAGGAGGGACCTGTAAGGGAGGGAGACGGCTTTTGCACTATGTTTCATGTACATTGTTTATTGTGTTGTTGTTATAATACCAAAAAATACCTCAATAAAATGTTTATTAAAAAAAAAAGATTCCGAGAGGTCCAAAGGGCAAATGTTGAGGCTGTTTCTGCTGTCTGGAGAGTCCAGAACTACAAAGCACAATCTAAGGATAAGGGGTCGGCCACTTTGGAGGATTGCGAATCTTTGAAATGCTTTAATTTAGATGGCTGTAAATGTTCAGTATTTGAATATTTCCAAGGCTTCAACTGATTGATTCTGAGCGATAGGATGGTATTTGACATTAGGAGAGTGGAGTTGAAACCAAAGATCAGCCACAATCTTATTTGATAGCAGAGCTGTCAAGGGGCTGTATGGCCTATACCTGCTCCAATTTCCTTATGACTTGAAAATACATCGTCCTCCCTGCATTGTCACTGGATCAAAATCCTGGAGCACCCTACCGAACAGCACTATCACCTTATCAACTGCAGCATTTTCACGCAATGGCTCAGCTTGTCAAGAGCTTTCAGAGGGTGGGAAATAAACACTGGCCTTGTCATTAATCCAATGCTCACCTCCCGAGTGAATAAAAAAAAGGAAAATCTACTTTCCAGTGATAGCCGCTGTCATTAGTTTTTAAGTGAATATACAAGGAACTCACTGAAAGTCGGAAAAATGCCCCCCCCCCCCCCCCCCCCCCCCCCCCCACCCCACAGAGCAGCACCTGGTTTAGAAGATTAGATTAATCAGAAAGCAACAACAATACCCAGGAGGCAAGTCAGCATCTGAAACTGGGAATGAACCAAGACCATGTTTTTCCAACATTGTGCATCTTCAAATTCCGCAGTTAGGAAATGAAATGGGCTTGGCAAAGTAAGTATAGAGTGTAAAATCCTATCTCTGATAACAACTAAACATATTTTTGTCCCCTCGCCTCTCTGAAACAGAAACAGTCTCTGTTTTCTTTAGTAGCTTTTGATGTTGCAAAATATAGATTTCTATGCAGGAAGTGGGGAAAAAAACAGGTTAACAAGTCAGTCGTTAATTCCCCAGTAACACAATAAATATCTTCAACATGCCAGATGGAACAGATGGAGCTGCATTATTCAACACCATAAAATCGACCCTACAGCAGAAACCCCTCTGCGTTTCTATTGATTTATTAAGAGCTGCTTGAACATAGGACCAAAAGAAAATTATGCAAAGACGCTCGAAGGCTGTTAATAGATGGTTTAGAAGTCAACCCTTGAGTTTATTTTTGATCAGGGTATTGCTCTTCTATTGACTCCAAGCTATTTTAAAATTGTTCTTGAAATTAAACACTGCTAATGAATATGAATAAATGCTTGCCAATCAACCAAAAGATCAGATTTTATTCACTCGTATACAACTGGTGTAAGTAATCAGCTACTTCTTCTGCTTTAAAACATATTCTCAAGTAATAATAGCCTAAATTTAATTTTCTTCAAATTATCCCACGCTCAATAAAGTTGCCGCAGACCAGCCACAAGAGTCTGTTCCATGACATAACATTTACTTGCCGTTTGTTTCAATATTATAAACTCACCAAAATAGCTCGAAACACTGTAGAGCTGATTCCTTCTGCCACCTCGTACTCTCCCTTTTCATTCGGACGTGTGAAATTGTGCTCTCTCCCTGACCCAAACATCCTACAGGAACACAGAACAGCGTGGTTAGTGACATGTTCATAAATATGTGCTGGCCACTTCACTCAGCTGAAGGGAAAACTCAAGTTCTGAAGCTGCAAGGTTCGACTAATGTTGATTCTGAAGCTGCAATCACACATTCAATGCTAGCATCCAGGAAACTAATTAAGCAGTGGAATTGAATTTGAAAGGCATTTTACCCTCTCAATCTTGAACATTTCTGGGTTTGAGAGTGGACGAGGGAAGATAAAACACAAGGGGAGAGCAATTCTTTTTCAAATGAAAGTCTGGGGCGTCATTCTCCGACCCCCCCCCCCCCGGGTTGGAGAATCGCCGGGGGCTGCCGTGAATCAGCCCCCGCTGGTTGCCGAAGTCTCCGGTACCAGATATTTGGCGGGGGCGGGAATCGGGCCGCGCCGGTTGGCGGGCCCCCCCGCTCGATTCTCCGGCCCGGATGGGCCGAATTCCCGCCGATAAATTGCCTGTCCTGCCGGCGTGGATTAAACCACCTTTTGAACGGCGGGACAAGGCAGCGTGGGCGGGCTCCGGGGTCCTGGGGGGGGGCGCGGGGCGATCTGGCCCCGGGGGGTGCCCCCACGGTGGGCCTGGCCCGCGATCGGGGCCCACCGATCCACGGGCAGGCCTGTGCCGTGGGGGCACTCTTTCCCTTCCGCCACGGTCTCCACCATGGCGGTGGCGGAAGAGACTCCCTCCACTGCGCATGCGTGGGAAACTGTCAGCGGCCGCTGATGCTCCCGCGCATGCGCCGCCCGGGGATGTCATTTCCGCGCCACCTGGCGGGGCAACAAAGGCCGTTTCCGCCAGCTGGCGGGGCGGAAATTCCTCCGCCGTCGGCCTAGCCCCTCAATGTTGAGGCTCGGCCCCCAAAGATGTGGAGCATTCCGCACCTTTGGGGCGGCGCGATGCCCGCCTGATTGGCGCCGTTTTGGGCGCAAGTCAGCGGACATCGCGCCGTTTCGGGAGAATTTCGCCCCTGATCTCTAAAAGTATTCAATGTTTTGCATCAAACTTAACATATTACAATTGTGCTATTTTTAAAAAGGGACTAGTTTTATGTTCTTGGGTCTCCTAACTTTCATATGCCTTTTGCTGTGGTGCTATTCCAGCAAAAGTATTCTTTACAATTTAAGTAAAGAACATTTTTCCAAAATGTACCGAGGTACATTGCAGCTTAAGACAAATAAAATCCTAAGGATTTTAAGAATTATTTTCTAGAAAACAGGAAATGCAGTGGTGGCAAGGTTTAAAAAGGGAATCCCAGGAAACTGGAGTTAGGCAACTGAACCTATTAACGGTGAGTGAAATTGGGTGACAGGGTAACATGCACAGGGCTAGAGTTGGAAGGGTGAATGTCATACTGGAGGATAGAGAGCTAAGGAGGGTGAAACCTCGAGGGAATTTAGATCCAAGAATAATTAGAACTTCAATTGGTGGATTGAGCTGGCGCTGTGTCTGAGAAAAATGGGGAGGGGTCCGAGGCTTCGACCTCCCACGCGGCAACAAGTTAAACTGAACAGGTTTCACACTGGAGTCGGACTCTGCTGCAACAAACTCTTCTATTGGGGTCACGGTGACTCACCCCTGTGCAACTGTGACGAAGTGCAAACCATGGTGCATATAATTGACAAGTGCCCAGAACTGTGCTTCAGTGGCAGCCTCACTGCCCCGCACCAAGCTGATGAGGAGGCTGGACTGGCTGAAGAATTTCAAATTTGACATCCAGCTGTTCATCTGTGCACATGATAGGAGTAGTACAACATCTCTAATATATTCTGGCATTTTCCCTGACACTGGTTCAGTGACTTATAGACATTGGTTTTCTCTCTTCCTACTTCCTGGAATAGCAGGGTTATGTTTGCTACCTTCCAATCCAGAGCAACTGTTCTAGAATCTAGGCAATTGTGGAAAATTAAAGCCAATGTATTCACTATTCTTAGTTATCTCTTTTAAAACACCAAGATGTAGGCCATCAGGTCCAGGGGATTTGTCAAAGTTAAGCCTGCTTAATTTCACCAGCGCTATTTAAAAAAATTAATATCCCCAATTTCCTCGTTCTCATTAGGACCCATGGCCTGCCACTACTTCCAAAATATCTTTTTTTGTCTTCTAATATGTAGGTACGAAGTTATCAAATTTTAATGTCTCTGCCATTTCTTATTGCCAATTATAATTTTTCATGTCTCTGCCTCTCAGGGGCCCCCATATTTACCTTTGCTCATCTCTTCCATTTTTACAAACTTAGAAGTTTTTACAATCTGTTTTTATATCGCTTGCTAGTTTTCTCTCAATGTTTTTTCTTCATTAATTTGAGTATTGCTGCAAGAGAGACATCGAAGCTTCTCGTTTTGCACTCATCAGGACATTTCGTAAGAAGACCATAATAAGCGGAAAACAACAATTTATACTGTATGAAAAGAGTGTACTGACTGCTTTGTCCTTCCAAGGTAATCTAAGATAGACTGAGCACTTTTCAGGGTCGAAATTCTGAGCAACGGGGGAAGCTAGCTGTCACATTGCTAATGCGCAGTAGCAACACGAGTGGTGTTCACCACTAACAGGGTGCTACCGCCAAGCCAAAAAGATGTCCGCTTTTCATACAAATGAGTAATGCAGTATATAGATTTTGATGCCAGTGTGCTGCTAGGTATGTAGACCGCACACCCCAAAGACTGGCGGATTGTATCAAACAACATGTCCAGCCACTGTTTGCAATAGGCAAGGTACAGGCTATGCCCAACCAGTCCATGCTACCAAAACCGAAAACAGTGTCCAACATTAGTTGTGATTCTGTGATTGGGCATTTTTGAAATAATCCGCAGTGTGATAAGAATTAGGCTGATAACCAATTTAAGATGGTCAGGAAGGCTCAGAGTGTGGTGCATTTACATGTACTAGAAGCAAAATATATGAATAAACAGGGCCTGTTCTTTGCAGACAGCAAGAATGAACATATACACACATTGCGCCTGTTTCAGCTAAACAATAAATGAAAGCCATTCGCTGATTCATTCCTCAAGGCAATGTCAAGAACAATCAGGGTCATACTGCCCGGTTTAAATTTTAAACACTGATTGATAGATAACGGTCAGTCAGTGACTATCAAGCGCATTTTTCATGGCAAAAGCTCCACCAATCAGAGTCCACTTGTCAACCAATCAGCACCCTCCTCGCATGCAGTATAAATTGTTGTTTTCCTCTTATATTGGTATTCTTGCAAAGAGTCCTGTTGAGTGCAACACAAAGTTTTGGCATGTCTCCTTTTTCTAGCAATACTCCCAATTCTGTACTATCAAATAACTTTGGCCTTTTTTTCTCCTCACTCCTCAGGCTTATTCCTCTTTTTCGCATCATTATAAGCCTCTTCCTTTAATCCCATTATACCTTTACCTTTTCTTGTTAGCCAGTAGTCCCTATTTTTGATGCAAACAAATCCACAATCTATTTGCAATTGCTTTTAGGGGTGTTGGGGGAACGGGCAGTGAAATGAGGTTTACGGAGCTGATTGGCAGTGGAGAAAAAGCAGTTGGGGGAATACCTTTGCTCTCCAAATTGATCATAGTCGTTAGGTTTCTCTACCGAACAGATCTTAATATTTTGATTCAAGATTTATCCCAGCAATTAATCACTCTTCCGAACAGATTTTAATATTCTGATTCAGGATTTATCCCAGCAATTAATCACAGAATTGTTACAGCACAGAATGAAAGTATCCCATCTGCGGTAGCTCTCCGTTTGAACAATGCACCTAATTCCAATCCCCCCCCCCCCCCCCCCCCCCCCACCCCCCGCCTCTCACCACACCCCTGCACATTCTTCTTTTTCAGATAATAATCCAATTCCCTCTTGAAAGTCTTGATTAAACCTGCCTCCACCACACTCTCAGGCAGCACATTCCAGATCCTAACCACTTATTGCATGCAACAGTTTTTCCTCATATATCCATTGCTTATTTTGCCAATTACCTTAAATCTGTGCCCTCTCATTTGCGTTCCTGCCACCTGTTTTTCCTATCTACTCTACCCACACCTCTCAATTTTGAAAAAAATCTAATTTCCAAGGAAAACAGTCCCAACTTCTCCAATCTAGCTACGTAATTAAATTCTTCACCGCTTGAAATATTCTTGTGAATCAGTGATAAAAACATCCCTTTGCATTACTTATTACGTACAAAATTGAATCAAAGCAAACCAACACGAAGAAAGATGTTATATGGGACAGGTGGAGGTGAGATAAAGGGAATTGTTTTACAGAGCAAGTTATAGAACATAAAACAGTACAGCACAGAACAGGCCCTTCGGCCCTCGATATTGTGCCGAGCTTTGTCCGAAACCAAGAACAAGCTATCCCACTCCCTGTCATTTATGATCTAAAATACATTGCTTGAAAGGCTGGTGAAAGCAGATTCAGTAATAGCATTAAGAATTAGATATATACTTAAATGAGAGAATGTTGCAGAACCAGTGGAAAGAACAGAGAGTGAACTAATTGGATAGGTCTACCAAAGAGTCGGCATAGGCACATGGTCTAAATGATCTCCTTCAGTGCAGAAGGCTATGTTATTCCCTTAAATATAAGGTGCAAACAGAACGCGGTTTCCTATGGTTTGAGAGAGAGATCACCATGGTTTGCTGCCATATCACTCACTCCATTAAAGAAGCACATTAAAGCTCGGCAATGCAATAGGCCATGCAGGGAATGAAAGTTGTCACGGCTTACCTGCCCAGCATTGTGTTGGGTTGTGCAGTAAAAATGGAAGGATCCACAACAAATCTGGTGTTGTCGACAATAAGCGTAACTCGTTCAGAAGTGCGGACGCTTCGAGTTCCATCTTTTACATTCTCATACACAAAAACCATCTCTCCTGCTGACTTGCATGTTCCATCAGCACTGGACTGGCTACAATTTCGGCTGATGTTGCTAACACTGCTGGAGCCATTTGGGGAAATCTTTTGAAGCCGAGGGCTGCTAGGCCGTGATGTGGAAGTGTGATCCTTTTCTCGGTCTACAGGCAAAAATGTCACAACAAAGTAAGAATAATCCACCTGCATTCACAAATACCGCCTCCCTACCCAATGCCACATCTAATTCACCCAATTCTCGAGAAAGGAGGGCATATTTGTTTAGATCGTCTGGGAATATTGACTTTCTTCTCCATCTATTCAACCTTTTCCAAATCAATTTTGGTGAAATGAAGAGATTGACCCACATAACTGCATTGCTAACATCAACCAATTCAACAAACCTGACACAGCTCTCCTCTTTGGCGATGGAATTTCAAGCTAATACTTCCACAGTATATCAAAAATATTTTACAGGGAAGAGAAATTAAGAATTCTATACTTAAAAGATGTGGGTACTTCATTGCATTACAATTTATATACTGCCTTCAATGTAATAGAAGGCTGAACACGAACGTCATCAATAAAACATTTGGTACCAAGCCACAGGAGGAGATATCAAAATAGATTACCAAAAACTTGGATAATGAGTAAGGTTTTAAGGAACATGTTAATGGTCAGAGGTCTAGAGAGGAAATTCCAGATCTTAGGGTCAAGGAAGCTAAAAGCAATTAAAATCAAGGGTGCACAAGATGCTAAAATCGGAGGAACGCCAATATCTCAAAAGGCTTGGAGGGCTAGGAGTGTAGAGAGATTGGGAGGGGCAAGGAGGAACTTCAAAACAGTGAGAAGATTAAAATTGAGATTAGAAGCCAGTGTAGATCTGTGAGCACAGGGGTGATGGGTGAGTGGGGCTTAGTGCAAGTTATAGCAGGAGTTTTGAATTGCTAATTAATATACATGTATGCTGTAAATATTAACATATTCTAGCACATTTATTCAAAACATATCATCTGATAATCAAACTGAATAGATGCGGGCCAACAATATTGACTACAATAATGGGGATAATATAAATTAAGAATAAGAACTGCCTAAACCTTGTGGCAACCAGGGCAGCACAGTGGTGCAATGCTTAGCACTGCTGCCTCATGGCTCCGAGGAACTGGGTTCGATTCCAGCCCCGGGTCACTGTCCGTGTGGTGTTTACACATTCTCCCCGTGACTGCGTGGGTCTCATCCTCACAAACCCAAAAGATGTGCAGGGTTGGTGAACTGGCCACACTAAATTGCCCTTAATTGGAAAAAAAAAAGTGTGCCCTAAATGTATTTATTTATTTTTAATTTTTTGAATTTAGAGTACCCAATTATTTTTTTCCACTTGAGACAATTTAGCGTGGCCAATCCACCTAACCTGCACATCTTTGTGTTGTGGGGGTGAAACCAACGCAGACACGGGGAGAATGTGCAAACTCCACACAGAGTGACCCGGGGCCGGGATCGAACCCGGGGCCTCAGCGCCATAGGCAGCAGTGTTAACCACTGGGCAACCATGCCGCTCCTACTCTAAATTTTTTTTTTTTTTTAAACCTTGTGGCAACTGATAATTTTGAGCTGCAAGTGGACATTGCTTAATGTCCCCATGGCTTCCTTACATAACTGTTACAAGAATTCACCGATAAATCTGTTACTGAGCTAATACACTTGGCTCAATTTCCACTGCCTCTTATGTTCATTCCTCCACTTTCCAAAGGCTTGAGTAAATAATTACAAATATTTTTATAGGCTTCACGATTTCACAAGCTGTGCCTCTGAAATTATTAAATCGAAACCAAATCTTTAAATGGTCTCACCATAAATCTGGGAAGTACATTTCATAATTAATACTTACCATGATTTGAGTATCAAATGATTGAGGGCAGTGTCAATCAGCTCATTAACTCCATCAAATACAAATCACAATAGCGTTCTTATAGGGGAATTAAAGGCAACAGAGAGGTTTGGTTGGGTTCAATACTTATTACAAGTTTTGTGAGTAAATTTTATTAAACACGTAAACCAAAATACCTTTGGTGCTTTGCATCTGCTAAATGGAAAACATTCCCAACCCTGCAATATTTCACAGATAGACTCTTGTTCCCTGGTCTTTTAAGCATGAACTGTATACTTTGGAGCTGTGCGTTTGTGTGAAAGAGGAAGAAGAAGAAAAAACCCTGAAGTAAATTTTTTAGCCTCCTGGATTTGACACAAATATACCCGATCTATCTTAAGTTCAATCATGGTAAGTAAATAAATTATTTCTGCACATATCACTCACATGAAACTCACATACAGTGTGCTATGTAGCTGAGCACTCCATCTGTAAAAATAGATTCAACAGCGAGCCTCTCACAAATTCGGAATCTAGGTATGTTGATTTGCTCTTGCAAAAGTTGCATCCACAGTAGATCTCAACTGAGCAAATAATACAGTGTGAGAAAACCCAGAAAATACTCAAGTGCCCTTCCCACTAGTTTGGGAAGAGGCCAGGAGTGAGATGGAAGATTGCTGGTGAACACATGGGCCATGGATCAGTTCATTGCCTTCAGCAGCCTGCAGCATATGATACTCTGGTTTTGGCAGTGCTACAAACTGTGCATCGCGAGCCTCCTTTGCAATTAATGCATGCATTGTGTTAAACTGATATACTGTCACTTTAAAATGAAATACGTTAAGTAGAAGCTCATGTTAATAAACTGCCCTTCTTGACATCCTGAAACCTTTATAAGCGACAAAGTGCAATGAGTTGCTTCATTGGCAAAAACAGATAACTAATTTGTACAATCTGTTTATGTTGGTTGAAGGATAAACATTTGCCAGTAGACTCTTGGATCTATTACAGCTACGAGAGAGCAGACGGAGCTTCATTTTAACTGAATGATGTCACCTCCAATGGTGCAGCATTCCCTCACTACTGTGCTGCATGTCAACCTAGACTGTGCATGTAGCATGGCTTGAACCCATGATCACATGACTCACCGAGCCAAGACTGCCAATTAGCCAAGATGGACAAGGCTGCAAAATAGGTAGACTATTTGCTTGTGAGGATACTGCTTCCCCAAAAGAAACTTTAGAATTACAGTAAATGATTTTTGGTCGCAATGCTAACTAAAGAACAAGTTGGTATTACACTGCACCTTATCAAGTCAGGATATCCCCAAGTGCTTCACGGGGAATTAATTAATTTGTGAAGTGCGGTCATGGTTCTGGAACTAAACACAATAGCTCATTCCAGCATGGCACAATCCCAACAACAAATTAAGTGCACAATTCATCTGGGTCTTTGCTAATGGTCGCGGGATACACGTTGCCTAGGACACCAGCAGAAGTCCATATCTCCATGATTTATTCCATCTGAACCACTGGCAAGGACAGCCAAGATCTCTGTTTAACATCTGATCCTAAGGCACCTGTGACAATTTAGCACACCTTCAGTACTGCAGAGAAGTGTATTTGCTCAAACACTGCAGCTGAACTTGAATCCAGAACCTTAGATACTCTTGCTGTTTGCCAAAACACCATCATGTTTCTTAAAAGAGCAGTCTTTGAGTTGTACTCATTTTTGATTAACCAATCTTAAATCCTCATGATAGCTGTTTATGGTTTGGCCTTGTCAAATATTCCTTCAAAGGTGCCCATCGAAGGCCATCCATATTTTCTGAACTTTTGCTTCTATATTTACTTCCAAAACAAATATTTACCAAAAATTCTAAAATATCCACATTATAACTTGCTATACTTCTCAGCTAGACAAATTACAAATACACATTCAGCATCACCTCCCACCTCCACTTCACCGCCTCTCCTGACTCGTCGCCTTCCTCCTGAACTCTCACTACCTCCCAAACCCTCCCGCCTGTGTAAATTTCAAGTACACATTTAGCATCTCCACATTTAAATTATGTTTGCATAAAACAAGTTATTGAACAACTTTTTCCGAATTACTCTGCATTTTTTTTTTTACAGCACCAGCTTTGTGAATGACAATCACATGTATTTTAGATTAATAATCACCACTTGTGTTATCCTAAGCCACTATAATTTGACATTCTACAAATGTAATTATACTTTGCAGTTACACTTCTTTTTCACTCCTTTGTTTCTCCCCACAGTTGCACATCAGTCCATCAACAAGTTGGTAAGCGGAAGGGGGATAGACGAGCTACCGCTGAAGAGGGCAGAGAGGAGCTTCCGATACCTGGGGATCCAGGTAGCTAGGAGCTGCGGGGCCCTGCACAAGCTCAATTTGACATGGTTGGTGGAGCAGATGGAGGAGGACTTCAAGAGATGGGATATGCTGCCACTCTCCCTGGCGGGTAGGGTGCAGTCGGTCAAGATGACGGTCCTCCAGAGGTTCCTGTTTGTGTTCCAGTGCCTGCCCATCCTAATCCCCAAGGCTTTTTTTAAACGGGTAAGCAGGAGTATTATGGGATTCGTATGGGCGAATAAGACCCTGAGGGTGAAGAGGGTAGCTATTATTGGGCAGCTAATGTGGCGATGATCCGTAAGTGGGTAATGGAGGGGGGGGGGGGGGGGGGGCGGCGTGAAAGAGACTAGAGGTGGCGTCTTGTGTGGGTACGAGTCTGAGGGCACTGGTGACGGCACCGTGGCCGCTTCCGCCGACAAGGTACACCACGAGTCCGGTGGTGGCGGCAACTCTGAAGATCTGGGGGCAGTGGAGGCGACATAGGGGCGAGGTGGGGGCCTCGGTCTGGTGCCCGATACGAGAGAACCACAGGTTCGTTCTGGGTAGGATGGATGGTGGGTTTCTGAGCTGGCATCGGGCAGGGATTAAAAGAATGGGGGACCTATTCATCGATGGAACTTTTGCGAGCCTAGGGGTGCTAGAGGAGAAATTTGGGTTACCTCCCGGGCATACTTTTAGGTACATGCAAGTGAGGGTGTTTGGGAGACGGCAGGTGAGGGAATTTCCGCTGCTCCCAGCACGAAGGATTCAGGACAGGGTGATTTCAGTTGTATGGGTTGGAGAAGGCAAGGTCTCGGCGATCTATCAGGAACTGCAGGAGGCGGAGGAGGCCTCGGTGGAGGAGTTAAAGGATAAGTGGGAGCAGGAGCTGGGGGAGGAGCTGGATGAAGATCTGTGGGCTGATGCCCTGAGTAGGGTTAATTCTTCCTCCTCTTGCACCAGGCTCAGCATATGACAGGGGCGAGGCTGATTAGGTTTTTTGGGGTGGAGGACAGGTGTGTGAGGTGCTCGAGGAGCCCAGCAAATCACACCCACATGTTCTGGACATGACCGGTGCTGGAGAGGTTCTGGATGGGCTTTGCGAGGACTATGTCCAAAGTGGTGAACACCCGGGTCAAGCCGAGCTGGGGGATAGCGTTATTTGGGGTATCGGACGAGCCAGGAGTGCAGGAGCCAAAAGAGGCCGGTGTTCTGGTCTTTGCGTCCCTGGTAGCCTGGCGGAGGATCCTACTAATGTGGAGGGAGGCGAAGCCCCCAAGCGCGCGGAAGCTTGGATTAACGATATGGCAGGGTTCATCAAGCTAGAAAAGGATAATGTTTGCCTTGCGGGGTCTGTGCAGGGGTTCTCCAGGCGGTGGCAACCGTTCCTAGACTTTCTCGCGGAACGTTAGGTGGAGGTCAACAGCAACAGCAACGGGGGGGGGGGGTTTGGTTTTTCTGTTCTGTTTAGGTTAGAGTGGGGCGTTTTTCCTTACTGGCGTGTTTATTTGTTAAATGGGGGTTATTGTATTTTGTTGGAAATCTCATGTATAATTTTTGCTTGTTTTGTGCTTTATTCTTTTTTTTCTGATTGGAGTATTTTGTCTAATAAATATATATTTTTTTAAAAACAAGTTGGTAAGCAACTACATTGATCCAATGTCCCTGCTAATTCAATTTAAAGCAGTTGTCAAGACTTACAGGAGGGAAGCATCTTGGGGCAAGCAGCCAACTTTGGCTCTGCATCTCACCCCAAACTTTGGAACACAGGTTTAAGACAATTGTCAAAACAGCCAAAGGCAAGATAAAGAGATTGTACTTTCAAAATGCAGGGTCCTGTTCGAACCACAAAGCACTGCATAAAAGGGCAGTGGAAGCAGATTCAATAATAATTTTCAGAAGGGAAGCTAAAACATGAAGCCAAAGTTGTAGGACTATGGGGAAAGAGTAGGGGAGTGGGAACAATTAGATAACTCTTTCAAAAAGCAGGCACAGGCATGATGCACCAAAAGAGCTGCTCCGATAAACTCTATCCAAAGTAAGAACTTCAGTGTGGAATATTGCAAGCTCCAACTCATGAGACAGCATTGCAGATTTTACAGTTCTTGAATAAATCAGCAGAAACTTATTGAGCTGTACATATTAGCAGTCTACACTGAAGAGCATCAACTGTCAGTCAGCAGGAAGGTACTTTCCTCCAAATTTCCCCAAGGAGCATTGAGCTTTTCTGCTTTTTCATCAATGTGATGGTCATCAGAGCAGTCAGCACACAGCACATTTTTCCACAATTGGCACCCAATATCAGAATCCAGCACTCCCTGGTCAACGTTCCTTCTAACATTTTCCATTTGCGTGCAGAATGAATTTTGATACGTGCACCAATATCAAGATAATGCAAAAACAAAAAACATATAAACTTGTCTTATTTATTTTTGTCCCTTCATGTCACATTCAGATGGCTGCTATGTAGCATAATCTGGACACATCTTTTGTTTTGTTGCTATACCCATTATTGGTGTACATAAAATTCATTCCATATGTGGAAATTAGAGGAAACAATGCTCAGGACAGCTCATGGTGCATTGCAGCCAGTGAAGTACAGCCAACCTTCGTTTAGCACTCCTAATGTGTTCTGAAAAAAGGCATGCTTAATGAAACAAGTTAGAAAATGCTGGAAAATCTCAGCCGGTCTGACGACAACTGTGGGCAGAGAACAGAGCCAACGCTTCAAGTCGGGATGACTCTTCGTCAAAGCTCTTAAGTCATCGAGACTCGTAATGTTTGTTCTTGTTCTCACTCCACAGATGCGATCAGACCTGAGATTTTCTACTGTTTTCTGTTTCAGATTCCAGCATTAACAGTAATTTGTGTTCATCCACATTTTTAATGAAAATGTCCCAAAAAATTGCTTTTGAGTGTGAAAACAGATAACAAAGGTGTGTTATATTAGTGACTTATAATTTTTAACATTAAAAATTTAAACTCTTGAATATGGTGCTGTTGCCCTCCTCGGTGGCAGAGCCAGGGGTGATTGTCGCGATGGATGTGGAGAAGGCATTTGATCGGGTTGAGTGGAGGTACCTTTGAGATTATGCAACATTGATTTTGGGCCAGTATTTATAGCCTGGGTGAAGCTGTTTTTCGGGTCCCCACTGTGAGTGTCCATACCAATGTCCTGGGTTCAGGTACATTCAACTGAACAGGGGTACGAGGCAGGGGTGTCCACTATCTTTGTTGTTGTTTGCATTAGCATTGATGCATTGGCTATTGCACGGAGATCGGCTTCTAAGTCGGGCAGCACGGTAGCATTGTGGATAGCACAATTGCTTCACAGCTCCAAGGTCCCAGGTTCGATTCCGGCTTGGGTCACTGTCTGTGTGGAGTCTGCACATCCTCCCCGTGTGTGCGTGGGTTTCCTCCGGGTGCGCCGGTTTCCTCCCACAGTCCAAAGATGTGCAGGTTAGGTGGATTGGCCATTCTAAATTGCCCTTAGTGTCCAAAATTGCCCTTAGTGTTGGGTGGGGTTACTGGGTTATGGGGATAGGGTGGAGGTATGGATCTTGGGTAGGGTGCTCTTTCCAAGAGCCGGTGCAGACTCGATGGGCCGAATGGCCTCCTTCTGCACTGTAAATTCTATGATATCTATGAAGTGGATGGGGATAGAGTGGGGAGGGAGGGGGCATAGGATGTCCCCATTTGCAGGTGATTTGTTGTCATACATTACAGACCCTCTCTCCAATGTGAGGGAGATACTAGAGGCGCTCAGGAAGTTTTGTTCCTTTCCCGGGTAAAAACTAAAACTGGGCAAGAGGAAATTTTTTCCGGTGAACACTCCGGGCAGGGGGGTTGATCTGGGGAGGCTACAGTTTGGTCCGGCCAAAACTAATTTTCTGTATCTGGGAATTTGGGTGGTTCATGACTGGGCCTCGCCCCATAAACTTAACTTAATGGGGTGAAGGCTGATCTGAAGAGGTGGGATGCACTTTCTTTGACTTTGGCAGGGAGAGACCAGACGGTGAAGATGAATATTCTCCCAAGGTTTTTGTGTCTGTTCCAGTGTCTCCCAGTCTTTCTTTCTAAGGTTTTTTTGGTAGAGTCAAAAAGTTAATATCTACTTTTGTTTGGGCGGCTAAGACCCCTCGGGTTGTTTGCAAAGGAATAGACAATTTCTTTTGGGGGGGTTGGCACTACCTAAACTGTTGAGTTATTACTGGGCAGCAAACATTGATACGGTGCTGGGTAGTTTAGGGATCCGGACTCTATATGGGGGCTGTTGGTGGAGGCTTCCTGTATAGAATTGAATTTGAGGACTCTTGTTACCGCTCCTCTCCAGTAAGATTTTCATCGAGCCCAGTAATAATAGCCTCTGAAAATTTGGGACCAATTTAGGCAGCTTTTTAGGCTTGTGGAAACCATAGGTTTGTTCCATCTGGTCTAGATTCAATGTTCAGGACATCGGCGAGGGAGGGGTTGGAGAAGTTTAGAGATATGTTATGGAGGGTAGGCTTGCTGGACCAGAAGAAATTGTCGAGAAGTTCCAGCTCCCAAAGGGGGATGTATTTAGACATTTGCAGGTTCGGGATTTTGTGCGTAAGGAGCTTCCTCCATTTTCCCTGGCACCACTGCCTTCGCTTATGGATCGGGTTCTGTCCTTGGATGAACTAGATGAGGGAACGATCTCAGATATTTACGGGCAAATGCTGGCGACAGAGCAGGCTTCATTGGAAGAGATAAAGAGGGAGGGGGTGAGCGTGATGGGTGTGGTCTTGGGGTGGGGATGTGTGGAATGAGGCTCTTCAAAGGGTCAACCTCACCTCCTCTTGCGCAAGATTAAGTTTGAGATAGTTGGTGGTGCATAGGGCGCACTTGACCAGTGCATGCATATGATTGGTTTCTTCTTGGGGGTGGAGGATAGGTGTGAGCGGTGCTATATGGCAGTCATTTTGAAACCCAGGGTCGCGACCCTCACCCTCAGGTGGGTCGTGGGCAGGTGTCGGAAGGATCATGCGGCCATGCATCGTGGTGTTCTCAATCACGGGAAGTAGTGCCCAACGGTCGCAACCAGTTTCTAAAAATATCAGCTGTGACCAGCTTTCAGAATGCCAACAAATCTGCGCATGCGTGCCCCCTCAGCAGTGCACAGGCCTGGAGCCCAGCAGGGCAGACCACCTCCTCCTGACGTTAGCGCACTGACCCAGGAGAAGATTTTCTTTTAAGGTGGCAGAGAGCAAGTCACGTGCCCCATAACTGATGTCACATGCCCTACGCTAAAGAGAAATTCCTCCATTTTGTTAGCAGCAAGTATGCAACAGGACTGGAGAATGTAAAATGGATCCGAGACACAAACAGGTCAGGATCTCACAATTAAATCTGCTGGAGAGAGCTACTCAGGAGAATCCACAGCAGGACAAAGCAGTGCTGGTGTGAGCTCCTGGGCCTCTGGTGAACAGCCAAGAAAAAGTTGAAAATAGGAACAAAGGATAAAGATGATTTTTTAAAGCTATGGCTTTATTAATTGTGCCAATCCAAATTAGGATGCAAGCCCACGTGCGTCATATGCAGGGAAGTACTGGCAAATTAAAGTTTAACACCCTCAAAATTTCAAAGGCAATTTTTTTCCCCCCAATGAATGCAGGGAGAACTTAAATCATCAGCTGAAGTCCTTAGCAGAAATGTAACACTGAATGATAAAGTGAGATCCTGAGGACCAAGCAGGTTCGCCCATCAAGTTAAAGGTAAGCGGAAATGGTGGACCACGAAGTTCGGGCGGTGTGGGTTGCAAAGGTCGGCCGGTTGGTAAAAATGTTTGAAAAGCACTACTCTAGGGGGCTGGAGAACCACACACACACATGTTTTTGTCTTGCCCCAAGCTTATTGATTTTTGGGTTTCCTATTTGGAAATAATGTCAAAGATTCTGGATGTTAAGGTGGAGCCGTGACCGATGGTGGCCATTTTTATAATGTTGGATTGCCGGTGCTGCAGGGGGGGCAATCTCGAATAGCCCGGAGGCGAGTCTTACTTGGGTGAAGGTCTCCGGCACCACCTAATGCTTTCTGGTGGAATTTCTGCACCTGGAAATGATCAAATATGCCATGAGAGGGTCGGTGGATGGGTTTTACTCCAAGGTGGCAGCCGTTTATTACCTTTAAGGAGGTGGTTACCGTCAGCTGTTTTCGGGAGAAGGGGGGGTTGGTCAGTTTAGTAGGGGGAGGGGGGTTGGTCAGTTTAGTAGGGTTTTGTTTGTGTGGGAGGGTCTCAGGGGGGTTAGTCTGGGTATGTAATTGGGTGAGGATTGGCCAAGCCGTATCGGGGATATTTTTGTAATAATGAAAGATTTGTTTGAATAGTTTGAATATTTTGTCTGTTATAAACAAAAATTCTAGAACAACAATTTTTTTTTTTTAAACATTAAGAATCTATTTGTTGCTTTGAACCCAACTGGCCCAAAAGTCTTCTCAATAACTGGTCTCCTGCTCGACACATTTCACTTCCACTTCACTACCTCCCCTGACTAATTGCTTCCCTCCTGAGCCCTCTCACTTGCTGGTTTTCTCCCAACCCTCCCGCCTCTCCTGGGCACAGCTCGATTCTGTAAATCGTGTTCCCAGTCTATACTCGATCCTTACCAACCAGTGCAAACAGTCCCATCTCGGCTGGGATAACATCAGTCAAACCCAAAATTATGCATCCAACAAATATTTGTGCCAAAGAGTTGTGGTCCCTCAGAAATCACTCATGGTTTGCGGTGAGTCAGACAAACAGGTCAAACGGTGGGACGGCGTGGTAGCACAGTGGTTAGCACTGTTGCTTGACCATGCCAGGGACCCGGGTTTGATTCCCGGCTTGGGTCACCGTCTGTGCAGAGTCTGCACGTTCTCCCCGTGTCTGCGTGGGTTTCCTCCGGGTGCTCCGGATTCCTCCCACACGTCCCAAAAGACGTGCTTGTTAGGTGAATTGGACATTCTGAATTCTCTCTCTGTGTACCCAAACAGGTGCTAGTGTGTGGCGACTAGGGAATTTTTGTTGCAGTGTTAATGTAAGCCTACTTGTGACACTAATAAAGATTGTTATTTCCCCAACTTCTCCCATTTCCAGAGCTTCTGTTTTCCTGTACTATGATTAGGTGAGCTGTCAGTCAGTGTTGCCAAATGGTCAGCTACATCTAGCAGGATCAGGCACAAATGGAAATCCCTCTCAGCGTAGCAACCAGTTTCACAAAGCCATCGATTGGTGGAGCAGCAGAATACTGTCCATATGGCATGTGAGCAGTGTTAACAACCAAATGCCTGCATGGCCAAGCAAGTGCATAGTTAGAGGGAATTTGGCCACTGGGTTCAGGGTTAAGACATCTTTCTTAAAATAAAACAGTGCATCTGTCCCCCTCTAACTTCAGAAGAGTAACTCAATTCAATATTTCATTCCTCCTCAGCCAAGCCTGGAATCCCCTTGAACGGGACTCCCAATTATCATTGGGTTAAGGTAGAAGCACCTTTATCACCAATAAAAATTCTCCTCTGCCACCAAAAAATAGAAAAATGACTTCTCAAGCCAGTTTTGCATTGCCACACATTTTCAGGCTAATAGTTAATTTGCTGCCGTGTTTCCAAAATGCCAAAAAAAAAAAGTCCAACTCACCACCATGATGCTGCCGAGTTGGTGAAGTTACGTTCCTAATGCACGGAGTGAGCTGCCCTTCTGTTCTTTCATGTGACGAATCGCGAGAGCGGTCGCTTGACCTACGCCGATCGCGTGATCGCTCGTACCCGGTGGCTGCGTGGAGGCTCATTTTGTTAATACGTGCTGTCCCAAGCTTCGGTGTGCGTGAAGGAGCACTGCAAAATTAAGAAAGCCAGTCACAAATGCCCCAAAAACTTGCATTTATTCCATTACTACATCCTTAATGCTTCTCAGACATGCATTCATAAGAGTTTTTTTTCTGTGCCCTGCACCATTACAATAACCTCAAAAATTGCAGATAATTCTCTACCAAGACCAGATTTAATTTTACACTGTTATAAACTAGAACAAAATAAATATTTATGCTAAATTCTAAATTGGTGCTGGTATACGTAGACAGGTGTTCAAAATCATATGAAGCAACATACACAATGACATACAGGTAAACACCCTGTTGTCTACTCAGTCTGTCTCATATTTTGTGTCCCACAAGAAATACACACCGCCACATCTGATATCGTGTCATCTCCTGGGAAAGGCAAAAAAAAACATTAAAAATCCAGGCCAATTAGTTTTATCAGTGTAAATAAGGGTGCGTTATCCAGTGGCATACGGGTCAATAACTGGAGGACACAGATTTAAGGTGATTGGCACCTTAGGGGGAAAAAAAGTGACTCAGGGTGGTGGTATCAGTTCATATTAACAATTAAAAAGGAATTGGGTAAATACAGGGTAATGGAGAAAAGGCAGGGGAACTAATTCACAAAGTCATTCCGATCACCCGCCTTCACGTTCGAGTGATTTTGAAGTGGTGAGCTGAAAATTGATAGCACTTAACTCTGTTTGAAGTGGTTGATGTTTGCGAACATTGTGGTTACAACACATTCATGAAGGAAGATGAAGCTGTGGTTGTGGAAGCTGTCAGTCACAGCCCACTAAGCAAAATGAATGAATGGCTTGCAGCTAAAGGATCGGAGAGGTTTAAACACAGTTCAAAGCTTTACTCTTTCCAAGAATGGACACGTGGTGCTTCCTCTGTCTGAGTCAGCAGGTGTATACCCAGGTGAGTATTACAACAGTAGTTTTTTCCATTGCCCGGTCTAGTCTGGACTGTTCTCTAGATTCCAGACAGGGGTCTGTTTTCTGGGAGGTCTTGGGGGAATTCCTTTAGTCAGGGGTTCTCTGTGGAAGTGGGTGGGTCCCTTTAGTTGGGGGTCTCTGGAGGCAGCTCCCCTACCGGAGGTGGGGAGGTCACCCATACTTGGGGAAGGGGGACCCAGAAAATCCACATATGGGGGGCAGATCTGCGATGCAGGGTGGGCTGCTTTGCCCTCACGGAAGGGAGGGGGTGGGACCGCTTCACCCGCTCAAAATGGCAAACCGATAGTGGGATACCCTCAGGAATCGTGCACAGATTTGCATGGGGGGGGCCACTGAATTGCTTTCTGATTTGCAACATAGTCTCCCAAATGAGGAATGCCGGCCACTATTTCCACTGGCCTCTGAATTGATCAATTGTGGAATTCAATTTAAGAGTTTCACCAAAGAACAAAGAAAATCTTTTGTTTTATTTATTTTGTCCTTTTGTTTTTACACAACTTGTTAGAATATAGGTGGTCCCCAAATAGAAAAACTGAAGCAGAATCCAGGATTTTCCTTAAATAAAAGGAATCATATAAATAATTGAGAAAGTCAAATGTAACAAACATATGAAGCAGGGGTAATGGGACAGTCCAAAGTCTTTGAGAGCCTGAAGTACGAAGGCTCAAATAGCCTCCTCCTGTTATAAATTCTGATTCTAGACTTTCAGCTGGTCAAGCATTCTGCTATATTGATACATCAACACAGAAGAATGATCACCGTTGGCAACATACAAATTTCCACTTTGAAAAAGAAGCATTTCTCTGAACATAATGCAGTAAATTACACTTTTGTCCAAAAGCCCCAAGGATGAAACCTAAGGCAAGTGCTCGAACACAGTAATTAATTAAATGTATTTTTGTCTCATATAGGTTATCATAGAGCATTTCAATTGAATTGTCCATTTTGTAACTTGAGAAAGCAGCCAGAGGCTAGGTTTGCTTTAAAGCAAATTCGCATCCACATTTCAAATTTAGAATTAAAAAATTATATGGTTTTTACTTACAAGTAGGATCTGTGCAAATTCTAGGCGAGGCCTATCAATTTGAAATCGCTACTCAGCTTAGCCTCACAGAATGCCTTTTCAGGACATGAAATTAACAATGGTTTGCATCAGTGTTTTTCAAAGACAGGGCCGCGCGGGCAGGTGTCGGGAGGGTTACAGAACTATCAGGCGCACCTTTCCTGCAGTGCTCCCAATCGTGGGAGGAGCACTAGTCTTTTACTTTGAGAATGGCCGGCAAGTTGAAAATGTCCACCGCTTCAGCAGAGAGGGCGTCTCAGCAATGGGGAGTGGTCAGCGAGATGGAGAGAGAAACCTAAATGTCCACGGTCAGGGCTCAGCTCCAGTTTGTGTAGAGAAATCGGAGTGTCAGCTGGTGTCCGGGAGGTTGTGTGACTGGCACTCAGGGCGAGTGAGATCTGGCGAGTGGAAGAGAGGGGAGGCCACTCCACCCCCATGGTCGGGAAGAAGATCCCCCCATCACCCGCCCGAGTATTTTAATTTGATTCCCGGCGTACCTGCGTCCAAGGTTAGTGTGCTGATTTAGTCAATCACCCCACCTGCTGTGACATGGTAGCACAGTGGTTAGCACTGCTGCTTCACAGCTCCAGGGTCCCAGGTTCAATTCCCGGCTTGGGTCACTGTCTGTGCGGAGTCTGCACATTCTCCCTGTGTCTGCGTGGGTTTCCTCCGGGTGCTCCGGTTTCCTCCCACAGTCCAAAGATGTGGTTAGGCGGATTGGCGATGCTAAATTGCCCCTTAGTGTCCAAAAAGGTTAGGTGGGGTTACTGGGATAGGGTGGAGGTGTGGGCTTAAGTAGGGTGCTATTTCCAAGGGCCGGTGCAGACTCGATGGGCCGAATGGCCTCCTTCTCCAGTACTTACTGTAGATTCTGTGAGAATGCTAACTGCATTTAGACAGAGTCTTTAATTTTATTATTTTTGTAACATCTGACCTCATCTGTTGAGTTACTCTTAGATTTGCACTCTGTCCCTTTGTTTATCATTTCCCATATTAGTACCTTTCTCTCTTGCCTTGTCTCTACTCTTTGGTTTACAACATCTTCCCAAATTTGATCCATTGCCCTCACTATTTAGTTTAAAGTCCTCTCTATTTCTCTAGTTATGCTGCTCCATCAGTTCAGGTGTAAACCTTCCAAAAAGTCCAACCCCCATTTTCACCACACCAATCTTTGAGCCATGCATTTATTTCCCTTAATCTTATTTGCCCAATGCCAATTTGCACGTGGCTCAAGTAATAATTCAGAGATTATTACCTTTGAGGTTCTACTTTTTAATATGGTTCCCAACTCCTCATATTACTTATACAGAACTTCCTTCCTTGTCCTTCCCAAGTTGTTGGTACCTACACGAGTGTACCTACCTACTCTCCAACTCTGAGCAAATGTCCCAAACCCTGGTACTGGGAAGGCAGTACAGCCATCTGGACTCTCGCTCTTGACTACAGAAGTGTTGATCCCCCTCACTCTCCTGACCACTACATTCCTTTTTGCTCCCTAACCATAAGACATAGGAGCAGAATTCAGCCATTCGGCCCATCGAGTCTGCTCCGCCATTCAATCACGGCCGATATATTTCTCATCCCAATTCTCCTGCCATCTCCCCATAACCCCTGATCCCCTTATTAATCAAGAACCTACCTATCTCTGCCTTAAAGACACTCAGTGATTTGGCGTCCACAGCCTTCTGCGGCAAAGAGTTCCACAGTTTCACCACCCTCTGGCTGAAAAAATTCCTCATCTGTTTTAAAGGATCGTCCCTTTAGTCTGAGATTGTGTCCTCTGCTGCTAGTTTTTCCTACAAGTGGAAACATCCTCTCCATGTCCATTCTATCCAGGCCTCGTAGTACCATAGAATTTAAGTGCAGAAGGAGACCATTCGGCCCATCGAGTCTGCACCGGCTCTTGGAAAGAGCACCCTACCCAAGGTCCACACCTCCACCCTATCCCCATAACCCAGTAACCCCACCCAACACCAAGGGCAATTTTGGACACTGTGGGCAATTTAGCATGGCCAATTCACGTAACCCGCACATCTTTGGGCTGTGGGAGGAAACCGGAGCACCCGGAGGAAACCCACGCACACACGGGGAGGACGTGTAGACTTTGCACAGACAGTGACCCAAGCCGGGAATCGAACCTGGGATCCTGGAGCTGTGAAGCAATTGTGCTATCCACAATGCTACCGTGCTGCCCAGTATCAATAAAATCCTTCAAGTTTCAATAAGATCCCCCCTCATCCTTCTAAAATCCAACGAGTACAGACGCAGAGTCCTCAACCGTTTCTCATACGACAAGAATGGGCTTGTGAACCTCTTCAGGATCCTTTCCAAGGCCAGCACATCCTTTTTATGAGCCCAAAACTGCTCATAATACTCCAAATGGGGTCTGACCAGAGCCTTATACAGCCTCAGAAGTATATTCCTGCTCTTGTATTCTCGCCCTCTCGACATGAATGCTAACATTGCATTTGCTTTCCTAACTGCTGACTGAACCTGCACATTAGAGAATCATGAACAAGGACTCCCAAATGTGCTTCTGATTTCCTAAGCAGCTCCCCATTTAGAAAATAGTTTATGCCTCCATTTCTCCTTCCAAAGTGCATAACCTCACACTTTTCCACATTGTAGTCCATCTGCCACTTCTTTGCCCAGTCTCCTAGGTTACCCAAGTCATTCTGCAGCCCGCCTGCTTCCTCAATACTACCTGTCCTTCTGCGGACCTTTGTAGCATCTGCAAACTTAGCAACAGTACTGTCAGTTCCTTCTTCCAGATCATTAATGTATATTGTGAAAAGTTGTGGTCCCAGCACCAACCCTTGAGGCACACCACCAGTCACCGGCTGCCAACCTGGAAATGATATTTATCCCCACTCTCTGCCTTCTGCCAGTCAGCCAATCCTCTATCCATGCCAGGATCTTACCCTTAACACCATGGGCTCTTAACTTATTTAACAATCTCCTATGCAGCACCTTGTCAAAGGTCTTCAGGAAATCTAAATAAATTACGTCCACTGGTTCTCCTTTGTCCAACTTCCTTTATACCGCCTCAAAGAACTCTAACAGATTTGTCAGACATGACCTCCCCTTGACGAAGCCGTGCTGACTGAGTCCTATTTTATCATGCACTTCCAAGTACTCCGCGATTTCATCTTTAATAAATGGACTCTAAAATCTTACCAATGACTGAAGTCAGGCTAATCGGCCTATAATTTCTGCTTCCCTCCCTTTGTAAACAGCGGTGCAACATCAGCCACTTTCCAGTCCTCTGGGACCCTTCCTGCCTCCAGTGATTCCTGAAAGATCACCACCAATGCCTCCACAATCTTCTCGGCTTTCTCTTTTAGAACCCTGGGGTGTAGTCCATCCAGTCCAGGTGATTTATCCACCTTCAGACCTTTCAGTTTCCCCAGAACCTTCTCCTTAGTGATGGTCCCTGCACTCACCTCTGTCCCCCGATTCTCTTGGAGCTCAGGCATCCCACTAGTGTCTTCCACCGTGAAGACGGATGTAAAGTAGCTATTCAGTTCCTCTGCCATTTCTTTGTTTCCTATTATTATTTCTCCAGCCACATTTTCCAGTGGTCCAATTTCTATTTTTGCCTCTCTCTCACCTTTTACATATTGAAAAAAACTCTTCCTATCTTCCTCTATATTACTAGCTAGCTTGCACTCATATTTCATCTTCTCCCCCCCCTATTGCTTTTTTAGTTGTCCTCTGCTCACTTTTAAAGGTTTCCCAATCCACTGGCTTCCCACCAATGCTCAACACTTTGTATGCTTTTTCTTTTATGATGTCCTTGACTTCCCTCGTCAGCTATGGATGCCTTGTCCTTCCCTTAGCATGCTTCCTCCTCCTTGGGATGAATTTCTGTTGTGCCTCCCGAATAACCCCCAAAAACACCTGCCATTGCTGTTCCACTGTCTTCGTGCTGGGCTCCTTTTACAATCAACTCTGGCCAGCTCCTCACTCATGTTGTTGTAGTTACCTTTATTTAATTGTAATACCGTTATATCTGATTGCAGCTTCTCCCTTTCTATCATATGGTGGTCACTGCTCCCAAAAGGTTCCTTCACCTTATGTTCCCTAACCAAATTTGCCTCATTACACATCACCAAATCCAGAATTGCCTGTTCCCTCGTAGGCTCTGTCACAAGCTGCTCCAAAAAAAATCTGAAGACATTCCACAAATTTCTTTTCTTGGGATCCACTCCCAACCTGATTTTCCCAGTCCACCTGTATATTGAAGTCCCCCAAAATTATTGTAATATTGCCTTTTATACATGCTTTATCTATCTCCTGATTTATTTTCTGCCCCACATCCTGATTACTGCTAGGGGGCCTGTACATAACACCCACCTTTGCGATTCCCCAACTCTACCCACAGAGATTCTATGCCTTCTAATCCTATATCGCTCCTTGCTATCGATTTAACTTCATTCCTTACTAACAATGCAACCCGCCCCCTTTGCCCATCTGCCTGTCCTTTCGATAGAACACATATCCTTGGATATTTAGATCCCAGCCCTGATCCACTTGCAGCCACATCTCCGTGATGCCCACAACATCGTACCAGCCAATTTCAATGTGCGCAACAAGCTCACTTACCTTGTTCCGTATACTGCGCGCATTTAGGTACAACACCCTCAATCCTGCATTGACCACCTCCCTTCTCACACTAGTCACCTTTTTTGCTCTGACTGAGGGCGAGGTTGTTCTCTTATTTTGGTTCTCTATTTCCCCTTCAGTTATTACACCTTCTAAGCCAACATTCTGGTTCCCACCCCCCTGCCATGCTAGTTTAAATCCTCCCGAATGACTCTAGCAAATTTCCCAGCCAGGATATCGGTGCCCCTCCAGTTTAGATGCAACCCATCCTTCTTGTACAGCCCCACTTGCCCCGGAAGAGATCCCAATGGTCCAGAAATCTGAAGTCCTCCCTCCTACACCACCAGTTTAGCTGCACTATCCTCCTATTTCTAGCCTCACTGGCACATGGCACAGGGAGTAATCCTGAGATTACAATCCTAGAGGTCCAGCTTTTTTGCTTACTGCCCAACTCCCTGGACTCCTTCTGCAGGACCTCATCACTCTTCCTGCCTATGTCGTTAGTACCTATGTGCACTACTACCTCCCGACTGTTCACCCTCCCCCTTCAGGATGTCCCGTGTTCGTTCAGAGACACCCTTGACCCTGGCACCAGGAAGGCAACATACCATCCTGGAGTCTCTTTCACGTCCACAGAAGCGCCTATCTGTGCCCCTTACTATAGAGTCCCCAATAACTATCGCTCGCCTGCACTTTGCCCTCCCCTGCTCAGCAACAGAGCCAGTTGTGGTGCCACTGTTCTGGCTGCTGTTGTTTTGCACTTTAATAGGTCCCTGTATCACCATGCCATAGCCAGTCAGCTCAGCCACCCTGCAGCCACTACACCCATGCAAAATTAAGAACCTCAAACGTGTTGGACCATTACAGAGGCCTCGCTCACTGTGACACCCTCCTATCCCCGGCCACCTTCCAAATCAGGAGGCTCTATCCACTGTAGCACAGTGGTTAGCATTGTTGCTTCACAGCTCCAGGATCCCAGGTTTGATTCCGGCTTGGGTCACTGGCTGTGTGGAGTCTGTACATTCTCCGCCGCGCCACCACCCCCCCCCCCCCCCCTCCCTCCCAGTTTCCTCCCACAAGTCCCGAAAGATGTGCTGTTAGGTAATTTGGACATTCTGAATTCTTCCTCTGTGTACCCAAACAGGCGCCGGAATGTGGCTTTTCACACTAACTTCTTTGCAGTGTTGATGTAAGCCTACTTGTGACAATAAAGATTATTATTGTAAAGAGGTGTGACTGCCTCCTGGTACAAATGGTACAGGTAACTTTCTCCCTGATGGGAGTGTCTGCAGCTCAGCCTCCAGCTCAATTATTGAGCCAAAGCTGCTCAAGGCCCAGACACTTACTGCAGATGTGTTTGCCCTGAATCACACGGTCATCCAGGAGCTCCCACATGCTTCAATTATTTATTTTGGTTTATGTGTTTTATCATTGTTACCACAAATTCCTGTACTATTTTGAACCTTAGGTGTAGACCTTCATCAAACAGCTAACTCCTTTCCCTGTAGGACAAGAACCAATTCCTACATGGTGGAAAAGTTAGAAAAAGCAAAGAAGAACCTCCCTCCCCACTGAACTCCCTCTGCTCACCAAACGCTCACACTCGATTAAAGTTGCGCAAGTCACACTGAGAATTACTGAATTTATATGTATTGAAACAAAGGTTCAGAAAAGAACAGTTCTAGCTCATTCCCATAATTAACTATTTTAGCTGCTGCCAATTGATAGCTTCTATCTCCCTGTTTAAGCCCCTGGTAATTTCAGCCACACGTGCAGTTAAATAGTAAATATGGCGGCCTTTTGGCTAAGATGAGGGTGAGGTCAGGTGTAATGCCTGGATCTGGTATGTTTCTCTTGTGGGGACCATGAATTGGATTCAATGTGAATTGTTTTTTGGAGCAGGCAAGGAGCTGGATTTGGGGTGTGCCCCTGTCCACACTGAGCTCTGGCTTTGTAACTCTGACAAAGTAATTTTTTAAAAAGAGATTTTTGATACCCTCAAGTCACCAGTACTCTCATACCATCTCCACCCACTTCCTGTATCATCCTCCTCCCAATTCCATCCCTCCATACATAATCCTGTCCCCTCCTGTGCCAACCCCTCATCTCCCCTACCCCATAAAGTCATCATCCCCTCTCACCCCATTACCATGTCGTTATTTGCAATGAACTGAGAATACAGTGCAACAGAATTAGAGGTTAATAAAGTCAAATAAGTTGGACAGGCAAAATCTGATGACATCAAGATCTTAATCCAAAAACCGGCCAGGATAAACATCAGGGCCCCAACAGCCAATGTACTAAAGAGAACAGTTGACTCATTTAACTAGCAAAATTATATTACTGAGAAGTGAATTGAGTCAATGTTTGAAATTGAAGTGCATAAAAAGATATGAAAACAGGAAAATTGAAGTTTACTCGAGCTGAAGAGCTACCAATGACACAGTTGATGGGCCAAATTATCTATTCCTGTGCTGTAATTTCTAATATTCTATGCCTGTAAGAAAAGGATTCAGGCAAATGGAACTACAATATCTTTCTGCTGAAGAATCTATATGTAACACATTTACTTTCAAAAATTGGATTGAAAATACATTTGGAGATCACATTACAACACATTACAAACAGTACAGTAGTGAAGTGTAGCGATTATGGCACTGCACTAACAAGACAGAGGTGACGTCTTCATTTCCAAGGGTGGAACACTGTAGGATTGGTGATGTGGTTGAGCACCTAGGTTCTTCAGGGAAAAGAATCTGCCAACCTACCTGAGTTTGGTCTTTATGAGGCTAATCCACATTAGGTCATTGGCTTAATTCCCTAGTCATCCACTTAGTCGTAACAAATACAAAAATAAAACTTGAACACTGCAGGACTCACACCTGTACTGAATAAAAGTATATGCTGTTGTCCCGAATTAAGCCATAACATGTAGGCCAGTCCTACTCAGAATCCATAGAATCCCTACAGTGAAAGAGGCAGCCCATTCGGCCCATTGAGTCTGCGGCCCTCCAAAAGAATACTCTACCTAGGCCCACTTCCCTGCCCTATCCCTGTAACCCCGGACGTTGGTCGTGGCCAATCCACCTAATCTGCACATCTTTTGACTGTGGAAAGAAACCCACACAAACATGGGGAGAACTTGTAAACTCTACACAGTCACCCAAGGTCAGAATCAAGCCCAGGCCCCTTGCGGTGTGAGGCAGCAGTGCTAAACCACTGTGCTACCGTGTCCGTCATGAGAAGACCAAAACCTTAATTACTTGTACAAAGGATGTTGTTACTGTGCAAAAACACTGGTGGAAACAAAGGAATCCAGTAATAAACAACGTGGTAACACAGAGTGTCTCAACATAGTGAAAATGCAACTTCTAGTGTGAGTAATCCAAAAAGGAAATATCATTCAGACACCACATAACATCTAGTCCCACAACAGCATTGGAGAATTCCAGCTATAAATTTAAAAAAGGATGAGAATAGTGCATAATTACATCTTCGATAGAGAGTAGCTGACACAGCGCACAGGATTTTGGGCTTAATAAATAGAGATACGGAGTACTGAAGTAGGTAAGTTATGCTGAAGCTTCATAAAGCTCTAGTTAAGCCACATCTAAAGTTCTGTGGATTGTTCTGGTCTCCATACTTTGGGAAGTAGGGTCCTTGACAGGGTAAAGAGGAGATTTACCAGAACGTGATACGGGATTTTAGCTACTAGGTTAGGTATGGAAAGCCGGGGTTGTTCTCCTTGGAGCAACGGAAATTGAGGGAGAATTAACAAGAGGTGCACAAGATAATAACAGGTTTAGATAAGGTAGGCAAGGGAAAGCTGTTTCCAGTGGAGGAGTTGGCGTAGCGGTATTGCCACTAGGCTAGTAATCCAGAGATCCAGGGTAATGCTCAGGGGGCCCGGGTTCGAATCCCACCATGGCAGATGGTGAAATTTGAATTCAATAAAAGTCTGGAATTAAAAGTACAATGATGATCATGAAACCATTGGCGGAAAAACCCATCTGGTTCACTAATGTCCGTCAGGGAAGGAAATCATCGGTCCTTACCCGGTCTGGCCTACATGTGACTTCAGACCCACACATTGATGCTGTTGACTCTTAACTGCCTCCCTTTGAAATGGCTGAGCAGGCCCCTCAGTTCAAGGACAATTAAGGACGGGCAACAATGCTGGCCCAGCCAGCGATGTCCACATCCCAAGAACAAATTGTTCAAGGTCTGGGGATCACGGATTTACGGTTTTGGGCAAGAGATGTGGGGAGATGAGAGAGTGAAATTATTTTACACACCAAATGGTAATGATGTGGCAATCTGGATACAAGGGAAGGGGAGATGATCAATGATTTCAAAGGGAAATTAGATGGGCACATGAGGAAAATAAACCTGCAGGGCTATGGTGATAGAGTGAGGGGGAATAGAATTGACTGGGTTGCTCGAGAAAGCTGGCATGGATTCAATAGACCAAATGACCATTTGCATCTCGAGAGCGGAATGGTGCAGTTTCCAGCAGAATTTCACACATTTTCCTCACCTCTCTATTATTTTCAGTTTTGTTACATTAGTTGAGAGGAAGAGGGTTGGTGAAAATCTGCAAAGATGGCAAGAAGTAACTAGTTCTGTAATTAACATTTTAAAATCACTTTTCAAGATTTACATGTTTCAAAGCATCTGCTTCTATGATTTTGTTAGCAAGCCGTTAATTATGGAGAAACATAGACAATCTGTCTTATTTGTTAAAATGACCTTTTGAATCCAGCAACCACTTACAAAATAG